>NW_026068061.1:2226153-2257375 GCF_014885135.2 Alexandromys fortis | reverse complement strand
AATAAATAAATAAATATTAAAAAAAAAAAGTTTCTTGTTTTTGTCCCCTTTTGTGGATTGGGGTATTTAAAGATCATAAGAAGTAAACACGGGTGCATTCAGTAATCACTGGATTGCCCTCCCGGTACTATCCTATGTCTCTGGACTTCTGTATCTCTGATTAGTTGCCTAACATTTCTAATACACACATCCCTACCCTGGAACATATGAATACATCGAGGCTGGATTCAACACAACCTAGCCGCAAAACCTTTAACTATAATTTGTCTTTCCTGTAAAATATGCTGGGGTAAAGTTGGTACAGAATTTGTTGGCCAACTAATGACTGGTCCAACTCGAGACCCACACCTGGAGAGAGTGAGCCCACCCCTGACAACGCATGGATGGTCAGTAACTAGAGGCTAGACATCTCAGAGACCTAGAATAGAAGTAAACATGACTGGCAAAAAAGTCTATGAAATGATTCGTAATGATATTCTGCTATACTCATAGATCAGTGCCTAGCCCAGTTGCCATCAGAGAGGCTTCATCCAGAAGCTGATGGGAGCAGATGCTGATATCCACAATCAAACATTAGATGAAATTTGGGAGTTCTGCTAAAGAGATGGAGGAATCGAATCAACAAAAATAGAACTGTTTAATGGCTTTCATGGAGGATGTCTTTATTCTAAGAAAGAGATCCACCGCCGGGCTGTGGTGGCTCACGCCTTTAATCCCAGCACTTGGGAGGCAGAGGCAGGTGGATCTCTGTGAGTTCGAGACCAGCCTGGTCTACAGAGCTAGTTTCAGGACAGGCTCCAAAACCACAGAGAAACCCTGTCTCAAAAAAACAAAACAAAACAAAACAAAAAACAAAAAAAAAAAAAAAAAGAAAAGAAAGAGATCCACCAAGGTACTGGGGTTGGTTGCTTGCCCAGTCTGCACAGAGCCCTAAATTCCATCTTCAGGACTGCGCAGATCAAGTTTGGTGACACACTATAATCTCATCACTCTGGAGGTGGAAACAACAGTATCACCACAGTCTAGGACTGATGGAAGAGATAGGTTTTGTATAAGAACATTATTAAAACATTAGGATCCAGACGCATGGCTCGTCCCTGTAAAAGTACTTACCTTGCAGGACTGACAGCCTGAGTCTGAACCTTGTTTGTTTGTTTGTTTTTTGAGACAGGGTTTCTCTGTGGTTTTGGAACCTGTCCTGGAACTAGCTCTTGTAGACCAGGCTGGTCTCGAACTCACAGGGATCCGCCTGCCTCTGCCTCCCAAGTGCTGCGCCTGGCCTGAGTGTGAACCTTGAATTCCACAGTAGAAGGAAGAGAATAGACTCATTAAAGGTGTCCTCTGATTTCTGTATATGTGTCATGGCACTCGCAACACACACAGGCACACAATTTTATATATATACATACACACATATGTATCTATACATTATATATATAAATGTCTATACATATATGGTGTTGAGACAGGATCTCACCATGTAGTCCTGGCTATCACTATGCAGACCAGGCTGGCCTCCAACTAACAGAGATCTGCCTGCCTCTGCCCCCTGAACACTGGAATTAAAGCTGCGCCCATCATGGCTGGGAATAATAATAATTTTTTTAACTGAAAAGCAACCTTGTTCTTTGCTGAAAGGAATAAGATATCTTTATTTATTTATCTATTTATTTACTTTTTTTTTTTTTTTTTTTTTTTTTTTTTGTTTTTTTTTTTTTTTTTTTTTTTTTTTTTTTTTTTTTTGAGACAGGGTTTCTCTGTGTATCTCTGGCTGCCCTGGAACTCACTCTGTAGGCCAGGCTGGCCTTGAACTCACAGAGACCCACCTGCCTGTACTCACTCCCTGAGTGCTGGGATTAAAGGCATGCACCACCAGCACCTGGCTAAAGTGTGTTTCCCTGACAGGGAATTGAACCTAGGCCACGGTGGTGAGAGCAGCAAATACTAACCACTAGACCACCAGGGGCGCTGTTATATTTAATTACAAAAAGAAAGTTTTATATTGTATGAGAAAGAATCCATTTTCAATAAAAAGGGGGAAAATAAAGTTGTTTTGAATACTTGCCAGAGAAGGAGAAGATTGAAAATCTAGACATGTTATTCTCTGAAAGTCTTTATTTTTGCTGACTCAGTGTTAACTAATCAGACTGTACTTCTGACGGCAGTCTATATCAAGGAAGAGCCTGGACTGATAATTACAGAATTTTAGATGGGCATGATGACAAGAGCCTCTAGTCCCAGCTGCTTAGGTGGCAGAGACAGGAAAGTCACGTGTCCAGGAAGCAGCCTACGTCATACGGTGATGCGCCTTCTCAAAAACAAACAAAATAACTTGGAGCAGGAGTCAGGAAGCAGCAGGCCCAGTCCACACAGAAGGAGATAGTTACAACTGATCCAATTAAAAAGTCCCAAGAGAAAGAGAGTTGGAAAGTCTGGGAGACACCGCAGGATGAGAACCCTGGTTCGCTTGATAAGGACCTGTTGCCTAGATCTTGGCTTTCTCGTTTGTGTAAGAGGAGTGTGGGCAGTTTACCAGTTCTCACAGGCTTACCATGTGTGATTTGGCATGTGAAACTGTTTTGTACTCTGTACAGTATCATGCTATTATCTATTATTACTACAACAGCTGAAATAGTAGCCATTTTCAGTTACCATGGCTTGTTGATGTCTTCAGTTTTTTGCTATGGGCAAGTACTATATGATGAGCGAATCCATTTTCTTATTTAATATTACTTGAAATATGTATTAAAATTGTTTTTTCTAATTGATGTGTGTGTATGTGTGTGTGCTTGTGTGTGAGTGCGTGCACACTCACTCTCGTGCCTTTCCAGGACATCAGAGAACCACTTGCTCCAAGCATGAATTGAGCTTTTCTTCTTTAGCAGAACTGGAACTGAGCCCAGAGCCCCACATACACTAGGCAAGTAAGTACTTCACCAGTGAACTTCATCCCTGGTCCACGGATTGACCTCTCTTGACCAGCCATCCACAGTGGCCTATCCTGACCCTGGACAATGGTGTGGAGGAGCTAACAGTGGTGCTTGTATAGCTTGGCAGCTGTCAGCAGGAAAAATTGGGCCAGGGAAGAAAGGTGGCTTGAACGGCTGGTGGAACCAGACTTAGGGAAGGGAGGAGCTGAATGACATCAACCTGCGAATGTCTTATCAGGTGGTAAAACCTTCCGAGCCCAGCTTGAGAGGTGACGTCTGACCTCCCACACGATAGGCACTCATAAATCTGTGTATTTGTGGCTTACTCAGGAAGCCCAGGCTTGAACTACTCAGCTTGAAGCCAGCTTGGCCTTACGATGCTATCCCCCATCCCCAAAGTACTTATGGGCTGGAGAGATAATCACAGCCCCTGAAATTCCCCTCTAATCACTGCAATGCCATTCTCCAATCTTCTTCAAGATATTGCTTATAATAGAATTTGGGCTTCTCAGAGGAAACGATTCTGTTTTATCATATGGCACATCTGTGCATATCTAACAACGAAGTGAGAAACATTTATTTTTAATGTTTAAAAATTTTAAAAACATTTTTTTTAAAAAAAAAAAAGATTCATTTGTTTATTGTACATTACGGTTTTGTCTGCATGTATGTCTGTATGAGGGTGTCAGATTCCCTGGAACTAGAGTTACAGACTTTGTGGATGGCTGTGTGTGTGTTGGGAATTGAACCCAGGTCCTCTGGAAGAACAGCCAGTGCTCTTAACTACTGAGTTGTCTTTCCAGTCCCTCATTTTTAATTTTTATATTAAATTCCTGATTTGGGGCTATTCCTTTAGCATCTTACTTTTCACTCATTTCTCGAATGTCTTGTACAAAATTTTGATTATGCCATTCACAGATGTTTATTTTCTGAATTTTTATTAAATATTAAAAACACTCTTCAGAATGCTACACTATCTTTATTAAACACTACTGCAGATAACTAACTAAACCATAATGGACTGTGTTCATTCTCTTCTTGTCCCTTCTTCATCCTCTCAGAAAAAGAGAGAGAGAGAAAGAGAGAGAAAAAAAAATAATGAAGGATTAAAAAGTTTACATAAAGAACAAAATCAGGTAAGAGTAATTGCATGGACCAAGCAATTATAGCTGTGCCTTATAGCTATAATTCATGCACTTAAGAAACGGAGGCAGGAGGATTGTCCCAAGTTCCAAGCATATCTGGGCTACAGAGTTGAGACTTTTTTTTCCCTCAAAAGTAAGCAGAAAGCAGCAAAAAGGCAACTCCTATAGTTCTTTTCCTGCGGCCTCAGCACTGATGTGACAATAGCTAACAATAGGCAGAAGGCTGTCCCATCCATACGCAACGGCAAAAGTATTTCCCTCATCATCCAGCCGTAGATACATCTATTAAGAACAGCACAATGGCTGGGCGATGGTGGCGCAGGCCTTTAATCCCAGCACTTGGGAGGCAGAGGCAGGAGGTCTACAGAGCTAGTTCCAGGACAGGCTCCAAAGCCACAGAGAAACCCTGTCTCGAAAAAACCAAAACCAAAAAAAAAAGAACAGCACAATGGTGCACAGCAGGAGACCTGCGTCTGAAGAGATAATCCAGAAGTGGGCAGAAGCACTAGCTTGTGCTTTGTCACATACTACAAGCGTCACATCAAGAACCAGCTTTTATCTTGATGTCTAAATAAAAGTCAATCTCACTTTGCAGTTTTCTGGACTTATTTATTTTAAAATCAGAGCCTTTTTCTACTAGTCATTTTCTGCTTGTATTGCTTCGGTGGTTAATGATGACCGAACCATGGCTCTTGAGAATTTTTTCTATACTGGTTCAGCAAGTATAGGCAGGTTCTGCTTTCTGGGCCATTGTCCTTTAACAACACAATCACCGTGTCATTTTCTAACAGTTCCCCTACACTGGAATCAGCCATTCAAATCCAGTCGGTCACCCAGTGGGTAGGGTGAGACTTTCTGGGGGTACAAATGGCAGAGGAATGGTTGGGACAACAAGCCGCTAGAGTCCAGCAGTCATGAACACTAAACACCGCTGCTCAAAAATACTTTGTTGGGCATGGGAAAAACAAAAAGAAAACAGTCTTTTTTGACTTGTTCTTAAAGAGCTGCCAAAACTGTTTAGGAGTCAACTAGGTGTGTCGTGATCAAACTGTAGTATTGGTGAAAGGACTTCTTCCACAGTGTTAGAATACAGGGATGGGTCTTGATTCTTTTGTTTGTTTGTTTTGTCTTATTTCTGTTGCTGTTGTTTGTTTTTTGAGATAGGGTTTCAGTTGTGTGGTTCTGGCTTCGTGGGCCAGGTTGGCCTTGAACTCACAGAGTTTCACCTTCTTCTGCCCAGTAAAGGCTTGTTCCACTACTGCCTAGCAGGGACGGGTCTTGAAAGCAGAATAGGAAAGATCTTGGTAGAATAATTTTGCGTTCAATGAGGAATGTTGCCTGCTCAGGGGATGCCGTAGAAAATGTGTGATGCTTCTAGCTCCCCGGATATTTGCAACTCAGTTGAGGAGGCAGAAGATAATGATGTTAAGGCTGAGACATAATATAAAGTATTGTTCTCTCTAATTAGATGGGACTGAAAAGGATGAAATGAAGAACATGGAAATTTAGGGGAAAGAAGAAAAAGTCCAATGCAAAGATGACAATAGAATTTAGACGGCAGTGTTGAGCTGGGTTTAAACATGGGAGTAAGGGCTGGAAAGATGACTGAACAGTTAAGAGACTGGTTGCTCTTTCCAGAGGACCCTGCTTTGATTCCTTGCACTGACATGGCAGCTTCCACCCTCTCTAACTCCGGTTCCAGGGACTCTGACTCCTGACCTCCCTGAGTACCAGGCATGCATATGGTGCATAGACAAACATGAAGGCAAAATACTTCGACCCCTCTTTCTTCCTATACATACAAAGCAGTATAGAGGGAATATTCACGGATCAGCCCTTTTGGAATAAGATAAAAGCTCACTGGACTCTGTGAAAAGCAAGGTCAAAAAGTCTATGAAGACAGCGGCGATTTGTTGAGAGACCTAGGGTGCCAGATTAATAGCTTTGACCTTTATTCCTTCCTTCAGGCAGTTGTTAAAAAGTTTCAGTGCCAGGGAATGACATCATGAAAATAGGAGGCCAGAGAAACCAGTTAGGAGGCTACTGGGAACATTTTTGAGATAAGGTCTTGTGGAAGTGTGAAAGGAAGGACGGATCTGAGCAAACCAGAAGAAAGGATCGATAGCATTTACTTCTGACTGGACCTGAACGGACAGGGGGACTAGGGGTGGGATGGCCCAAGAACAGCTTTCTGAGGAACTGTGTTGGGGGAGGGTTTGGTGACAGACTCCTGGTGGAGAGTAGAGAGCCAGATTTACATATCAGCAGGAGTGTGCTCAGCTGATTACCATAAAAAACTGTGGAGTTTCTCCGGAACTCGGGCAGAAGGCATCATGGTGATTTCATAAGGCATTACTAGGCAGCAGTGCCCTGCTCACACTGGATGCCCAAGGGGAACCAGGGCAAAGAGTAACTGTTCATGACTGACCCATGCAGTTTTGGTTTTGCTTGTTTAACTTCATGCTTTCATTGTATGTATTTGGACAAAATACTTTAAAACCGATTGGGCCGGTTTTCTTACCTATAAAATGAGAATTTATTACATATTGGCTCTTGTTTATGAGATTTAAATCAATGCCATTATTCAAGGTTTGTGTTTTACCTTTTCTTGTCACTTTGCCTGGAGGTCTAGTTTGCTCCTATGCCCAATGTCCAGCCCCCAAACCGAACAAACAATTTTCACTTTATCTTTAGAATATGCATTCTGCATATAAGCTCTAACTTTCAAGGCAGAGAAATCCATTTTATTGCATACAGTTCTGCACCCTGGTCTTGCTCTGGCTTTGTTGACTTTACTGGAGCTTACTGTGCTCAATGAGTGAGCTGGCAGGAGCCTGGAGTCAGCTTTAAGTTTCAACTTTTCTCTCCTTCTCTCTAATATGATATTTATTTTTTATGTGTGTGAACAATGGCCTGTATACATCTATGTGTACTGCATGCATGCCCCATGTCCACAGAGGCCAGAAGAGAGCGTCAGATTCCTGAAATAGCACTACAGATGGTTAGGAACTTTCACAAAAGTGCTGGGAACTGAACCAAGGTCCTCTGTAAGAGCGGCAAGCGCTCCCAGCTGCCGAACTATCTCTTTAGCCCCTACTATTATTTTTAGACAAAGTCTTGGCAAGTTTCCTAGGCTCACATCAACCTTGCTCTGCAGCCTAGGAAGGCCCTGATTTTGCAATCCTCCTCCTCCAGTCTCTGATTAGCTGGGATTAGAAACTTGCTTTAGTGGGCCCCGCTGCCAAGTGGTTTTCCTAACAGGGTAGTTGACTTCTTCCCTTGAGGCTCAAATCTGTTGAAGGTTTCAAAGTACCCACCTGCCTAGGGGAAGGTTTTGGTTGAGAGGCCTCGGGGTAGTTTTACTCTACAGTCTCCTTGTCGAGTTAAAGCTGTGGTTTTACCATATTTAAGTGGACAGGATTACATAAAGGGACAGATAAAGGAGGGTTGCTTATTGGCTTGAACAGATTACAGCTTTAGTAAAGGAGTGATGTATGAGTTAGGGAGGTTAAATTACCTGCCCTTTGTAGAAGGTGGAGCTAACTGCTTCAAAACTTGCCTCTTCCTCCTCCTCCTCTTTCTCCTCCCTCCTCCTCCTCCTCCTCCTCCTCCTCCTCCTCCTCCTCCTCCTCCTCCTTCTCCTCTTCCTTCTTCTCTTTTTTATTAAGGAGAGAGAGCAAACATAGTACACCACTACCACAAATCATGCAGCTGAGTTTCTCACATTTGGGGAAATCGCAGAGGGCAGCACATCCAGAATGCAATGGCTAAGCCTCGTTCTGATCATGGAACCTCCCCTGCCCGGTAAATAGCAAAGCTTGTGTTCTAACAATGGGTCAAGAGACAACATTTGTTAATTGCCTTCATTTAAAATTTTGCTTCTGTTGTTGTCTGAGACTGTCTCATTCTGTAACCCAGACTAGTCTAGGCGTTTTGACAATCTGATGCCTCAGCCTCCCAAGTGCTAGGATTGGAGGAGTGAGTCACTGTTCCTGTGGGATCACTTTTATTTTTAGGCAGAGTTTCCTGTAGTTTCAGGACACAGTTGAAGATGACCTTTGACTTCGGACTTTCCTGCCTCCACCTCCCCAGTCCTTGCAGGTAGGACTGGTAGTCCATTATCTAGCTAGGGAAGTCAGAGCAGGAACTCAAGGCAGGAACCTGAAGGCAGGAACTGATAAAGAGACCCTGGAAGAATGCTGCTTATTGGCTTGCTCCTCCTGCTCGGCTCAGCTTGGAGTCTGATAGCACTCAGGATCACCAGTCTGGGGGTGGCACTGCCTGAAATGAGATGGACCCAGACCAATCATCAGTAAAGAAAACGCATTGCGGTCCTGACTTCAGGCCAATCTGGTGAGGGCATTTTCTCAATCGAGGTTCCAGTTTCCAAAATAACTCTAGATTGTGTCAAGTTAAAGCAAGCAAACAAACAACTAGCCAGCACATCACAACACCATGCTACCTACCCTTTATGTATGGGCAGTACCTGGACCTGATAGCTGTCATTGAAGCTATTATTGTTGGAAGGGTCGGGATAATAGCAATTCGTATTGAATCATCTATCAGGAACCTTCCTGGAGGGACTAAAAAGATGGCCCAGTGGTTAAGAGTCTTGTGTGCTCTTTCAGAGGACCCAGGCTCAATTCCCAGCACCCACACGGCAGCTCACAACTGTCTGTAATTCCAGTTCCAAGGGATTCAAAATACCAATGCACATAAAAAAATTAAAAAAAAAAAAAGAACCTGCCTGGAATGGGACTGGCCTCAAGCACCATCCCATCAGCCCTGCAGCTTCCGAGTTAGTAACCTTCCCATCCCAGGTACTTCCTCTAGCTCCACGGATAATTTCTTCCCTTTTGCAGACTATGCTTCTGATGGAGTGAGCCTCAGAGGCTTTCCTACCAGTCCTATAAGTAGAGAGAGGACTTGGTGTATGGAGAGCAATGGTTTTGGGTGCATGCAAGCAGCCAATTCTTCTTCTTTCGGGAGCCTATCCAGGAGCTTCTTAAACTCCGGTGATGATCTCATACGGGTTGTGTAATTTCTTGTGGAGCAGGGGGTCATAAACAATTTGGCAACTGTAAAAGGTTTCTGATGCCAGGTGGTGGCCAATGTGGCCAATGCCTTTAAACCCAGCACTGGGGAATCAGAATAAGGCGGATCACTGAGTTCGAGGCCAGCCCGCCAGGACAGCCAGGGCTATACAGAGAAACCCTGTCACCCAAAAAACTAAGTTAAAAAAAATTTCTGGATATATACACACACAAGACCAAAAATTAATCAAAAATCAAACATCACGAATCTAAATGGTGTTTCTGGTGGTAGCACTTGCCTGTGTGGCATCTTGCGACTTCACTGTGCTCTTGGTTTTGAACACACAGCATGCACACTTTGCTCTGTGCACACCGGCACAGCACACAGCACCGTGGAACACGGCTTGAAATACTACTGCTCAGATTTGCACTGCAGTCTTCTTTCTGGGCACACAATGTTCTGCTTCTACAGAAACACAATGATTTAATTATGGAAAACACAGACAATGTTTTTTAACCATCATTCCTCAGTATGCATCATATTAGCATATCTTTGGGTTATAGGGTGTTAGAATGTTTGGTGTTAAAACTTGACTGTTTGAGTTGCTGACTTGAGTTTCATAAGAAGAAATCATTAAATGAAATCTTCTCTTGGAACTAAGACAGAACTTCCAACAGTTTCCGAAAAGGCCCTAAACATACTTCTGCCATTTTGTATTACATCAGGCTCAGGACCAGCTATTGTAAAATAAAAAAAGTGAAAAATACCGAAGATGTCCTTGTCCTGAGACATCAAACTGTTTAGTTCTTTATACAGAAACAATCGTATTCATCATCTTACTAACAGGGGAAGATCCGAGGTAAGTGTTCTGCCGCTGAACTATAGTTGCAGTCCGAAGCATAGTTCATTGTCTTGAATGAACGGCAAAATTCTATATATACCCAGGAATTGCATTAAAATCTTTATGATTATCAAGAAATGCTTTGTACACAACATTTTATACACCTATATAGGCAGGGCTCAGGTAAAAAATTTTTTCAGGCAAAAAGAGGCCATGATTGGGAAAATTCAAGAGGCCTTGATACAGGGCTACCCTCTTTTTGCCCAGTCTTTGAGGGGCGCGGAGTCACAGCTCAAGAATAGATAACTGGGCATGTAGCTCACTTTGAGATAGGATACAGTTATTCAAGAAGTGGACTAAAATTTTTTTTTTATTGTGTTGGGGAGGGGCTCATGTGGAAGCCAGAGGACATCTTAAGGAAGTTGGTTCTCTCCTTCCTCAGTGTGTGGTGTGGATGTCGAACTCAGGTCCTCAGGATTGCCCTCGGGGCCTTTACCAGCTGGCCCACCACGCCGTGCACTCTTCTATCTTTTAAAGGAAAAATTAAGGAGTGGCCTTGTCTTTGTCCCTTCAGCTTCACAGGCCTCTTCATTTTTCTATAACACTGTTTGTGAACTGTGGATTCAACTTTTATTTTGCTCTTTAACAAAGTAAAGCACAAAGCCTGAATTTAATATATTTCTGTTGACAAACTTGCACCCAGCCCAGGCTAAGCAAAGTGCTTTACATGCATTGCCTCTTTTAGCTTATCTATCTAATAAACGTCTATTAGAATCTGTGGGTCGGGTAGGGGCTTCCTGGAATTTGACTTAACGCGGCCACCCTTTCTTGGAGAGAGGCCTAAGGAGAGAAGGGATAGAGTTGAGCAGCTGGCAATGGGAAGGGCAAAGCCGCCTCCCTCTTCCCGGCAGCTGTCGTACCAGGCCTGACCTCCTTTCCCCCAAAGGCAGGCAGGGGTCTCCACCTCTGGCCCGGGTCCAGTCGGTGGGAGGACGGGTGGCTTTTTCCGGGTCACTGGCACACCCTCTCTCTCCTTGCCACCTGCCCCGGTTCCATCCCAGTTCCAGGCTCCCTGAAGGGACTCAGGGACATTCCAATCCTCCCACTACCCTCTGAGACGCCGCGGGAGGAGGGAAGGGGGCGCAATTGCTTGGCCCTTCTAGAACCCAGCTTTGTCTCGGTCTATTTTTTTTTCTTCCAACCCCCAGTATCCTGATTCACCCCGCAGAGGAAACTAACGATTGATGAAAGGCTTGAAGGTTGGTAGTTTACAACCGACTTTTTGGCGAAGACGCATCTTCAGCAACAACGGCGCTTTTGGGACACCGTCTGCGCTCTTGCAGACAATTGAAAGCCAAACCGCCAAGTTGCCTCCTCACTAGACCAAATATGGTCACAAGCGCTAAGCAGTCTTCCGTAGAAAGTCTGGCCTCGCGGGTGTCTCCCTGCGCCAGGGTGCGCCCCGGCCCGACCTCTGGCAGCTCCGCGCCCCGTGCCGCGAGCCGGGGGCGGGGGCGCAGCGTCCTGGACCGACCCTTTCTGGGCCCTGGCCCCTCAACAGTCTACCCTCCGTTACTCTCAGGCTTGGATTTTGTCCATAACCCCTTGATTTAACAGGCTTGAGCCATTTTCTCTTTGATCCCGCCCCAAGTCAGTGGTAAACTCAAAGGAATGCAGATAGAGCGCTCGGCGGGAGAGGTCGGCGCGGCGGGGCGGGGGCACGGTCTCTCTCGAGCCGCCAAGTGCCCAGCCCACCCCCGCCAGCCGGGCTGGGGTGGGTGGAGGAGGAAGAGGAGGGACGTGGGGGCAGGCTGGCTCCGGCCAGGAGGTCATGCATAATTCAACAGCTCCACTTTCGGCCCGCCTCTTTCCTAGGGGTGGGAGTTTGCTGCAAACTTTGTTTATGGGACAGTCCGGGAGCCTTGGCGGCCGCGCTCGTCTGTGTCTTCTCTGTCGCCTCCTCGCGTAGTGCGAGCGCTCGGGGCGGGCTCCGGGGATGTAAGAGTCCAAACCTTCGGCTGCTGGGAATCCGCTCAGGATCTGCCAGCCGGGGCCGAGTTCCAGTTTGCTAGTTCGGGGGGCTCCCAGGCTCGGCTTCCCCGCGTGCCCAGGTAGCGCCCTCCGTGCCTCGCACCCTCTCGGGAGCCCGGCTCCTCGGCATCCGCGGTCCCGGCGCCTGGGGTCGGTGGTGGGTGTGTTGCTCGGGGGAGGGGGGGCTGCGACCCGGCTTGATGCAGGCACCCCCTACCTCCCCCAACCTCTGCCTGCTCAGGGGAGCTTCTTGGCTGCCGGAAAAGTTGCATAATCTCGGAGACCGGGGCGCCCCCTCCCCCACCGCTCGTCCCTCGACCCGTACCTAACTGTCTCTGAGTTCTCTCTGTCCTTCCCCGGGACCCTGATTCGAACTAAAAGCCTGAACTGATCTTTTTTTTCCCTTGCAGAAAGATGAATCCGTCCTCGGTGCCCCCTGCGCTCCCGCCGCCAGGGCAGCAAGTCATCCACGTCACGCAGGACCTCGACACGGACCTCGAAGCCCTCTTCAACTCTGTCATGAACCCCAAGCCCAGTTCTTGGCGGAAAAAGATCCTCCCGGAGTCCTTCTTCAAGGAACCCGATTCTGGCTCGCACTCACGTCAGTCCAGCACCGACTCATCGGGCGGCCACCCCGGGCCTCGACTGGCGGGCGGCGCGCAGCACGTCCGCTCGCACTCGTCGCCCGCATCCCTGCAGCTAGGCACTGGTGCGGGCGCCGCTGGAGGCCCTGCACAGCAGCACGCGCATCTCCGTCAGCAGTCCTACGACGTGACGGACGAGCTGCCACTGCCCCCCGGGTGGGAGATGACCTTCACCGCCACTGGCCAGAGATACTTTCTCAAGTAAGTCAGCCCCCGCCAAGAGGGGCACAGTTGTGATACCCAGGACGCTAACGCGTTCGTGATGTGTGTGCGCGCGCCTGTGTGTGTGTGTGTGTGTGTGTGTGTGTGTGTATTGGAGAGACAGAAAGCCTGATTGTGACTCTTCCAAGTTTCTTAAGAGATCTGCAAAGTTGTAAAAGTTGTAAAAGTAGGGAGTGAGCCCCGGGAGTTGAACTTGACTTAAAGCAGTTTTCGTGATCTTAGGCCCTTAGCTTCAGAGCTAGGTCTATTAGCATAAGATAACAGGAGCGTTGGGAGACTTTGGAAGAGAAGGTTCTGCCGGTGAGTAGGTGGCCTGGGTTCTTCAACCACTCAGGAAAAGCAAGCCGGAAAAGATCACAGCGCCTAGTGGGTTTACCTCTCCCAGCTGGTGATGTAATGGCCACACAGCACAGTGATGTAATTACCAACTGCATTGTAAAGTAGTTATGGGTTGGACCAACAAATTGTGTGGAAATTGGGTCAGGAGTCTTATGATGTTGTACTCGGTAACCTGGAATTGACCATCCCATCAGGAATGTGCATTGTCATCCTTCATGTCACATTGGTCCAGCTTTTGGATGTACATTAGATTCAGTTTTTGCATATAGGTTGTAGAGAAAAAAGTGTATTATTATTATTATTATTATTTTTTTTTTTTTTGGTTTTTCGAGACAGGGCTTCTCTGTGGTTTTGGAGCCTGTCCTGGAACTAGCTCTTGTAGACCAGGCTGGTCTCGAACTCACAGAGATCCGCTTGCCTCTGCCTCCCGAGTGCTGGGAGTAAAGGCGTGCGCCACCACCGCCCGGCCAAAAAAGTATATTTTCAAATGCTAGAAGAGATTTGCATTTCTGAGGAAAAAACAAGCTGGGACTTGAGTGGTTCTCAGAACCAGTGAGGTCATAGGGGTCAGGCCAGCAAAGGTGTGGATGGAAGTTGTGGCTGGACCACTTGGTACGGATTCACTTCGGCTTGAAAATGCCGGAGAACTTGTGGCTTAAAGTTCATCTTCGAGCCCTGTTTCTTTGTTGAAGTAGCCTTGTTTCAAAGGTTCAAATGTAAGACAGCTTGTACTATTTTCAAAGTTTAACCAAACTCTTCTTTGGCGTTCATCTCTGATTCTTTGATTTGAGGCCCTAAGAATGAGCGTGTGGTGGTAAATGTGGTTTATTATGCACAAATCTGAGACTTATTTATTCCTTCCCCACCCCAAAGCTATTGACATCTTGTGCATATTCAGATTTGTTTTGCTGGCGGGTGGTGGCACACACCTTTAATCCCAGCACCCAGAAGGCAGAGTCAGGCAGATCCGGGTCTTGGCGAATTTGGACGCCATGACAGCCAGACCCAGGAAAAATGTGTCCAATAATAGAAACAATAGCAGCAAAAGTTTTATTTGTGTGTTTGTGTGTGTGCCTGGGTTATAGTGTATGTATCACATAACATGGAGTGCCCATGGAGGCCAGAAGAGGATGTCTAATTTCCAGGAATTGGCAGTGTGAGCTGCAGCTCCTTCCCCTAATTTGGGATTAGGGTGCTAGGAACTGAACCCCAGTCCTCTGCAAGAGCATCACGTGATCTTAACCACTGAGCCATCTCTCCAGCCTCTTGGGAATACTTTTTATTGTTTTTATCTTTGTTTTGGGGGTTGGTGTGATGCTGACATCCTGAAGCCAGTGTAGTGGCCTTTTATCCCAGTTGGTGCCTGGATTATTGAGCCATGGTGTAGACATGTGCTCAGTGCTTTGATCTCTAAATAGTGGTAGAAGTCAGGTATGTGATGTAATAGCATAGCATTTTTCTAAGTTTACAAAGGAAGATATCAGTGTTCACAATATTGTGTATTAAGTTCACTTAGGTAAGTGCAGCTGTATTCATGATGTAAAAACCATATTTCACCATGACTTTTACTAACATGAACTTTGCAGTGAATATAAGTAGAGTCTCAATAATTTTAGATTGTTCTTTTTGGTCTCAGATGACTTCTAAACTGCTCGTGAATGCACCCGTAAATATAATTATTGAATTAGGAAATAAGTACTGGGATTGCCTAATGTCTGTGGGAACATAGACCAAAATGACCTCTAAGTAAAAACAATTTCTTTCCTACATGTCTTCTTAAATGGTTAAATTTGCTCCGATGTGTTTGTGATCTAGGGCAAAAATAGAAGTTAGCCTTGGGTGTAGAAAAAGTTTCAGTGATCCAGTTCTGTCTGCCCATGCAGCTACAGGCGCTCCTCCAGCTAAACCAGAGTGCTTCATCGTTCCATTTTGAATCGTCAATGGAGTGTAAACAGGGGGTTGGCCTGACCTGATGCCATCCCTGGAAATTTCTTAGCTAAGTAATTAAGAGAATTTAAGGGATTATGTTTTATGTGAATATTGTCTTGTAGAATAAGCAATCTGCCAAGAATTCTCGATGTCTCTGAGAGCTTTGCTTGACGTTTGAGTGAGGTAAATGTTCTGTGTCACATTTTGTTACCCAGCCTTAAGGAAACCCGGTAGCTGTCGACTCTGGTTGAATTCCCTTGAACCTCAGCTTTAGCATCTGTAAGTGGGGTTAGCTGAGGAGTCCTATTCGTGACTATGGGAAGCCGAGGGCTGTATCGATCAGAAACCAAAGGAATTTAGAGTTGACAAGGATCAGTTTGAGGGTTTGGTGGCTTGGTGTTTTATGTTTTTTTTTTTTGGCAGAAGTGGTGTTATTTCACAGTGGACCCTGACAGAAGTGGACTCTATTTTGAAGCAGGCGTTCTTTGTCCTTTCAACCCTCCCCCCTTTTTGCCTATGTCACTAACACACCTGAACAATGGGTTTATGGGGAATGGAGCCTAGACCTCTAAGAGGCTTTTAGCCATCTTTTTGTCATTTTCTTAGGTAAGCTAGATTAGTCCTAGGTGTATGATGTCGTCACTTTCTGCCATTTATTTTATTTTATTTTTTTTAAGGGCAAGGTCTCACTCTGTAGCCCTGGCTGGCCTCCAACTCACAGGTTTGCTTTCCCGTGTCTCTGAGTGCTGGGATTAAAGACAGCCTTTTCTGTTTCTTCTTAAAGGTGACTGAGTATTCACACCTTTGCTCTGCTGTGGCCACTTTTAGAGAGGCAAAGCTGAGGCCTGGTGGTTCCTCTGATACCTCTGAGTCCACCCAAGTGCAGCCTGGCTCATTGGGACTGAACCCACCAAGGGCTAATTTCTAGCCTATTTTCTCAGTGCCAGAGAAGGTGAGATTCAGTTGTGGTCAGCCCAGCCTACTATGCTGGGAAAGCCAGAGCTCCTGGGAGGACAGCAAGCACTCTTAGTGACTGAGCCATCTCTTTAGCTCCCCTACTGAGGTTATCATTTATTTTTAAATTTCTGATTATAATGAAATACATGTTTTTTTGTGCATGAACCATAAAATAGAATTATTATATTGTTATTTATTTATTTATTTATTTATTTATTTATTTAGCTTTTCGAGACAGGGTTTCTCTGGAGCTTTTGGAGCCTGTCCTGGAACTAGCTCTTGTAGATCAGGCTGGCCTTGAACTCACAGAGATCCGCCTGTCCCTCCCAAGTGCTGGGGTTAAAGGCGTGCACTACCATTGCCCAGCAAAATAGAATTATTAACATTTCTTTCTTTTTTTTTTTTTTTGTCAGTGGCATTTGGCCGGCTGCTGGGTCTTACAGGTTGCCGCCCACATTACCGGATCCAGGAACCTCTAACCCGAATTTGTGCTTCGTCTAAATGTTGAGACAGGATCCCACTGTGTAGCCCGGATGGTCCTGGAACTTTTTCTTTAGGGCAGGCTAGTCTTGAACTCGCAGAACTCCACCTGCCTCTGTCTCCTTATTACTAGGAGTAAAGCGGTATACCATTAATCTCATAAAGTCTTTCTTTTTAAGATTCATTGTTTTATTTTTTTTTTTTCCCGAGACAGGGTTTCCCCGAGGCTTTGGTTCCTGTCCTGGAACTAGCTCTTGTAGACCAGGCTGGCCTCGAACTCCCAGAGATCCGCCTGCCTCTGCCTCCCGAGTGCTGGGATTAAAGGCGTGCCCCACCAATGCCCGGCTCATTGTTCTATTTTTTAAATTTATTGTGTGTGTCTGTGTGACTGCCCTGTGTGCTGGTTCTCAGAGGGCAGACAGAGCAGGGTGTCAGGTTCCTTGGGTGCCAGGTGTCTTGAGTTAGAGGCAGTTGTGAGCTCTAAGAGCTAGAAACTGAACTTAGGCCACCTGGAGGAGCAACATGTGCCCTTACCCACTGAGCCATTTCTGCAGCCCTTCCTTATTCCTTAGAGTTGGAAATCCATAGTCAATATTTCTATGATTTTAATTCTATAAAATGACTCATTTCCTAATATATTAGTCAGAATTGGATTTGATATATTTATTTGTTTGGGGTTTTGAGACAGGGTCTCTCACTATGCAGCTTTTGCTAGCTGAGGACACAGCCCTGAAGTAGACCAGGCTGGCTTTGAACTCAGGGATCCACCTGTTTCTGACCCTGAGAACTGAGACTGAAAAGGTGTTCACCATTTTGTGGAACAGATTGAATTTTAGCTTTGCACTTGTGTCTGACATTATACACCCTTAACCAAACAAGAGCGAATATATCCAACCCACAATGAAATGGATTTTTTTCTTACTCTTCATTGATTAAATTTACACCCCCTTTCCTTCGTATTTTGATCATGGTTTATTTATTTTTTTATTTTTATTTTTTATTTTGGTTTTTCGAGACAGGGTTTCTCTGTGGCTTTGGAGCCTGTCCTGGCACTAGCTCTGTAGACCAGGCTGGTCTCGAACTCACAGAGATCCGCCTGCCTCTGCCTCCCGAGTGCTGGGATTAAAGGCGTGCGCCACCATCGCCCGGCTATCATCGTTTATTTTTGAGACATGGTCTCATTTTGTAGCTTAGGTTGGCCTCAGGTCCATCATGATCCTCCCATTCAGTCCCTGAGAACTTGAATTATGACTTCCAGGTTTCTTCCTGAGGGAACACTTTTTATTTCCTATTCAATTACTATATATTAATTCTATGTAAGAATAGTTTTTATTATGACATTTTCATACATGACTGTCAGGTACTGTGGTCATATGTCCCCCCCCCCATTACCTCTCCTGACTTCCAGTTCCCTGATCCTCTTTCTCTTTCCCCCGTAAATCTCTCATCTACTTTCATGTCTTTTTCATTTTGAGACCCAGTGAATTTAATTGGGATGGTTTACATGGGAAGGGGCTATTTATAGGGTAGGAAGACCTTCCTAGTCTTGACGTCACTGAAGAAAATGGCTCTCCCTCCCCAGCAGCCAGTAGAATTCCCTCAGGGAGAGACTGGCCCTCAGGAGCTCCACCCTCTAGCAGCTGGTGACTTCCTTTAAATATTCAGGGAAGGTGGACCATGATTTTCTAAAATAATTTTTGTCTAGTGTATCCAAGTAACTTTTAATGTGTTTATATATTCTTTGCCCTTATGGTCTAGGGCACATTCTGTGTTTTGTCCAGTCCTTCTGGGTGCTTCCACTGTTCTGTATAATCAGTGTATTGTGTCAAGATTGAATCCATGTATGGATGAGGTCTCACAGGCTTCAGATAGAGGACAGGAAGGGGAATAGTCAGAAAGGCGGGAGGACAAAAGAAGATGTCTGAAAGCCAGGAAAGAGTGTGTCAAGGAGGAATGGTTAGCACTGTGAACCTAGACAGGTTCAGGGAACCGAGTCCACTCTTTTGTGGACTGGACTGTGGCAAAGACTGGGGCTGAGGTACTAGATCCCCTCAGGATCCGCTCCCTTTCTGTTCTTCACTAGAAAAGATCAGGCTTCTAAGAGATAAGAAGCAAACATGACAAAATCAAATATAGTAGACGACAAAGCAAAAACTGTCATACCAAAACTGGTCATGGCAACTGGAGGAAGTGGCAAGGGTCCCAAGAGCAGGCACGAGAGTCAGAGACCCACTCATTCTCACGGTCAGGAGTCCCATAAAACTGCTAAGCTAACAGCTGTAATACATACATGGAGGACCTGGTGCAGACCTGTGTAGGCCCTGTGTTTGCTACTTCAGTCTCAGTGAGCTCAGACTGTCACATGTTGTCTGGTTGTGGGTTTCTGCATCTGTTCCCATCTGGAGGAAGCCTCTCTGATGATGACTGGATAAGACTGATATGAGTATAGCAGAAAAGCATCAGGAATCATTTTTATTGTTTTTTTTTTTTTTTTTTTTAAAATACATGTAGGTTTGGTTTTGCTCTAGGTCTCTGGGCTAGTCTCTGGTTCTTTGTTACCCAAGCAGTGTTGTGTATGGGTGTCTTCTGGTGGAGGGGGGTCTTAAATCAAACTGGACATTGGCTGGCTCCTCCCACAAGTCCTGTGCCACCGTCACCCTAGCATATTTTGCAGGCAGGACAGATTGTAGGTCGAAGGTTTTGTGGCTGTGTTGACGTTCACACTTCTCTCTCGGCAGCTTGCAGAGTACCTTCTTGCATCGAAGAGACTAGAATGTAGGAATCTAGGGGTGATGGTTCTAGGCACCAATTTGACTTCTTGTTTAGTGAGTTGTGTGAGTGTTGTTCCCAACAATGCCCTCCACCCCCACTGTCAGCTGCAGAGAGCAACCCTTTGTCTTAACAGCCTGGGTTTTTTTTTTTTTATTTTTTTTTGTTTCCATGGCAACCCCTTGGCCAACAACTCAATTGTGTGCAACTGAGTCCCACCACTGGAAGTCTCACCTGGCCACAAGAGATGGTCAGTTAAGACTCCATATCCTCAGGCTAGGAGTCCTTGTTAGGATTACCTTCATATATTTTAGGGATTTCTGCTGCACTAGGTTCCCACCCCATCCCCCAAATGCCCCCTCTAATTCCAGTCTCCCTGCACTCTCTCCCTCCACCCTATCCCCCTCTCCCACCTGGTCCCTTGCTGCCATCCCTATCCGCTCCCCTCCCAGTCAGCCCATAACATCTATTCTGTTTCCTGCGCCCAGGTCTCACTGTGTCGAGCTGGCTGGCCCAGAACTCGCTACGGTCACAGGGCTAATCTCAAATTCATGGAATTCACCTGTCTCTGCCTCCTGAGATTGCTGAGGTTAAAGGCATGGAAGGGGATCAAATTCAGGCTTGGCCCCAAGGACATCTTGCTGGCTCCCAGAGGGTTTTTTCCCTCCCCCATAAATGAGAGCGTCTCTTTACACGGCCTGTTGGAAGTCACTACTACCTACATTAACCAGGCTGTCCTTGAACTCACAAAGCTCTTGAATGGTGAGATTAAAACTACTTGTCACCATGCCTGGCTCAGAGTTCCTTTTTATTAAAACCAGATTATTAGGCCAAAAGTTCTTTGGCTAGAAGGGAAACCTGTTACCAGTCGGCCTCTAAGATCACAGGGGCATAAGTGGTGGATTCTAACCTTTATGTACGGACAATGCTGTGGTTCGTCAAGATGAGCTAGGGGCAAGCGACAGAAACGTGAGCTGTGACTGAATCTGAGAAACAGGTCAGCCTGTTTGCGCTTGTCAGTCTGAATGAGCTTTGCACATGAGGAGAGACTGCATGAAGCTACAAATGGTTGATCTTTTAAAGGGGATGTTGTAAGAAAATAGGCGTGATTCTTGTGAAAAATGGTCTCTGTGTTAGGACCCTTGTGCTGTCATGGACTTTCAAAGCTAAATTTTTGGGAAAGGGGGGCAAGTAAGATAAGGTTAGACAAGTGTGTAGACACAAGAATACTTAGGAAAGGCTTGAGGTGTTTTGTAGATAGATGCCTTCGTTACAGGATTGATCATCGTTGTTGCCTGGGTTTGCGGCGGGATAAAAGAGCTTCCTCGAAGTGTGGCTTGCTTCTTTAAACACATTTAAACTCCAGCTTATTGTCCAGACCTAAACACCTTGACCAACAGAACCGTGTGTCTTCAGGTAGCACCGAGTGCTGTTCTTCTTCCTGACAAGCTCCGTGACGCAGGTGATGGCAAGCGAAGCCACTCGCTCCTTTTGTGGTGTTGCCGGGCTTTGATCTTAAGCATGAGAGTGGCCAGCTTTGGTTTGCTACTTGTCTGGAGCCTGCTTGGATGGCTTTTAAAACCTGTTTCTTTCACCCATCAGCCAACTAGGCCTTACCCATAATTCCCGAACCTTGATTATGGGGGTTATTATCGGACAAGAGTGTCTTTGTCAAGGAGCACGTTTAATACTCTGGGGTCTAGCGTGACTAGCGGATGTAAATTGTATGGAAGTAATTAAATGTGAAGGAAATGTCATGTGGACTGAATTTAAATGTTCAGACTTTGTGGCATTGATTTTTTTTTTTTTTTTTTTTTTGTCTTTTCTTTCTTAAACTTTTACCAAGAAGGCTGGAAAGAGAAAAATAAAGGTTCAGAGAGTTAGGGAAGGAGATGTGGGGATCAGGCTCCGCCCGTCTCTGCTGGTTAAAATCTGAAATCGGGAGCGGGTATTACGTGAATGCCACTGCCCTTCATATGAACCCTTGAGGCCAGATGCCGGGGAACTCGCTGTGCTGGGGAGCTTGAGCCTCTTCCCAGCCAAGTGTCTTATCTCCACATATCTGTGTGTCCATCAGGGGAGTGGGTTTTTATGTTACCAGGCAGGCTTGAAGGAAGCTATGGAACTGATGCCTGTTTCTCCAGTTTTGCTCCATTTTCTGCATAGGGATGCCCCAAGTTTCATACAGAGGGGCCCCTCTTTAGCTTTCTGGGCAAGAGCTGTGCATTTCTCTCCTCGCATGGGATGTCCTCTGTCTCTGTGCTTGTTTTTTTTTTTTTAATATTTATTTATTTTTTATGTATACAATAGTCTATCTATCTGTATGTATGTCTGCAGGCCAGAAGAGAGCACCAGACCTCATTACAGATGGTTGTGAGCCACCATGTGGTTGCTGGGAATTGAACTCAGGACCTTTGGAAGAGCAGGCAATGCTCTTAACCACTGAGCTATCTCTCCAGCCCCCCCCCCCTTTTTTTTTAAAGACTTAGCCAACTCCATCTCCTCCCTAACACCCTAGAGGACCAAACAAGTAGAAAGTCTCTCCACCTCTTCCAAATTCCCATAGTAATTTAATCTGTACCATGCAGTATTTGACCATTAAAATGTTGCGTAATGCTAATTGTCAAAAGGATGGGCTTAATTCATTTCCCTGACTTGGCCTCTGAAAATATGGACTGGGTGTTGTGTTAGCTTTAGCTTTATGCACATCGATGCAGGGAAATACGGTGTTGATATAGAACTAGGTTTTAATTTTTTTAGGGGCGTGTGTGTATGTGTACACATGACTGCAGTGCCCAAGGAGGTGTGTGTGTGTGTGTGTGTGTGTGTGTGTGTGTACACATGACTGCATTGCCCAAGGAGGTGTGTGTGTGTACATGACTGTAGTGCCCAAGGAGGTGTGTGTGTCCCATCATGTTTAGCACAGTAGGTGTATATATATGGCAGACTGCATTCTGTAATATGTTCTACTGTTCTTGGTATTTATTTTCTTGTCTGACCGTACAGTCTAAGACCTCCTCAGACAGAACAATGACGGTCCAAGAGAGAAAACGTTGCTGTGAATAGCACACTGTCTGCCTCCATTCCCAGATTATTTCCCCCGTTTCTCTTTGGCTTCGGAAATTTACTGCCCTAACACTGCGGCTTTGACAAGTTCTCGAGATTGAAACTTTCCCAGTGGAGCCCGAGAAGGCTGTTTTTGTTCCAAGAGATTTCTCTCCCTCCCCCAGGGTGTAAAGTAAATGGGAATTTGGGGTCTTTGCTGTAATTAAGCAGGTTAACTTTGTCGACAGTGAGCATATGCGCGTCCGAGAAGCTAGTCAGTCTTGAACAGTCAACATAGACTCAGGTTCATTCTTGGTGGACCACCATCACCCATAAATAAACTTGAAAGGAAATTTCGTCAGATAAACCGAGGAGAGATTGTACTCCTGGGGACACACCATTCTAAATCATATCTTTATGATTACTATTTTCACGTAGAGATGACCTTGAGATGTTTATTTCTGACACTGAAGATCAGTAGACTGGCCCAAGAATACCTTTACCCCTTGGGCTACTTGCTACCCCTCGTCATTTTTTAAGGAAAAATTTGATTATCCAAAGACAAGAGACTCAACAAGTTTAGTTGCTAAATATACATTGCATTTGCACAATAAGTTACATTTGTTTATTTTCAGTTCTTTTTTTTAAAGATTTATTTATTTTGTATACAGTGTTCTGTTTGCATGTTTGCCTTTGGGACAGAAGAGGGTGCCAGATCTCATTACTGATAGTTGTGAGCCTCCGTATGGTTGCTGGGAATTGAACTCAGGACCTCTGGAAGAGCAGCTAGTGCTCTTAACCACTGAGCCATCTCTCCAGTCCAGTCCAGTTCTTTTTTTTTTTTTTTTTAAATGTGTGTTTGTGTGCGTGTGCACAAACGTTCAGGTATTCATGGTAGATGGACTTTGGTAAGGAAGTCATTCTTCTGTGTGTTGATCTTTTTCTCTCAGAAGGCCTGCCCTCAAAGATCAGGGGTCAGCCAGTCTTATTCTTTCTAGAACCCAGACTAGGCCTGAAAAGGGATACTTTAATGGGATGTAGTTAGGCTTTCCCTTGCTTCTCCTGTTGTCTTCAGGAGCTGGATTATCTAGTTCCTGATATACATGTGCATCGGTTTATCAAACAGAAGTCCCACTCTATGCTATGCACTCACACGCGCGCATAGCGTGCACAAACACACACACACACAACACACACGTAAACTTGCATTTAGACCGCAAGACCAGGCCAGCCTTGACCTCACAGAAATCTTCTTATCTTCTGGCCTCTGCCTCCTGAGTGCTGTTTTTTTTTTTTTTTTTTTTTTTTTTTTTTTTTTTTTTTTTCGAGACAGGGTTTCTCTGTAGCTTTGGAGCCTGTCCTGGAACTCGCTTTTGTAGACCAGGCTGGCCTCGAACTCACAGAGATCCCCCTGCCTCTGCGTCCTGAGTGCTGGGATTAATTAAAGGCGTGCGCCACCACCGCCTGTTGAGTGCTGGTATTAAATGTATGAGCTACTATGTCTTTATACATTCTTTTTAATACATTCCATGTTTAATCATCCCAAGGACGGTATGACTGACTTTATCCTCATTTTAGTCAAGAAATCAAGACAGAGAATCTTTTAAGTTGGCCAGAGTCATATGCCAGTCAAACCCTGGCCGTGGCTGCCCTTTTCCGTCCTATAGGCCTGGTTGGCTCTTCACTGTCAGGATCTCATCTTTCCTTCCTGCTTCTCCATTCCTGTTGTCTCCACCCTAGTGTGACTTGATTGTTCCTTTGTAGGCTGTAGTAACCTATTCTGGACCTTGTCCCGGGTACGTCATCACTAGACACTCCCATCCCATTGTTCTCCATTCCACCAGGGAGGACATAGAGTAATGGGATCAGTAGGCACAGTACCTTAGGACACTGATTTGGACCTGAACGTTAGGTCTGTTGCTTGATTTTCCTCATTCTTGAGTGAGGAACTTGAAGGAGATATTAGCCAAGGTTTCCTTTTATTTCATTAGTGGATTTAAAAAAAAGATTTATTATTGCGAAATGATTTAAGTAAAAATTTATGTAAAGTGTGTGATTCAATATTTTTAGTGTACTCATAGGTCTCAGTCTTAGAACATCTTCATTACTACAAAGAAAACCCCTACTAACTGGACAGCCGTTAGCTCCCACCCTTCTCCAGCCCCATTCCCACCCTGTTTGTTTATCCCTCCTGGCTTTAGCAAGCACTCATGTGTCCTCTGTTCCCCTACATTTGCTTATATATTCTGGCCAACTTGTGTAAATGGAAGTGTGCAATCGTGGGCTTTGATGACAGGCTGCTTTGACCTGGTACGGTGTTTTCAAAGCTCCTCCACGAAGCTCCTCCACGTCCGCACGCAGGCACGGCGCTTCATTCCCCTTGTAGCTGAATGATGTCGTCTCCTACTGGTTTATTGTAAGCAGATGGACGTTGCTAATGCCTTCGTCTGCTGATCTGCGGGTGGATATTTGGGTTGTTTCTCTTGGCAGTTTCTTCTGTTGTTGAGAGAAAAGTGGCCTCTTCTTTCTCTTCAGTGGTTTCTATGGTTGCCAATGGCAGTTTCCATCCAGTGCTTCAGACATGGAACTCTGGGCCTAGTGGTGGTGTGTGCTGCACAGTGTGGAGAGACAGGTCGGACACTTGGCCAGCAGCTGCGGCAGCAGCGGCGGACGGTCAGGGAGTACTCATGAGTTCTGTTGTTAGACATTCCGCTTTGAATCACTGGATGAGGTTACATAACCAGCAAGCTCTCATTTCCTTGTTTGTAAAATGGAATCGACTTCGTTCCCTTAGAGTCAGAGCTATGCTAGACAGGGCCTAGAGCTCAGCCAGTGCAGAAGGACCTTATTTTGGCCGGAAAAACAAGTATGTAAGTCAGTGCATACAAGTTCTAACATAAGTTCTTCAAGTTGTCGTGTTTAATATGGTGTCTTCAGCCTTCCATCCTGAACAACTACAGGGGGCAGGTCGGACTTGCTTATTTATTTATTTGCTTGTTTATTTTTTATTTGTGTGTGTGTGTGTGTGTGTGTGTGTGTGTGTGTGTGCGCGCGCGCGCGCGCGCGCGGGCGCCATGTGGGTTTATATGTACAACTGCGTGCAGGTGCCTGTGGAGGCCACAAGAGATGTGACGCCTGCTGGAACTGGAGTTAGAAGCCACTGTGAGCTGTCCTGTAGGTGTTGGGAACCAAACCAGGGTCCTTTGCAAGGGCAGCAGAATAGGCTTTTAACCACAGAGTCGCTGCCCAGCCCCCTCATCGCCCTTCTCCAGCTGTGTCTAGTCTTACTCTGGCCACTGCACCAGGGCATTTGAGAAAGGCTATCATGGCTGCGGTATCTCCTGGTCTTTGAAAAGATACAGAAGGTGCCTGCTTTATTCTCTATGGGGACAAGATGGGCTGCTTCCTTTGCAGGCGTTACATAAAGGTTGTTTTATACGGTGCTGGTCATCCTGAGCTTACTTATTATGTGACTAAAAATTTTAAAAATAATTTTTGTACCTTCTGAGATTGTAGTATAGTTCCATCATTTCTCTCCCTTTCCTTCCATCCCTCCAGACCCTCCCATGTACCCTTCCCCTTCTCTCTTTCAAACTCATGGCCTTAAAAATAATGCGAGTTTGTGTTTATAAATCTTGTCTTAAAAAAAAAAAAAAAGACAAAGTCTTACTGTGTAGTAAGACCTACTAGCTGGCCTGGAACTTGCTTCATAGGTCAGACTGGCCTCAAACTAACTCACAGAAATCTGCCTGCATTTGCTCCTGAAGGGTGGGATTATGGGATTGAAGGTGTTGGCCACCATGCTTGCTGTGTATTTGGGGTTTGTACATAAAGCTGGCAACACCGCCGCCCCCACCCCATAATTGGTGGAATGAAAGATGAAGTGTTAGTTTGAACCCAACTTTATTTATAGCTTGATATTCATAATAACCACTCTGGGTAGAGTTGTTAGTAAATTGAGGAAATTGTAAGGACTCTTTGAGATTGCAATTTAGACTTTAGGTAAGTCTGTGCCCCAACACACAGTCAACCATTTTTAAAAATTATTTTACAGTAAGGTTTTAGATGCATTTAGATGTGTATAATTTTAATATTTATAGTCACAGGTCTTTTGAGAAAACAGAATAGTGTTTTTTTTTTATTATTATTAAATCTGATAGCTTCTACCACCACACTCTTGGAGGTGGATAAAAAGCACGGTTGGGTCTGCGAGTCTTGAGTTTTTCCTGTCCTGGACCCAGGCTCGTGGGGTGGGTCCTGCCTCAACTCCTGTGAGAAGGCTGTTTCCTGGCCATCCACACTTTGTGGAGGAGATGCTGACAGAAGAGCACCTTCAAGTCTGCCCCTCCCACACTGGGATTGTGACCCCGTGGAATTACTGAACTTAGAGACAAGGAAGGAATTAGTAAGGGGCATTTATTTCATTTTGCTGTCTCTTAATGCAAAGTGTGTCCAAACCAAGTGGCCGAGGTGAGAAAGGACATCACTCACAGGGTGACTTTTGGGCCACTTGGTCTCTGTCTTGGCCCTGTAAAAGGAAGGCTTAGTCATGGAGCCCTTAGCCATTCTTATTACCTTGGGTTTAGGCACCGTGAGTCAGCTTCCCATTGTTCCGCTCCAGGGATTTCCTGATTTACATGTAAACTCCTGTTCACCTGACCAAGAGGGGTCAGGCATGTGACCTGAGCATCACCCAGGGTGGTAATTCTTGGCCCTGCATTTCTGGCTCACATAGAGTCCAACAGGACCATTCCAACTCCAGTCGGCCTGAGAGAGAGGGGATTCTTAACATCCTGTTATTTTGACCCTAAATGAAGGCATAGCCCATCAGTACAAAACGAGAGTAGAGCGTTTTTTAGAATTTTATCTTTTTCTATTGACCTAAGTGGCGGGAATTTTTTGTCCCCCCCCCTTCCTTCCCTTCTCCTCCCTCCCTCTCTCCCTCCCTCTTTCCTTTCTTTCTTCCTTTTTTTTCTTCTGTGTAATCCTGGCTGTTCTGGAACTCACTCAGTAGAACAGGCTGTCCTTGAATTCACAGAGATCCACCTGCCTCTGCCTCCCGAGTTCTGGGTGATCTTACCAATCTTTATATTACCAATGATCATTTTCAGAGCTGGAGGAAGAAACAAAATTTAAGGTTGATTTTATATGTTATTTGGAGGCTACTCTTTAGAATTATCCTTTCCTCAAATATTATGAAATGGGATTTAAAATAAAACTTGTTTTTTTGTTTGAATCCTGTCATGTGCTAGGTGAGTGTTTTACTAGTGAAGCCTGGAAGTTTGTTTTCCCAATATAGGAAAACCTCACTGAAAATCTCATGCTGAAATCACATGTGAGCTTCTCATCGGGTTACAGATTTCCATAACTAGATCTTAGATAGTAGCTAGATTGGCGCTTTCGTGGTTTTGGTTTGGTTTTCTTCCTGATGTGTTCTGTTTTTGATCTAAAACTCACAGGGGCCTTCATGTGCAGTCGTGTGCCAATGATATCTGGAGCCACAACCGTCAAGGGTTGTCATGCTAGAGCGTATCCTTGTGGCTTTGTTTCTTCCTTCCCAAGACACCAGGTGACAGAACTCTGGAGTGACAAAAACCACGGGCTGGAGGCTCTGGCGTTCAAGTTCTAGGTGGGGTTAAGGTGGTTAGGTGGGCAGGTGCTGTAGCCCAGCAAATCCAGAACTGGTTCTCAGACGGAGAACTTAAAGATTCTTTTCCACGAGGCTGTAAGTAGCCTTAATAAGAAGACTGGAAACAATGTGTGTACTTGCACTTGACCACACTCTGAACGTCTGTAGCCTGAGGAACTCTGCAGAAAGATCAAAGGCACAGAGGTCAGTTGGAGAAAGAAGGGAGACCGCCTTTGAAATGTAAATAGCATCACTGATTTAAATAAGGGCAGGTGTGGTGGCGCTCTGAATTCTGAGGCAGGAGAATTCATAGTTTGAGGCCAGTTTGGGTTACCTTGTGAGAAGAGACCAGGGTCTCAAAGCAGAGAATGAAAGGAGAGAAACAGGGAGAGGAAGGCCTTTCCTGCCTTTGGACTCGATAATGGCGTGGGGGTTGGGAAACACCTTTTCTTCTCTTTGAGTTGTGCTTTGAACTATTTGGCCAAGATAAGGGCAAGGCTTGTGTCATCTGATTGGAATTTTTCATGGTACTGTTTGAAATAGCCAGACTCTTGCTAAATAACCATTTTCCCAAACCTCTGAAACTCACACTGTCTTTCCTCTTGTTAGGGCTACACACATTCCAGCAGCTGGGAAAAGACTCTGCTTGGCAAGAGTTAGCAGCCTCTCTTACCCAGAGCCCCGAAGCATCCCAGGGGCCGAGGTTCACTTCAGCGGCAGTTGCTGAGAGTTTGTCCACGTGGTTCTCTTTGCTGCTAAGGGTGCAGCTCCTAATGTTCTCCAAAGTGCCTTAATAATGGTTGTTTTTCTTCAGCCTTGACAACAACCAAACACACTACTCGTGGGCTATGCTATATCTATGTAAAAAAGCGGAGAGGGCCTCACCTGCCCGCTTTCGGAATCTCATCAATGGGAAGTTCACGTGGCTTCATGGGCTACACAACATGGATGTCTTCAGCTTGTTGACATCACGTTTGGCCCTTACGGTCTGAGACTGCCCTTTCTAGCCACGGCACGGCTCCTTAAGCTGTTATCTCTTATTATTTTTTTCCTTTATTTTTTGTCCTGGTTTAGATACATGGACCTGGCATATGTCTCCTTTTCAAGCCTTTACCTTTAGGGGCATGAAGTGTATGGTATTGCCATCAAGATTCGGTGTTCATTTGCTGACTGCATTTCATTGCTTGGCATAAATATGGAGTTAACTTCCCCACAAAGTCCCTCTACCCCATGACTGAAAATGAGGGTGTTCTCTAAATTTGGGTCATAGCCAAGAAAGAAGGGGACTAGATAAGGAGTATGCAGCAACAGGAATTTTTGCCAGATAAAACACTGATGTCCGGTTACATGTGAGTTTCTGATAAACACTGGATAAATTTTTAGTGTGGGCACAGCTCAAATTTTGCATGGGACCTACTGGTAATGAGAGTTTGTTGTTTATCTGAAATTTACATTTAAGTGGGCATTACTTTTTTATATTTTTCGCTCAGGGTTTCATATAGTCCAGGCTAGTTTTATGTAGCCCAGGCTGGCTTCAAGATGGCCTTGAACTCAAAATCCTCCTGCCTCCGTGCCCGGCCCGAGCACTGGGATTGCAGGCGTGTGCCCCCATGCCCAGTTGTATTTGCCAACTCTGGCTACTTTATATCCCTCAGGTTACTCACTTCTTTTCTTTTTGGTTTGTTATTGTTTGTCTTTCTGTGGAGAGGTGCTGGGGAGTGGCCCAATGGGCAGGCTATTACATTAGCGTGAATTAAAAAAAAGGGCAGGGCTTAAATAAAGTATTGGCCAAGCAGCTGCTTGGTAGCCTCGGGACAGAGTGGGTGTTCAACTACCTCTTCACTCTATCCCCGGATTGGGCAACACCTTGTTTTGGATGCTATTTTTGGATGATCCCCTATATTGCATGTGTTTCATGACCTCATCACGCACACATTCAGTACGGGCACCTTTCCAGCCGATGCCCTTTCGTAGTTCACAAGGACAAGCACCTTCAGGATCTTTCCTTGGAACGTATTAAAAAAGGAGTAGAATTTTACCTCTCAAGGATAGAGAGTCTGGTTGGGGGTGGTGGTTATGCATATATCAGTAAAGTAAGGGTCGTTTTTATTTGTATACTAAATATGTTGGTTCGGTCAGTTTTTTCTTTTACTGTACTACAGAATACGTATATGTGTGTATGTATATATGCATGCCTTCTTTTTAAATTCTGGCTCATACAAGGTAAGTGGGTTGTTGTTGTTTTTGAGACAGTCTCTCTAGGTGGCCCTGGATATTCTGGAACTCTCTATCTATATCAGGGTGGCCTCAAGCTCGTAGAGTATGTACTTGCCTCTGCCTCCCTAGTGCTGCGATTAAAGGTGTGTACCACTACATGGCTTGTCGAGTTCTTAGCTTTTTTTTAGTACCCAGTTTTAGGATTTTAGGGGAGGGAAAATCCCCATGAACTAGGCTGAGGTGTAAGATGTTGCTCTGAGGGGTCTACTCCGTATTACTGATCATCTGCGGGGCTTTCTGGGATCTCAATTACTATTTAGTAGGATTCCATAATCCAGACTGACAGAGTAGAACTAATTTATATTCAGTTACTTCGTGCACAGTTCCCCCAATTTAAGACCTGCCCCTTTTAGCGTCCTTTGGCTGAGAAGGCCATCCGAGGTGTTTTTTATTTCTCTTAGCCCTGCAGCAAAACTCCTGTGTCATGAGCGACAATTAACTCTGCTGTCATTATTGTGTGGTTGTAACACATTCATCGCTCTGAATGGAGTATGAGTGTCACCTAGGTCCATGAGCTCAGCGGGGTGTCACACGCCTAGGGTGGGGCTTGGTAGAAGCTTCCCTGGGAAGCGCAAGGTGCTGACTGGAGGTGTCCGAATGATTAAGGAGGCGACATCTGGCTTGAGTCAGGGATTAAGTGCTAGGCCTTGTTTCCTTATGAGAAAACACTTGTGATGTGGGAGTGTCATATATCAATCTGTTGATTTCATTGGTTAAGTTATAATAAACCAACTGCTTGGCCTCAGCTTGGAACATAGATGGGAGGAGTAAACAGAATAGAATTCTGGGCGGAAGAGGAAGTGAGGTCAGACTCTGCTCTGCTTCCGGAGAGACCGGACAGCTCTGCTGGAGCAGAGACGCCATGCTCAGCTCTCCCAGGCAGCTGCGACCCACGATGGACTTAGGCTAGAATCTTTCCGGTAAGCGCACCTTGGGGTGCTTACACACAT
>NW_026068061.1:1928456-2223821 GCF_014885135.2 Alexandromys fortis | reverse complement strand
GCAGGTTAAGATCCTCTCTGGTAAGCCAGCTCATGGGCTACACAGAATATTAGAAATGGGTTAGAACAATATGTAAGAGCCAATAAGAAACTGGGCCTAGCCGGGCCAGGCAGTGTTTGAAAGAATACAGTTTCCGTGTAATTATTTCTGGGTATAAGCTAGCCATGCGGGCGGCCGGGTGCCAGGGACGCAGCCCTGCCGCTCCTATTTCAACACACTTGTTTGCTTGTAGGCTTGATTTCTACTTCATTAAGACAAAAACAAAATTGGAGTCACTGTAACTCATGAATCAAGAAGCACAGGGTAGTCTGTTTCATCCAATTCTATTTCATTGCTTTGATTTGCTTCTCCAATTTTGTAAGAAACATAGCACACATACCCTTAGGAGAGCTCTGGTGTTTTATTCCAATTTTTTTTTTAAAAGAAACGATTGTGTCTCTCTGGATTTCTTTGAGGCGGTTTCTGTGTGTAGCCCTGACTGTCCTGAAACCTCACTCTATAGACCAGGTTTGCCTTGAACTCACAGAGCTTTCTCCTCCTGCCTCTGCCTCCTGAGTGCTAGGATAAAAAAGTCTTGTGCCACCACCACCCTACTTTTTTTTTTTTAATATTTACTTTATTTTAAACACTGTGTATATATGTGTGTCTCTGTGTGGGTATGTGTATGTGAGGCCAGAGGCATCAGATTCCTTTGAACTGGAGTTACACACAGTTGTAAGCTGCCTGATGTGGGGCCGGGATTTGAACTTGGGTCCTTTGCATGATCAACACATTCTCTTGACCTTTGAGCTATCTCCAGCCTGGTATTATAGAAAGATGCAGCAGTTTGGTTGTCATACCCTGGAGTGGAACTACTTCATCTCAAGTAATAACCCAGTCTGTAGGACTTGGAGACAGAGCTTGGGCCTTGGGCCAGAACTTAATAGTGTTCTGTTTCTGCCTGATCAAGAATCAGACCGTTTGAGTTCAACAAGTCAGGACTGTTCCTGCTGGAACTGTTGGCTGTACAATGCATATACCACGTGAGGCCCAAGTTGACTCCGTATCCATGAACTTGATTCGTGTCCTTTGGACTCTTCTGCTGTTTCCTTGGCATCCCTCTTTCTCTGCCCCTTGGCCACTTTCCCTTTTCCAGCAGATGGGCATGTGGATTCCACATCCCAGGTGAGCAATCTCAGAAGGGACGAGCAGGTTTTCCCCCAGCTGCCGTGAATGTCAGTATCTGCTTATGTATGTTCCCTATGCCTCAGCTGAGCCAGGTATTGGCTGAGTCACCAAGCGAGAATCATAGTTATCATGAAGGAAGAGCAGCTTCTCAATGGAAATGGCCTTGTTGGTGGGAGGTCAGGGTAGAAAGTTCTGTGGCCAGAAGAAGGGATCTTCTGGCTCGATAATAACCACATATTTAGAATGATGCAAGCCATGCAGGAAACAAGGAACTTAGCCTTACCCTGTATGCAAGCTGGAAAGAACAGAAACACACCAAGAGGATGTGGTATTACCAAACACCACAGAGGTGAAGAGGAAATTCGTGATGAACCTTAGTCATTCAGAGACGATGGTGAGGTTTTGTTATCGTACACGATTTCCCATCTGTGGTAACTTTATCGTGATTGCACTTCTCTTGTCTGTGGTCACTTAGCAGATTATTAGTTCTGAAAGCAGCAATCAACTTCTGCTTTTACAAATCTATGTTTACCCACAGAAAGCATTTTTCACTCATTCAGAATAGGTATGTCAGAACGTAGTTTCATGGAATTCATGGAAGTGGTGTTGTTATTCAGTAGATGAGGCTTTGGCTCACAAAAACAAAGCCAGCCTATTTTGTACAAATTATCTGGGGGAGGCACCTTGGTATGGATTTTTAGTGACTAATCCGCATTCCACTTTTAGTTATATGTGAATTTGTTCAGTTTCTCATCTTCCTACAACATGCGCAAGGATAATAAACATAGTTTTAAAGTGGTGTATCCACATTGATTTATTAGGAATGGTACTTAAAACTGGACTTACCGGATGTAAAGCTGTTGTTGCCATGGAAATAGGGATGATGGGAAAAGGAGCCAGTCAATCCAGAAGCGCTTAGATATTGACTCAAGTCTATTCATTCTCTTCCTTAGAAAGGGATTTATTTTGTGTTTATTTATGTGTAAGTGTGTGCCACATATATGAGGGTGCCCAGAGAGACCAGAAGAGGGTTCTAGGTCTCCTGGAGCTAGAGTTACAGGCTGTTGTTCTGAGCCACCATGTATGTGCTGGGAATTAAACTCAGGTCCCCTGGAAGAGCAGCGAGTGCTCTTAACCACAACCACTGAGCCACCTCTCCAGCTCCGGTTCTTTGTCTTCTTTTACTGCTTGGAATATTGAGTTTAATTTTAACTATCAAAATATTCTTATAACTATATTACTCATGGCATTATATTATTAGTATTAATTCATTATTGAATGGCTCTAATATTTTTGTGGCTTCTGAAAAATAAGCCCATTATTCAAATAATTCTAAGCTTGAGAGAAAGTTACTACTTGGGGAAACAGTAATAACCACCCGGATTGCTGAGATACCCTGACTCCACAAAGCATCATTGTCAGGTGCATCTTGAGGGGCTACAGTAAGCCCCTGTTATATTAAAGAAGGAATAATTATTAATAATCGTGCCATGGGTGTGTTATGTTTAGTGTTATGTGTAGTTAAGGTAAGCATTATTTTTGCAGGGATAGGACGTGAGATACGGATTCATTCTAACTTCTAAGTTATTTTCTAGGTGAAAGCGAGTGAGTAGGAGTGGAAACAGTAACGATGAGGAAGGTACACTGATTGGCTGAGACATTTAGGGTCCTTGGGACCTGCCCAGATATCCTCCGGGAGCTGGGGAGAAGCTGTGTATGCCTCTAGAAACTGCCAACCTTGTGTCAAAATGGAGAAACAGTTCAGTGTTATGTCACTGTGCTATGTTGCATGTAAACCTTTCTGAGATAATAACATTGCTTGGATTTAAGGAAAAAAATTACAGAAATATAGTTACGCACAGACTTCAGTGAGTAGAATTTCTACTGTCGCTGGGCGGTGCCTTTAATCCCAGCATTCAGGAGGCAGAGGCAGGCAGATGTCTGTGAATTTAAGACCAACCTGGTCTACAGAGTGAATTCTAGGACAACTAGGACTGTAACACAGAAAAATCCTGTCTTGAAAAAAGAAAAAAAAAAAAAGAATAAATAACTACTATCTTGAATTTTATTTTATTTTATTTTTTTGTTTTTCGAGACGGGGTTTCTCTGTGGTTTTGGAGCCTGTCCTGGAACTAGCTCTATGTAGACCAGGCTGGTCTCGAACTCACAGAGATCCGCCTGCCTCTGCCTCCCAAGTGCTGGGATTAAAGGCGTGTGCCACCACCGCCCGGCTATCTTGAATTTTAAAAAGTAGACATACATAAAGCTATTGTATGCAAAAGATGTATATAGTTCTTTAAAAATTAATCTCTAACATAATGGGATAGTGGCCGTGTTAATATGACTTCTGCTGAGGATTTTCTTTGAATTTCTGACTTGATTTTTTGTTTGTTTGTTTCTTCCATAATTTCTCTATTATCTAGCAAACATTTTCTAGTTGCACCTGGTTACTCTGAGCACATCCAGAGGACTGGAAAGTCTGGTTGCTGGTCTCCAGACAGTCCTGGGCATGGTCCCACACAACAGGCCACTGTGGGACAGCGGCCTCCTCCCTCAGAGTGTCCTATTTATTTCAGTCCTCCGTCCTCGAATTCGTCACTTGTTTGAGAACTGTGGCTTTCTGCTTCCTTCCAATAACATTACTGGGATTTAAGAAAAAAAATTTACAGAAATACAGTTTCACAAAGAGTTCAGTGATTAGAATTACTGTCTGGAATTTTAAAAAGTAGACAGCAAAGAGGTGAAATTAAAGAGCTGTGTAGTTTAAAAACAAGAACCATTTCTTTATAAAGGAGGTTCAAAAACCATGGGATTAGTGAGTTTTGCTCTTAAAAAAAAAAGCCATGTTCAGTGAACTTCAAATCCATTCAAGCAAAATACTAAGGTAGAGAAATCTTCTCACTATGACATTTTCAGAACAATAAATTAGTATTGGCAACAAGTTTGTTTCAGGAATCTGTTACTCTTTCAGGAAAAATTGAATTCTGCTGTAGAATTGTTCCTACCAAGAGGAGCGTGAATTCTTTTATGATCTTCAGATTTCTGGTAGTTTCTTTGTATCCCTTCTACCTTAGTCATCGTAAGAAAACAGAATATCCCAAAGTCTAACAGTGGAAAGTTCTAGATTCTCGTGTGTGTGTGTGTGTGTGTGTGTGTGTGTGTGTGTGGTCTTCCAGCTTTGTGACCCAGAAGTATGATTTATTCCTGCATGTGAACGGACACAGTTGTAACTTTTTTTCCCCTCCAGTGGCAATATTGTTAGTGGGACATCCTAGAGCTCTGAGCTGGGTCTTATGGTTATGAACTAACAAGAAGTAGAGGCAAATGAGAGAGACCTTTTAGTTTTGAAAAATGACCTCTGTTGAGTAGTTGCCTGTCTGTCTTTGCCTGTACCTCTTTCTCTGTCTGTCTGTCTGTCTGTCTGTCTGTCTGTGTATGTATGTGGTGGTGGTATTTTACAGGGCAGCTGTAAGAGAAGGTGATCCATTCAGTCAGATGCACTTCATCTTAGTGGCTGAGTTCTATAGTTGCCTCAGCTGATCAAACAGGTTTCAAGAAAGTTCCATGATATTTTCAACTTTCACACTATTAACCTACTCCGTGACCTATGCCTGTCCCGCGTGCAGGGTTTCCCTTGGGGAATAGCATATAGTAAAAAAGAGACTAGGTGCTCAAAACCCGATTTACGGGAGGTAGCCTAGCGTAGTGGTTAAGTGTACGGGTTCTGGTCTCATAGTGTTTGCCTTCAGTCCTCAGCTCTGTGTCTCGTTTCCTCATGTCAAAATGGACACAATAAGCGTCCAGGAAGCTAGGCTCTGAATGCGCTTGAGAGAGCCAGTTCATGTCAAAGCACACGAGAGTGCCAGAGGGTAGAGTCTAGGACCAAGACGTGTATCAGTGTGTAGGTGTTAACCGGAGCCACATTCTTTAGCGGTGTAATGATAAAATCTTAGATGCTTATAAAGTCTCCTGGTTTTGAGAACAAAATGTAGAAATCATCTCTCATGGTCCTGAAAGATTCATACCATTAGAAAAATTGTGGTCGTGGGGGTTCAGTCGGGAGGTGGGGTGGGAGGGTGAGCAGCAGCCTGCACAGTCGGTATTTCTGGTGTTGTCAAGTCTTTGGGGAGTACAGGTAAGCTAAGGGGCTTGATGCCATCAATCAAGAGGAGAGGAAGACTTGGTATTTGTTGTGTCCAGGGGTGTGTGGAGGTTGGAGGAATCAGCGGAGTGCCCTACCTGGTTTCTTTCTCAGTAACCCTGCTGACAGGCACTGCCTCAGTTAGTGTGGCGATTTGGGGGACAGGGTACAGCTCTCCACTCAGAAGAGAAAAAGGGACATTCCAGGGGCATAATCAGGAGCGTGCCTGGTCCCTGCTTCCTTTCATGGGCCTCTGTGGGTACATGGCATAATCCAGAGGTGTGACTGATGGTGAATGTCATCTCTCCTCGAAAGTTGTCCTGAAACTGTGACTGTTCCTCTTTTCCCATTGTTTTTAATCTTCCAGTCCAGTGAGGTCACTACAGTGGCGGGTTTATCTTAGATTTCCTTGTTTAGCCAGCAGCCTGAATATCTGGGTTGACCGTTCCTGAGTATCTTGAGGATATCAGTGAGGTGGAGGAGGTGTTGTCCCCTGCATTTATTCTGCCCCCACCCAGGAGTCCTGGTGGTAGCTGGGGAAAGAAGGGACAAGCTTGTCCTTATTGTTCTCCCCGTTGGTACTTCCTTTACTTTTCTGGGTTCCTACAGTTCAGAGAGACCTAAAGATTTTAGGTCCAAGCCATCCAAGCTGGGACTGTGGCTCACATCTTTAATCCTAGCACTTGGGAGACAGAGGGAGGAGGCTCTCTGTGAGTCTGAAGCCAGCCTGGTCTACAGAGATAGTTCTAAGACAGCAAAGAAAAGTTGGTTCTTCTCTCTGTTCTCTGTGGATTCTAGGGATTTAACTCAGGTTCTCTGGGCTTGGTGGAAAGTGCCTTTACCTCCTGAGCCAGCCTGATATAAGAATTTCATAAGACTCCAAATACTTTGTTAAAATGGGATGGTTAAAAATAATACGAGTAATTGGTGGAAACCCATAAGGCTGTAGTCATTGGAAACTTGAAGTAGTGTAAGTTACATTGTGTGGCTTGGGCTCATCCACACGAACTCTTGGGGAGAGAAAAAAGAAGATAAATTGCATTGTATACCATTGTTGCTCCTTTCTTTTTGAGATGAAGTCTTGTAACCAAGGCTGAAGTTGAACTCCTAATAGTCCAGCCTCAGCCACTTAAATGTCGATTACAGCTGTAACCAGATGCTGCAGGATGATGGAAATTGCATCCATTTTGTCTTTCATTTTGTTTGCCAGGAGCCCCTGACAGTGTGACCACTCTGTCGTGGCTTTGGGACTCCTAAGTGGAAAATGCTATCTTTCCTCTGGAGCTGGAAAGACATGGTATATGCTGGTTTCACTCAGATAAGATGCATCCAAATAGCCAAGGAAACGCTGTACTGAGATTTTTTAGCAGCAATTTTCTCTCCTTTTTACTTAGTAGCAAACAGAAACCCAATTATCCCCTTATTAGATCCATCTCCTGCCTATGTATAAAAAGTAGCATTTCTTCCCTGCCTCCCTTCTTTCCTTCTACATTGATCCTCAATATTAAGAAACCCTGGGCCAAGCAATGGTGTCCACACCTTTAATCCAGCACTCAGTAGGCAGAGGCAGAGGCAGGGGCTTCTCTGTGAGTTTGAGGCCAGCCTAGTCTACATAGTCACCACAGAGAAATCCTGTCTCTCAAAAAAAAACAAAACAACTCCCCCAAAGCCCCTGCAACAAACACACCAACAAAGAACAACTCTGGAACGTGTTAATTAATGCATGTCTTAGGGAGCTGGCATTTAATTTCAGAAGCCTGAAAATGGCTCCTCATGATTCATGGCAAAATGGGAGAGATTTATTAGCCCAGGGAAGGACAGAGGAAGAAATACTTTGTGCCTGCCAGGGGATTTGATTACATGAGATTAGGAGGAAGCCATGATAGGACTGAGACTTTAAAGACAGGAAAAAAAGGTACAGGAAGCAGCCCGTCTAGTTAAGGGGGAAATAAGAGGTCCCACGGAGGCTCTGAGGGCATGTGAGGACCGATCCAGTTTGCAGAGCCGAGTCTGAGATGAGACAGGGCGTGTCTTCGGGGACACTGAGAATGCCAGTTGCTGAGCACGGGAGAACTTACACTGTGCTGTTTGGATGCGTGTGCTCATTTGAGCCCTCCTGGAATATCCCTGCTGTGTGTTAGGAAGGGATGTCTCTCTCACTGAGGATATTGACGCAGGGATGTTTCCTTTTGCAGCCAGGATGGCCTCGATCCGACCAATATTGTTCTCAGGCCTTTTCTGTTTGGTTTTGTTATCTCGAATAAACAGAGAGAGGCTGATTCATTTTTCTAGAAAAACAGGATACAGTAAAATACGGCAAGTGACAATGAATGAAACAGGCGTGCTCACACACAATAATATTTATAAAGGAACCTAACAGCATGCCCGGCAGACGCCTCCGTGGTGTGGCCCTTCTCCCTCCCCGGGCTTGCCTTGAGTCCTTGGCCAACTCGCTTCTTCCTTTGGATCTCAGTTTCCTCAGATGGCAAGTCAGGTAATAGTACTATGAGGCAGGCACGCTGTGAACAGTTACGGGCACTCAGTAATTGGCCACTCCAGTAAAGCTTGATTGTCCTTATGCTGGTTACAAAAGAGTTGACTCACTCACAGACACATTAAAAACTCTGCATGCGTGTATGTGTACACACATGTCAGAAGAGATCACTGGATTCCCTGGAACTGGAGTTAGGGTGGTTGTGAGCCACCGTCTGGGTCCTGGGACTCAAACCTGGGTCCTCTGCAAGAACATACGTGTTCTTAACCACCGAGCCATCTCTCTAGCCTTAATTCAACTTTTTCTCCGTGCTTTAACATTCGTACGATTGTTAGCCAATCATTTTTAAAGCAAATTCCAAAACAGGTACAAATTAGTTCTGTTTTGTTTTTCTTTCCCTCCCATCCAAGTACTAACCAGGCACGACCCTGCTTAACTTCCAAGATCAGACGAGATGGGGCGCTCAGGGTGGTATGGCCATAGACGATTCTCTCTCTCTCTCTCTCTCTCTCTCTCTCTCTCTCTCTCTCTCTGGCAGTCTCATCATGTAGGTCAGGCTGACCTCAAACTTTCCACCCTCTTCTCTTTGCTCCCCAACTGCTGGGATTCCCCAACTGGAAATCCTTATTTTAACCCAAATTTCACCGTTACTTGAGTCATTTTTGTATTAAATCAGGCAATGTCTGTGAGTCTTTGATTACAGCTTTGAAGGTACAAAATGTTATTTCTTCTAGCGAGCACCTCCCATAGCGGTCTTGCAGAAAGACTTAGTAGGGTGGGACGAATCCCATTCTTAGCATCGCAGTGTCTCCAAGGCATCGTCTCTCTCGGAAGACGTTCTTGCCATTTGCGAAAGGTTGCCTAGGTCAATAGGTTTTGATTAATGTTGGGAAAAGGTACAGTGTCAGGTGAGAGGGAAAGAAATCCTGAATGTTGCTGCCTGCGAGAAGTGATAACTCAGAAGGGCAGATTTTCCAGAAAGTAAAATCTGGTGTTCAGAAGGAATTTAAGAAAGACTCTCAAAATTAAAGACCCCTTAATAGATACTTGGGATGAGCCACTTGATCTGAATGTTAGCACCGTGGACTCATTTGATTGTAACAAGAGTAATAAAAGGGCCGGAGGTAGATTTTCTTACTTTTTTTTTCTTTCTTTTTTCTTTTTTTTTTTTTTTTTTGAGACAGGGTTTCTCAGTAGCTTTGGAGCCTGTCCTGGAACTAGCTCTGTAGACCAGGCTGGTCTCGAACTCACAGAGATCCGCCTGCCTCTGCCTCCCGAGTGCTGGGATTAAAGGTGTGCGCCACCATTGCCCGGCAGAGGTAGATTTTCATGGTAGAGCGCATAGCCCCAGCTTCATGTCCTAGTCCGGGCATAGGGGGAGGTAATAAAAAATAGAAGAGAGCTGGGCGGTGGTGGTGCACACCCTTAATCCCAGCACTGTGGGGGGGGGGGGGGAGAGGGTCAGAGGCAGCAGATCTCTGAGTTCGAGGCCAGCTTCGTCTACAGTGTGAGTTCCAGGACAGCCAGGGCTACACAGAGAGGCCCTTGTCTCCAGGGGTTCGGGCCTGCAGCCATTGGAAACAGGCTGTACTGAGATAAAGCGTGCTGGGGGAGGCGAAGCTTTTCCTTGACTTCCATGGGAGCATCTACCTGCCTGCTTAGCGTTAGCCATGCGTCAGGTCTCTTCACTCTCCCTTCTGCTTTCTCATCGCTGGCGGCAGCACGTTCACCTTCAAACCATCCCTTCAGGCAGCTGAGAGGCTCTTTAGGGATTCCTGGATCAGTCCTTCATCTGTCCAAGGACTCAATTCTGCCCTGTCCACTGCCCTAGTATTTCTTGATCTGCCTTCTTCCTCTTTCTAAGATGCTCATAGTTAGGGTACTAGCTGAGTGCATCAGATCCTGGAGAGGGGAAATGGAATCCCTCTTCTTCTCATCCCGAAAGCATAAGGACCAGCACGCTACCTCTACTTTGGAGAGAGAATTGCGAAGTATTTCCCAATGGTTTTCAGACCTGCCTATCATAACAATCACAGTCTGTTTTGAAAAATTCATCACGATGGTGGTAACTTAGCCAGAACTCCACAAGCAGAAGAACAAAACACTAAACACTAGTAAGAGATGAGAAAACAGTGGAGGGATGTGGGTTAGGGATGAGAGGACCAAGTCCGTGGTGAAAGGAACTATTTCTATAATTTAGAAGTGTGAAAACTGACTTTGCCGATGCTGGAAGGAACAGCTCCCGGTTTCCACGCTAATCTCCATTTTGCTCCATGTTCTGCTTGGGGACAAATTCAGTGACCCAACCTTGGAAGCCACTGTGACCCAAGGTGTTGGCGTCTCCCGATGGAGCTGCCCTGGAAAGGAGTTATCGCTGAACTGACAGGAAACAGAAGTTCCTAAGGCACCCATCCAAGTGTCGTTTATTGTGTGCTCTTAGGGAGCAAGGGAAAGAGAGACGAATCGCAAAGGATGTCTTTCTCTTACCGATTCTGTTTTCTATTGCCAAAGAGTGAGTGACATCCAGCTGCCCAGGGGGCACCACATCGGTAGGTGTGGGGTTCAGTTTGGCGTTTCTGTTTTTTTTCCTTTCTGATGAATTGAGGCCAGTGCATGTGCTCATGTTAACAAAATGGAGTGAACCGGGCAGATTTGGTCAAAGCAGGGAATATGTTTGCGTCATCTTGGTCTTTGGGCTAGACTTTATGTAGCGCCAGTTTTAGCTGTTCCAAGTATCAGGCCACAGCTGAGGTTTGACAGGGTTGTGTGAGAACTATATTCCTGCTAGAGTATCTGTTTTTTTTTTTTTTTTTTTTTTTTTTTTGTTGTTTGTTTCTTGAAATCAGATGTTCTGGGTTAGAATAAAACTCTAAGATTGTCTTTGTTACATTGTAAGGTGGGGTAGAAAAACCAGTCTTTTGGCCTACCTCTATATGAAACACGAGATGAGTCACCAGGTTCTTCTCATTTGCCAAAGGAAATAATGACCCCCAGGACTGCAGCCGCAAGTCTGAGCAGTCAGGCAAATGAAAGTGTTCTTTGAAAGTTTACCACGTCCCAGTGGGATTTTTCCATGAATATCAAAAAGGCTAGAAGAACAAGGGACTACCCTTGAGGAAGGTCGCTTTCCTGGTTTTGCATGCCTCTTGCCTTAGCTTATGTTAATAGATTTTTAAGGACAGTCGCAAGTCTTTTTCTTCTTGTAATTCTCCCGGTGTTGTACAGGTAGGAAAGTATTCGGCTGATGTTGACAAATGAGTGGCCAGCCAATGAACAGAGTCTGTGTTTGGGAGTTGGCAACCTTGTTGCCCTCCGAGTGGCTGAGCTCTTCCAGTTCTGCCCATTTCCCTCTCTTGCCTGGTTAGAAAGGGAGGCAAGAAGGCACCCTTCCATCCCTTTGAGTCATTACCATTTACAACCCAAATACTTATTTATAGTGTGTTAGAAACTGTTTACCTTGTTAAATTAACATTCGGTTTCTTTAAATGCGCAATTAAAACGAAAAGTAGCCATTTGTAACGTTGGGGGTACAAGAGCTGGATTCATGATGTAAGTGAGCACAGACAGACACCCTTGAGTTCTTTCCAAAAGCCCCAGGAATGAGGTTTTACTAGTTCATGCATCACAAGGCAGTACTTTGCATATTGGTATAGGAAACTAATCTAAAGAAAAATCAAACATAAAAAAACTTCGTTTCATTTTAAAATCATTTTAAGTGTGTATGGATTTTGTATTTTGGTTTCCATTGCATGACATCCTTTTTCAGTGTTAGAAGATGGGCAGCTTGTGTGTTTTGATATTGGAACAGCATCTCAAAGGAAGAGAAAATGACCCTCGTTGACATGTAGTGTTAAAAGTCTCTCCCCACATAGGCTCAGCTAGCTTAGTACCTTTGTTTTCTTGCCTGTAGAAGTGAGCTGATGGAATCCTCGGGGTTTGTTCAGGGAAAATGACGTGGACAGACCTGTGTAAATGAAGTGTGTTGCCTTAACTTCTCTGGAAGTAAGGCAGATGAGGCTTTTGGAAAAGCAAGGCTGTTATTTCCTCTGTGGAAACCTTTATCTTTGTTTTTTTTTTGGTGGCTGGAAAAAAACAATAGGTTGCTGTGGGCTTTCAGTAATCCAGGAGGAAATAGCATGCGAGTGACTGCAAGTTGGTTGACCCGGGTAAGGCTGCTTTTTTGGAAGACGAGGTTTAACACATCCAGTTGGCTATCTCCATTTTCTGTAAAGGCCCAGCTATCATAAAGCCGTGTGTTCTCTGTTGGAACCTCTGCTGCCCCGTTGTGAAAAATGCCCAGTCTCAATCGAGAACAAGTGAGTGTATTTATGCTCAATCTAACCCACCATTTTGGAGTCTCAAGTGTGACGAAGAATTATTCTTTTAACTTGCTGCAGCTATTTTTAAATGTAAAAACCATTCTCAGATTGTCGGCCTCACAGAAACTGGAGGGGGATGAGACTGGGCTGCACGTCATAATCTCCTTACCCACGCTAATGAACTAGCCAAAAATTTCCCGAAGGGGGGTCGTGGAGAATGGGCTGCGTATTTTATTATATTAGGTAATTTGTAGGCAGGTGACTACTGGGGAAGGCTCAGGGGTCTAGATGACACTTGAACAATCTGTTCTCTTTGACTGCTAATGGGAAGTTGAAGGGTGGATGTTGGTCACCCATCTGGCTTATTAGATGGCAAGTCTTGGTTTGCTTTTGAGGTGTTTGCTAAGCTGGCCTCGAACTCCATTCTTGCAACTCACCCTCTTAGCTACACCGATTACAAGCTCACCAGTGTCCAGTAAACCGCATGACCTTCTAGGCTCCCTGTAGAGCTTTTCTTTATCACATGAGTTAGCTCTCTTTGATTTATCTTTACTAAACACGACTTTATCTTACTAAACATTTATCTTACTAAACATTATTTAAGCTATCTGCTGAAAGTTAATATTTGCTAGTTGTTTGGGTCTTGATAGCAATTGCTTTGTGTTTTGGGGGAAGGGGTTGTCAGAAAAACTGTAATTCAGTAGCCTAGCTTTACTTATTTATTTTTTTTATGTTGTGTAGACTTTCTTACTGTTAAAGAAAACATGATAGGTAATTAATATGCGTTAAAGCAAAATAATAAAACAATTATAAATAATTCAGGCTTCAGAAAAAAATCAGATAGCAATGAAAACGTTTATCTGTTTTATTTCATGTGGGTAAGTGTTTTGCCTGCGTGTTTGTGTGTACCATATTTGTGCCTAGTGCTATGGAGGCCAGAAGAGGGCATTGAATCCCTGAAGTTATAGACTGTTGTACGCTGTCACGTGGGCGCTCAGAGTTGAACTTGGGTCCTCAGAAGAGGAGCTGGCGCTCTAACCACTGAGCTATCTCTCTAGCCTCTCAGATACTGGCTTTTGCTTCTACTTTACACGTTACTCCGTTAATCATGCAGCAGGTATTTCTTGCACATCTGCTGTGTGCCAGGCACTAGTCTACATCTTGGGGCTGAGTCCCCTACCTTCCTCTCCCCACCCCCATTTGCTCACTGGCTTGTTTCAGCTATGTCCTGGCAAAATTCTGTGTGATGCTTTCGAATTCTCAGCTGTTGAGCCTCACAGGTCCCTGTTGGCTCTCCTACAAGCCTCCTAAGTTGTTAATCATTGAAGGTTGTGCTGACTGCTCCCTCACGGAATGAAGTCACTAGTTTTGGTTGCATTAGTTAATTTGGGAAATGCCTCCATTAAGGTTTTGGGGAAGGGCAAGCAAGCGAGTCTTAGGAACTTGCTACAACAGCCGCACATGATGTGGTCCACCTGCGCTCTTAGCATTGTGGGGTGGGGTTTAGTCGGGACTACTGAAAGTTCAAAGCTAACCTGGGTTACATAGGGACATCCAACCTGAAAATTAATATGCTAAGTTCACAAAGGACACAGAATCCATGCTGTCAGCCTTCTGTGCAATGATAGCAAGTTCATATTCACGTTATATATGGTTCTTTATTAGGAAAAAGTTTTCATTGACAAGATAGCTAATCTTGGTTGTCAACTTGACATACCTGGGAAAAGGGAGCCATAATAGAAGAATTTCGTCCATCAGATTGACCTGATGAAGTCTGTGAAGCATTTCCTGGTATAAAATGGTCCAGCCATCTGTGGCCAGCACCATCCCTAGGCAGGTAGGGCCTGGGCTCTATAAGAAGGGTAGCTCATTGAGCTAGGGGAAGCAGCATTTCTTCATTGCCTCGCTTCAGGGCCTGCCTTGGCTTCTCTAGATGATGGACTGGAAGCCTTAAGCCATAAACTCTGTCCTCTTCTGAGTTGTCTTGGTCATGATGCTCACCATAGCAACAGAAAGCAAGCCAGAACAATGTGCATTTATTCAATGGCTACTAAAAAGTGTTTAGAAAGTCCAGGTGTGGTGACACATGTCTTTAACACTAGTGCTTTGGAGTCTGAGGCTGGTGGATCTTTGAGTTTTGGGGTCAGCCTAGCCTATATAATAAGTTCCAAAATAGTCAGAGCTACACAGTGAAATCATGTCTGAAACAGAAAAAAAAAAAAAGTGGCAAGAAAAGAAAAACCGAGAATCTTAACATACTTTGTAATGGCTGTTAAAGCTGCCGTGTTTGGGGGGGGGGCTTGGTGCCGCAGGTCTGCAATCCTAGCTTGTGAATGCCTGAGGCAGAAGGAAGGACCATGAGTTTCAAGAGTTCGAGGCCAGATTTGGCCCTACTGAAGACAAATTTGCCTCATGGCTTGGCCTTGATACCACATTTTTTGTTTTTAGATATGGGGATGGTACTAGGCTGTTATAATAGAACTGTAGCAGTAATAACCCACAACAGGAAAGCTGACATTTCCTGTCACGCCTCTCTGCCGCACTTTTAGTCAGGGGGGGACTTACCAGCTATTCAAAATCAAATCAGATTAAACATGGCCTCAGATCTTTCCCACAGCTGCAGTTGAGCGATCTCTGAAGCGAGCAACTGTAGTTGTTTTGTGTTTGTTTGTTTCTTTTTCTCTTTGCTCCTTAGGGGGCTCGCCACCCGGCTCCTAAATAATCACATGCAGATTTATTCTTTCTTAAATGCTTCGTCTTCGCTTGGTTTATTTCTAGCCAGTTTTTCTTAAATTATCTCATCCATCCTTTGCCTCTGGGCTGATACCTTTCTAGATACCTTCACTTCGTGGGCTTCTGTGTGGCCGGGTGGCCGAGCGCCTGGCCCCTGATGTCCTCCTCTCCCTCTCTCTTCTTGCTCCCCTTTCATATTATTCTCCTTCTGTTTATTCTCTCTATCTGCTTCGCTATTGGCCACTCAGCTCTCTGTTAGACCAATCAGGGGTTTTAGGCAGGCAGAGTAACACAGCTTCACAGAGTTAAACAAATGCAGCATAAAAGAATTACAGCACATCTTTGTATCATTAAACAAATGTTCACAGTGTAAAAGAATGTAACACTTCTTAGTATCTTTAACTAATCTTCCACAACATACAATAACAGTGGCAACAAAACCCTGCCAGAACCCCTTCCTAAACAACCAAGAGTGAAAAAGCTCTTCCCTCTTGGGGAGTCTTTCCCTAACCTTCCTAGGGACCTGGGGACTTACAGTTCCCCTTCGGTATCCTGCTGTCCTGGAGCAACTGTAATTACATGTAGGTGTTTATGGCATTATCCGACAGTGAGCTGTGGGAAGGTGGAGTCTGTGTTGCTCAGCACTTGGTATGGACAAACCTGTTGAGCTTCTTTACCATCCCCTCCCCCACCAAAGCAGCTGTTAATGTGCAGAGAGGTTGAGTAGCTTACTTCATCACCTCCTTATCCATACTGGAGCTGGGATGATGCCAAGCCAGGCTTACGCGACTGTGTCTTATTCTTTTCTGGGGAGTCTGATTAGAGAAACGTTGGTGCTTTCTCATCTCAACAGTTCCTGTATCTTCTGTGGCCTCGGTCTTTTATAACCTGTGTGTTTTATTTTAAAGTTACTGACTAGATTTGGTCTTCATTATTGTTGAAACTTTTTAGAATTAGAAATTAGACAGTGCTGTTTTGAACCAACGCTATCTTGAAAACTATGGCGTGTACCTCTGAGGACTTTAGGGCTAGGGAAATGGCTCAAAAGCAAGCATACTTACTGCCCTTATAGAGGATACAGGTTTGGTTCCCAGTACCCAAATCAGGCGGCTCACATCTACCTATCTCTTCCAACGCCAGGGGATGCCCTCTTCTGGCCTCTGTGGGTACCTGTGGGCACATGATGGATAGACATACACGCAGGCCCTCACACATACACATCAAATCTTTAAAGAAACTTCAACTTGGGTGGTGGGAAAATGCATATGCATGAACTAATTAATATGGGTCTTGGTATGCTATAATACAATAAATTGGGTGACTTATGAATAATAAGCATTTATTTTCCGCAGTTCTGAATGCTGGGAAATTCAAGATGATGGAGATGGATGTTGGTGTTGGTGTCTGTCCTCCAATGGTGCTTTCTTTTTGAGTCCTGTCACCAAAGGGACATGTCAGGCCTTTACGGCAGGGCACTAACTAGTCTCATTCATGATCCTTAGGACCTGATCCTTTCAAAAAGACTCCATCTTCGGAGTTTGTATTTCAGTGGATGGATTTAATAAGGATACAACCAATAACGGTATCTGCTCATATTCCTGGCTTCCTTCTTTTTGTTCCCTGGACTTCTGTGAACAGTCTTTTAGGGTCGGGAAAAGTTCAGAGTGGGAACTGTTAGTCCCTTTCGGGAGTGGCTGACAATTGGGGTGTGTGTGTGTGTGTGTGTGTGTGTGTGTGTGTGTGTGTGAGAGAGAGAGAGAGAGAGAGAGAGAGAGAGAGAGAGAGAAACTTAGAGCACATTTTGATAAGTAGGAGAAAAATCTCAGTTACTCTGCTTACACAGACTTCTGGTCTAAACAGTGTAGCCCCTTCTGTCCTCTGGCCTTTGGATAGGCCCCCCCTAAAGGTACTAAGCTGGTGCTCAGTAAATTTTCCTCAAGCTGGGACCTCGCACACCGTTTCTCCCTCACCTAAAGCAATTCTGTTCATCTGACTGTAACCTTCCCTCTGCGTACCCTCCATGTTTCCTAGTTTAGGACTGGGTTGTCACTGTCTTCGCTTGGACCTCTGTAGGAGTATCTGACTGGCCACCCTCCTATGACTGGCTTTATTTTTCTCCTTGATTTCCTTTTTATCATGTAGTGACAGGAATGTTTTCTAATAGAATGGATGTCTTAACATGTGCTGTATGATTTAAAGCACTTTGTTTGGCGTTTAGGATGAAGTCCATGTACCTCATGGCGCTCCGTTGGCCCTCCATTGTGACGAGACCCCTAGTCCCCAGCGTTACTGAACTTCGCTTTCCTCTTGTACACTGAGTTGCCCTCAGGCCCTGGTCCTTCTCACTGCTCTTCCCTGGGTCTCCCCCACCCCCTCTTTTTAGTACACAGACCTAAAAAGCCACCACTCCAGTCCTCCACAGACACTTCTGCCCCTTGTCTCTGTGAATGAGAGTGTAGAAGTCAACGTTTTCATTTTCTGGACAGGCTTGATATCTCGCTGGCCCCCCTCCTGGTGCCTGCCTTCCAGTCTTTCAGCGTGTGTGGAGTGGAGGGTGGTGTGAAGATGGGTCAGTTCCTCTTCCACAGGAAGGACGGGACTTGAGGGACTTGAGGAGCCCTGGGTTGGCCTGACATGTGCCCCCACCACTCCCCTCCCCGCGGTGAAGCACTGAGCAGCTGGCCATCCTGTGGGCTGGGAGGAATGGGGCTGGGCTAGGGACCGGGATTAAGGCAGCCTTCTAGCAGCAGCTGTGGTCCTGGGAACACCTGGCCCTCCTGGAAGTCCGGGGGCTCTGTCTCTGACCTCTTCCCTTCGCTTCCGGCATTCTCTGAATTGCAGCAGCACGCTGAAATAGACCCAGAGATGTGGAGCAAGTCTTGAGAACATTTCGGGTGTCTGAAATTAGTCCCTCTGTCAGCCCAGGAGGTCCTCTAGATGTTGAGCAGTGACTGAAGCTAGTTTAGGTGCCCTAAAATCCTCTGTCAAGCCCTCTGGGTCTGTGTGCATGTATGTGCACGCTCAGTTAGCGGGGAGAGCTTGCACATAGCGAGCTACAGTAAGCCAGCCTTACCACAGGGAGTTTGGCTCTGGTATTGGTCTAGCAGCAAAATTTCAGGCAAATGACAGAGCTTCTGGTCCTCCATTTCTTCACCTATAAAGCAGGACAATCATACCAGAACATGGAACAAATGTTAGGAGAATCTCAAACAAATGCCTTCCATGTTATAAAACGTGAAGAGTTTGCTTGTATTGGTATTAATAATACCATCGCCACTTAATAAAGTATGCACTCAGCAGATCTTCGTGTGTCATACCTGCATCCTGAATGGAGCTGCAGATAGGTTAGCAGTAGCCCACACTGACCTCGGATGTGGAGGACGTATCCCTTCGTGCAGCCAGCCCCTTAGCGGCCTGCTTGAATATGGCATTCACTAGAGCCAGAGAAGCCTTTACCACGAGAGCATTTTTTTTTTTTTTCGAGACAGAGTTTCTCTGTAGCTTTGGTGCCGGTCCTGGAACTAGCTCTTGTAGACCAGGCTGGCCTCGAACTCCCAGAGATCCGCCTGCCTCTGCCTCCCGAGTGCTGAGATTAAAGGCGTGCGCCACGACCGCCCGGCTCACGAGAACCCCGCTGACATTATCTCACAATTTAATCATTCTAAGGAGAAAAAGCCAAGTTGATTTTTCTGCTTCGGGAAGGATGTGGACATAGAAAACCGCGTGACACAAAACTTTCTGTGTGGAGTAGAAAAATGTCATCGCGTTCCTGATTTCGTCAGTGGGGTAGTTCATGGCTCTACTTCAGCGTTACCCAGAGATGGGAGTGGAATGGGGGCTGGGGCTGGACTGTGATTATGACGAGGAGTGGGGCGAAACTCCAGCTTTATAATTATTAGCATTATTAGGAAGTAGCTGTCTCTTGAATTATCTTTTTAGCTAAAGAAGTTAATAAGACAGTATTCATGTGAACTTACCCTTGTATTTGAAACATGCGCCGACATAAATCTTGATTAAGATGTCAGAGTTCCTTGTGAAGCTTGAACTCATGTGTGTTCCCTTGTCCAGTTAGTAACAAAAGACCCTTTGTGCCTCTGCCCAGCTTGGTTGCAGTCATGAACTTCATTTTCCTTTATTAGCCCGTAGAATCTGGTTTCTTGACTGACTTAGTAAATCAGTTCTCAAGGCCTTGCGGGGCGGGGGAGCCAGAGGGCCTGAATGTACTCACAGCCCAGGGTGGGCAGAGACAAAGAGGGACCAGCTACCACAGCTAACCCACCCTTCCCCGTAGAGCCTCAGATGCCTCCACAGTTTCTTTACCGATTTTTAACACTCTGGCCCAAAGTCAGCATCTTCTGAAGTTTGTAGGAACGTTCTTCCGCGTGAAGTCCAGAGTAGAAAGGAACCTGCTTATTTATTTTTAGGCTTTAAAATTAAGCTCTTCTCAGGAAAATACTTGAGCCACCAGTCCAGTTACCTTGGACAGTGGCGAGCCCGTCAACCAGCTGAAGGGTTTAGTGATCCCTGAAGAGGGGTTTTGTGGCAGCCAATTGCTTGGGAGGCACAGGCAGGTGGATCCCTGAGTTCGAGGCCAGCCTGGTCTACACAGGGAGCTACCCTATCTCAAACACATTTGTTTTTATGGTGATAGTCCCTGCACTTTCAGCTCCTGTTTGGGTCTCGGGTTTTCTAATGTAATGTCTGCTGTCACTTAGGGCCCGGGGTGACGGCTCCAGATGCAGGCTGAAGGGACACCAGGCAGAAAGCACATCGGTTGTCTCTGCTCTCAGAGCTTCAGCTGCTCTTCTGTTTAAACACTCAGCTTGCCCCAGAGAGCCGAAGGACACGCGAATGCACAGTCAGAGCTCACGGAGGATGTTAAATGTCCTCTTACACCGTGGCCGAGGTTGCAAACCTGCTTAGCTCTGCCTCCAGTGGTGCCCCAGAGCTTCTCACACAGCTCTGTGGAGACACAGTTTTTCCCCCATGAGAAAGCTTTATTGTTTTCTTGTCCCCTCCCCCTACACTATTGGATGCCTGCAAGTGCATGTTGGTAGTTTTGCTAGTGGGATCTGGTGTGTGGCTGTCAGTGGTGAACGTGAAGATTGCGCAGGGTCCTTCCTCTGAAGTAATTCAAGGTTGGCCAGGAATACTACTTATTGCAGCCACCAATGTAAACTGCATTCATGTGGTCATTGGTTATCAGTTTTCTGGAAGTATCGTGAACTCCATCTTCCACATCTTGCTTGTGTTGAATTTCCTTTGCCCCAGGCAGCCACTCCATATCCTAGATTGTGGTCTGCCGGTAATCTGGGATGGATGCCGGTAATCTGGGATGGATGCCGAATATGTGGGCTGATGTTGGACTAATTAAGTACTAGGTGTTTGCTACTGGGAAGTTTTTTTAAATATTTATTTATTATGTATGTAATATTCTGTCTGTGTGTATGCCTGAAGGCTAGAAGAGGGTACCACACCCCATTACAGATAGTTGTGAGCCACCATGTGGTTGCTGGGAATTGAACTCAGGACCTTTGGAAGAGCAGGCAATGCTCTTAACCTCTGAGCCATCTCTCTAGCCCCGCTACTGGGAAGTTTTGAGTTGCAAGAAGAGGAGAAATGGCCACGCCAGGTCATTTGAGTTGTTTCCTTTGAAATATGTTCCTACTTCTGAACGTTTGTGTAGTTTTGGACTTAGGAGTGTTGATTTGTCAGAACCTGAACATCGTTCTGTTTTCCTCGGTCCGTAAAGACAGGGGTGTTGCTTTAAGACGATAGTTAGTTCACTCTCACAAACCAGCATCCTGCCCAGACGCTGCTGCTCCCCACGGTATCTTGAGTCGCTGCTATCAAGGTGCCTGTCAGCTGGGTTCATTGCTTTCTCCTCTGGGCCTTCCTCAGGGTGGCTTGGGCTCCCTTGTGGCATGGCGATGGGGTGTCAAAGGTAAGCATGCGCAGAGACAGGAAATAGAGGTTACAGCTGGGTTCGGAGGTGCGCGTCTGTAATCTGTCACCCCAGCTCTTGGGAGTAGAGACTGGAGGTAAGTTCTGGAGCAGCCTGGACTACTTGCCTTTAAACAAAACAAAAATAAAAGCTGTATAAATGCCATGATTACTTAGGCAGGCTGTAGCTCTTGTCCACAAAAGCCCGTGTTCCAATTGGAAACTGCTGACCTCAGTGGCCCAGCTATTCCCAATGTGGTCATTGGTTATCAGTTTTCTGGAAGCCACTTCTATAGTGAGTGTCTCACCGATGTTATCCAAGACACATGAATAGCACAAACTTGGGACTACGCTCACTGTTTTCCTGTCTGTAGCCTGAGGTTTCGTGACCATACATGCCTACAGTGTACATGCTAAGTAGGCAGTTTCATGACTTGGAGCAGTATTTTATTGAGATTTTATTTAGGTACCAGATGAGTAACCCCAGTGACACCTGCTTTAGGAAAATTGACCTCATTTCCACTAAGAAAAGAGGGAACGTGGGAGGCCTGTGTCCTTTTCACTGTGCCTATTATTCAAGGAAGTGAAAGGCCGGGGTTACGGGCCTGGGATCCCAGTTTGGGCTGGCTGGGGTGTGGGTTGGGGAAGGGTGGCAGGCTCCGTGTTTCCCTTTTGACCTTTTGATTTTTGTCAGCTTAGGTAGTGAAGGGTTGACCACGGTCTAAGCACTCAGTTATATTTACATAGACTATGGTATGTGTAAAGTCTTAGTTATTGCTGTTGATTCTTAGTGATATTAATGTTTAAAGATGTCGATATTTAATCCCTTGCCTGTTTTATTACCATTTGGCAATATTATCTTGTTGCCTTTTAATCTTCACAATGCTCGAAGTTTTGATGTTTTTAAACAAACGAGGCCTCCCAGTTGTGGTTTCTGGTATCTCTAGAATACATACATTATCTTGGCATGTTTTGCTTTTAAACTGAACTCCGACGTAATGATCATGTTGAGATTTTTATTTAGCAAGCCAGTACATTGTTAGAGCTGGCAGAACATGAAGGCTTAGCTCCACTCAGCGCCATTTCAATAGTTTGGGGATTGGCTCTAATGGACAGTCCTCTCTTTTCAACCGGGGTCATTTGGCAGCCAGCGAACACCTTTTCTATTTTGGCTAAGTTATTTTTTTTCCTGGACAAATACTTAACCAAATCCTGCTTCTCATCTGTTTTTCATGGCAATGGACCACACTTCCCAGCCGTTTTCAGACAGTGTCTGTCTGGAGGCAGGCTTTCCTGGGCACAGGGCCCCTAACGGGTACTGGCCTGCTTCTTGAACCTCACTGTTGTAGCTGACTATTTGGTCTGTGTTTTCTTCCATGGGAACCAATAAGCATAGCCTTTTGGGACAGCAAAGGGTCAAGAACCATCTGCTGTTAGTCATTCACACTGCTACCCTCAGCCTGTTAACTTGGCGTAGGCAAACCTCCCTTCTGCTAGGTACGGTGGTACGGACCTGGGATGCAAGCACTCGGGAGGCTGAGGCAGAAAGATTGCTCTAAATTTTAGGTCATCCAGGGCTACATAGTGAGTTCAAGGTTAGCTTGGGCTGTATGGCAAGACACTGTTAAAAAACAAAACAAAACAAACAAACAAACAAAAAAAAAACCCAAGAAATAAAATACAGCCCCCTCCCCTTTCCAATATTCAGCTCAGTAATCTAAGTCAGCAGCACCCTGCAGAGACCTGGGGAAGACTGAAAATTAGAAGCTGCACCCGAGGGACTGGGTTAATCTAGTTAAGAGAAGGAAGAGCTGGGGTCTTGGGTTATTTCACCAAGCTGTTCTCACTGGTTTCCTTACTGGCCAATCAGCATTTGCTGCCCATGCCAGAGAGCTCCCACAAATGGACCGAGACACCCACCACTGCTGCCACCAGGGCCGCCCTAGCCACCCCACTCAGAGGTGTTGGTCATCTGCCTGTGAACATCTCACGGCCCTTGAAGGAACCGAAAGAGAAGGTACTGGAGGGTGACCAGGAACAGGGAAGAGCTCAAGGGTATGCAGTGTGTGGCCAGGAAACTCATGCCTGCGACAGCCACACAGGAAAGATGACTGGCCTTCCCTCGCCATTGCTGGGGGTGAGGGGGCGAGCTATGTGTATCACTGGGTTCACACTGTGGAGCGCGGTGCACATTCTGCCAGCATACAGGAGTATTTGGGTCCACATTCCATATCTCTTCAGAGCCCAAACGTCTCCATTTGGACAGTGTGGTTTCTAATGTGCTGGGGCAAGACTGAAGTTTGCTGGGTAACAGACTCAGCCTAGGTGTAGCTATGGCAGCTAACAGTCTTCTGTAACTTCAGTTCTGGGGTTCGATGTCTGTTTGGGAGCCAGGTATGTATGACTACATGCACATACATACATGCAGGTAACATTCAAACATTAAAATATATATCAGTAGCTTTTTATACGTCAAGCATGAACTTGCAGCTGGGCAGTGTTGGCACACACCTTTGATCCCAGCACTTGGGAGGCAGAGAGGCAGGTCGATCTCTATGAGTTCGAGAGCAGCCTGGTCTACACAGCGAGTTCTGGGACAGCCAGGGCTGTTACATAAAGAAAGAAACCTTGTCTTAAAACCAAAAAAGAACAAAAGAACTTGCTGAGAGAGAAATTAAGAAAACAAAACAAAACCTCAAAACAAAAGCATACATAAGCAAGGAAGCTATCGTGAAAACTTCAAGACACACACAAAAAATTGAAGACATGAGATGGTGGAAAATCTTCCATGCTCCTGGATTGCCAGACTGTGTGGATGCCTGTTCTACCAAAATCCACCTACAGAGTTAGTGCATTTCCCGCCAAGATTCCAGTGATCATCTTCATAGAAAAAGGAAAGGAAAAAAAAAAACCTTAAAGTTAATATGAAGCAGAAGACCGTGGGTAGCCAGCTCCCTGCTCTAGCCACCTTCTGCCATGTCTTCCCTGCCATCATGGTCACTCCCTCCAGAACCATAAGCCACATAAAATATTTTCTTTTGGCAATCTTAGTGGCACACACCTTTAATCCCAGCACTCAGGTGGCAGAAGCAGTAGGTGTAAGTCACCCAGGGGTACATAGTGAGACTATATACCTCGAAAAAAACAAACACAGCAAAATAAAAACCTTTCTCTTCTGCAAGTTGCCTTTGGTCATGGTATCATCCCGGCAACAGGAAAGCAATTAATACATCTACCTTTGCTGTGCAGAGGTTCTGAAGGCCACGTAATCCAGTGTGTCAATTCTTGGGACAGTTTCCCATGCTACTGGGGGCCCCTTCAGAAAGCTCTGGCTTTGGCGTACACCATGAAGCATTTTCTCTCCGTGTTCCTTTTAGTAGTTTCGGTGTGCAAGGTTTTAAACTCAGGCCTTTGTTCTGGCTGGAACTAGTCTGTTCCGGGTAGCAACTGCGGATCAGGTTGCACTTTCTGCAGGTTGGGGTCCCGCCTCTCCCCAGCCGGCTGCTGGCAATTTACTCATATACAGGAAGCAGAGAGAGTGGGCAGGAGTTGAGGTGAGGCTACAAGCCCTCAGCATTCACCTCCAGTGATGTACCTTTTCAGCAAGCCTGCACCTTCTAAAGGTTCCATAGTCCCCCTTCCCGCCAAACACTGCCACCGATTGGGAAGTAAGTTACTACCTATACTTCAGGGGGCTAATATGCAGAATATATAAAGAACTTCAAAGTTTTATGCTCCAAATCCCAAACTCCCAATTAATAAATGGCCCAAAGAATTCAAACGAAGAAATACAAATGGTAATATTAAAAACTGTTTAGCCTTATAAGCCACTAGAGAAATGCATTTAAAACGACTTTGAGATTCCATCTCACCTGGTTAGAATGACAAACATTAAAAAAAAAAATTTAAAATGAAGGAGAGAAAAAGAAAAGAAAACAAACAAAAGCAAATACGGACAAGGCAAAGGGAAGAGGAATGTTGATTCATGGTTAGTGGGAGTGTAAACTGGTATGGGCAGTGTGGGAGTCGGTGTGGCGGTTTCTGAGAACCTAGAAACAGAAGTCCTGTAAGACTTGGCTATCCACTCCTGGGTATGTCCCTAGAGGACTGCATCCTACCCCAGAGATGCTTGTACCTGCATGTCTGCTGTTCTAGTCACAATAGCAAGGACATAAAGTCAGCCTGAAAGCCCATCAGTAGTGGTAGATGCATAGATGGCCTAGCTACACAGTGATGTTTTATTAATCTTTTTTTATATGTAATTTTATTTATGTGCAATGAAAAATGAAATTTGCAGGGAAATAGGGTGGACCTAGAAGTGATCACATTATGTGAGGCCACCCAGACTCAGAAAGACAGATTCCACACGGTTCTCGCAGAGGCAGATCCCAGCTTTTGATGTTTCTGTATGTATATGTGTGGGTGGGAATGTGGGAAGGAACGCATGAAGCAAGAAGGGGACCACAAGAAGGGCAAAGGGAGTTTTGAGGGAAGGAGTTTGGGAAGAAAGCGGAGAGAGGACTATTGGGGTAGAAAGGTACAGTTGAGAGGATGGCCAGAGGACTGGGGGAGGGGGAGACTCCACAAAAATGGATTACGTATGAAAATGCCATAATAAAACATACCCCTTCGTACAGCAGCACAAAAGTACTCTGCGGAGTGTTAGTGTTAATTTCACTCTGGTTAAATTCCTATGGTGTCTTGGTCACTCTCATGTTGAAATTCTTAGACCACCAACATAAGCATGGCAGGATCTCAGCATCAGTGGGTCTTAGTCACTGTTCTACTCCTATGAAGAGACACTGTGATATGTGAGAGAGAGAGAGAGAGAGAGAGAGAGAGAGAGAGAGAGAGAGAGAGAGAGAAAGAGCGCGCAAGCAAGCAAGCTTAGATCTGATGAGGGCTTTAGGAACCTCAAAGCCCACCTCCAACAAATGACCATCCATTCCAACAAGGTCACACCACCTAATCCTTCTAATTCTTTCAAATAGTTCCATTCCTTGGTGACTAAGCATTCAAACACGTGACCCCTGAGGGCCATTTTTACTTAGACCAATCCAGTGGATTCCCAATATGAAGAAAAAAATAATTAGCAGCAGATAACATATTTGTGCCTTGTCAGCCAATAGTACTGATCCGGGGACTAATGATCACATGTAAGAAAAGCTGTGTAAATGTCCAGTAGCAAGGGGCTTGTTAAGTAAAGTGTGATTCTTAGGAATTTTAAACAGCATAGAAATGGTGTCCGGAATAATGATCAGTTGGTTAGTCTTTCCTTTCCTTTGGGTTGAAATGGTCTCCCTGCCACTTAAAAACGTGACACAGTAAATAGAGGCCAAATCAACAAAGAAGCTGAGTTTGCTGCTAAGGTTCGCATTTTCAGACTTGTAAATGTTCATACCCTGTTGTCTTCTAGGAACAAACTTTGCAACCCTAATGCAAATGCAAGAACAAGGCGCACTGATCTAGAAAGATGTGTGCAAGGGAGTGTGTGTCTGTGCAGAGACCCAAGACTGACACTGGAATCCAATGCTCTTCTTATCCACTGAGATAGAATCACTCGGCTGAACCCAGAGCTTGGTTGCTGTTTTGGCTAGTATAGCTAGTTTGTTCGCTCAGGGGATTCCCAGTCTCTAACCTCTACCTTCCTGGTACTGGAATTACAGGCAGGGCACCAGGGAGGATGCTTTGTGCATCTAAATGGGATTAGAGCCAATCCACTAAACAACAAAGAACATTTATTCTCTCTCTACTCACCCCCTCCCTCCCCATCCCCGCTGAAATAAGTTGGACACAAGCAAAACGCGCTTGAGCCAAGGCTGGGCAGTCTGTAGTTGCTCTTACCATTTCCCAGGCTTAGTGTCGGCCTGCTTATGCTGATGTTAGTGAGTTAGTGAGCTCAGCTATTGAGCTATTTTCTGTCCTTTGCAGGAGGGGTTCTTAGGGGATGGAGATGGTTGGGAGCAGCATTGTCCTAGTGAGCTTGAATTTCTCCTTGACACAGCTTCGGATCATCTGAGAGGAAAACCACCATCGCGAAATTGCCTAGATTAGATTGGCCTGCGGGTACATCTGCGGGGGGTGGGGGGGCTGTCTTGTTAATTGAAATGAGGGGTTCTCACCATCACGGTAGGGAACTTGATAGCAGGCATGGAGGCCTGATGCTGGAGCAGCAACTGATGGCTCACATCAAGTCTACAACCAGGAAGCAGCTGCTCCAGGGAAGGTGAAAGACGTTTGAAACCTAAGCCTGCCCACCCTGAGTGGCGGGTATCCTCCAACAAAGCCAAAGCTCCTATTCCTTCCCAAACAGCCACCAAACAGGGACCAAGTACATGCTAGAAACTTATGGGACGGGGGCAGGGGGGATCATTCAAGCCACCATATTCTACCTCTGGCCCCCAGAGTCCTGTGACTATATCATAATGCAAAATATATTCAGCCCAACTTTAAAAGTACCTGGAGTCTTCAGTCTGAACACTTTAAAGTTCCTCTGTAAACTCAAAAAGCAAACTGGTTCCCACACACAGGGACACAGACTATACATTAACATTCCAAAACCAAAGCCTTAGGACAAACTCTAAATTATGTAGCTCTGTGTCTCATGCCAAAAGGGTTAGAAGGCTCCTTCCTTCCAGCTTTGCTGACCGCAGCACACCTCTGTACAGCTGGTTCTACTCTGTCTGCAGCTCTCTTTGGTAGCTGCCTCCCAACATCTTGGGGTCTCTCCACCCTAATTCGGGCTTCACATTTACAGCTTTACACAAAGTCCTCGTCCTCTGAGGTCTTCCGAACAAGGGCCTCCCCTGCCACAGGCTTTCTTCCTTAACTCTGGAGGGAAATTCCAAGCAGATCTCTTTCCCATGTATTATTTATGACTCTAAAGCCAGAACCGCTTGCACTACTGCCCAGTTCGGCTGCCTGCTTGTGATGAAGCTTGGCTCCCTTGAATCACATTTGCATCAGCTTTGATTTTTTTTCTACGCCCCCCTCCCCTTTCAATGAGTAGGAAATTCCTTAGGCTTTTTCCTCTCCACTTAGCATCTCAGGTGGGTGGGGTTTTATCATGAGGATAACCCCCCCCTTTATTCCGTCTCAAATCACCCACTCTTTCAGCACAGTCTTTGACTCTACTGTTAATCCCATCAATTGAGAAGAGAACAACCATTGCAATTTAAGGTCAGATTTGAAGCAAGCTTTCATTAAATGCTGGCCAGGTGGATGGTCCATCCCCAGGTTCTGGGGAAATAGCTCCAAGTCATGGTTTGCAGTGGCTTAAAAGGGAAAATTCATTATTCATTGCTTTTCCCATCAGGTTCAGTCAGGGGCAAGTGTACATCTTGATGTACTTCCTGCTTACATCTAATGAGGAACAAGCGTATATTCTGACGTAGTTCCTGCCCGTGAACCTCCTGCCCACGTGTGATTAAGTAATCTGGTGTAGCTGGGTCAAACGAACCTGTTTAGGGGAGCAAAAACACGAAAACGCGTGGCTTGTTAATCTCCCATAAACAATAGCATTTCAGAAATCATCTGTCCTTGGGCGAGGGGCTTGCAGATCAGAGGCATTTGTGTTTCCTGGATCTCTAAGGCATAGCCATTACAACTTAAAATGGTGGCTCTCACACAACATTACATTTCCGGGTGTGCCTTTTCTCTTCAAACTCTACACCTTTGTAGTTCTCTTTGCTTCACTTGCCCTTTCATTGTAGATCTGCCTAAGAATGATTACTGGTAACGACTTGACCAAGTTAATATTAGGCTGCCTCGAAATCTCCTTTCAAAGAAACAGCCCCTTACTTTTCAATTTAGCCACAGGCAAATTCTTAAGATAAGGGTAGAAGGCAGTCATATTCTTGACCTAAGTATCACAGGAATGGACCCCCAGCTCAGCTGCTGTGAGGTCCTTACTTTGGCCTGAAGCCTGTTGAGCTGAGACTCCACAGTCCTCACCGCTCTCAGCACTGTCTTCCAAGGCCCATCAAGTTTAGCTTGGAGTATTCAATTATTTTCCTAGTCCAAATTCCTCAAGTCTTTCACATTTCCCCCACAGACCCCGTGGTCAGGCGGTCGGTCCCGGGATAAAGCCCACTTCCGGGTACCCAACTTTTATCTTAGTCACTTTTCTGTTGCTATGATTAAACAACATGACCAAGGCAACTTATAAAAGAAAGGGTTTATTTGGGGTTTACAGTGCCAGAGAAGCAGGGGATTCATCGCTGTCATTGTGGGAAGCATGGCAGCATGCGGGTGGGCACGGAGCCGCAACTGAGCGCTCACACGCTAGCACTAGCCCGCAGACAGGAAGCAGAGTGCCTTGGAGATAGTGGGATGTTTTTGTAACTTTAAGCAGACCCAAGTGATCGCTTGTCCAACTGGGCCGCTCCTCCTAATCCTTCCCAAACAGTCACCAACTGGGGACCAAGCCTTTGAGACTTTTTGACGAATGTCCTTAAAACTACTATCCCCCCCCCCCCACGTCGCTTTTGGTTGGTGTTTTATCACCATAATAGGTGAAACTAGGCCAGCTGTAGAGCAGTAGTAGGGTCATAGTTACCAGTGTGGGGTAGAAAGAATGTCTTTGCGCCTTCTTGGTACTTGGTTTCCATCTGTATAATACTTACTGGCCTTATTTATTAGTAGTTATTATGAAGCTGAATAAGATAATCGTTCATTTGACAGATATATGGGTATCCGGCACTAGGTTAAAATCTTGGTACCCCTTCCAATTTTAATTTCAAGGTAACTGTTTTTGCGTGGATACTTTTGTCCTGCTGTTAGTAGCTGACGTTTATTGATGGTTTTCTGTTGGACTGGCTCTGCTTCAAGGTGTCTGCAGATCATAGCTACTGCAGAACAACTGAAGTCCTGGAAATGGTTAAGCCATTTGCCCAAGCTTGTGTAGCTGGAAAGTGTAGGAAGGCAGAATTGGCACACAGACTGGCGATAGATTTTGAACCGCTCTTCATTAGTGCTGTCTTGTTGGTGAAGAAACTGGAAAATGCAGAGAAGCTGAGGAACTAACAGAGCTGACCATCAACTACAAGGTCATACATAGAGCTAGTAAGTGGCAGAGCTGTCTGTCGGGCAAGATTCTTCCACCTGGCTGTCACCATCATTGCCTGTCATGCAATGTAGCTTCAAAGGCTAAGATATTCTAAAGGCTTTTTGCCCTTTGTTGTATTGAAAAGAAAAAACATAAAGCAATACAGAAGTCTCATAAGACCACTTATAGAGCCGGAGCTCGTATATTCAAATCTACTGTTCTTTGGGGGTTGGTCGTATGTGTGCTAACCTGCATAAAGCCTTGTGCTCAATCCCATGTCCTTCATCTCCAAATCTAATGTTTCTTTCTTCCCGAGGTTAGGTAGTCACAGGGAACTGGCTCTTTTTTAAGTTAATCAGTGCCCTAACATGGCAGCAGGGGCCTTAGAAGTACCAGGTCTAGTTCCCCAGCAGAGAATGATCCAGAACAAAAAATGAATTCCTGAAGCTGCCCTCAGTTTTTACAGGCAGGTCCCAAGAGTTTTCAGATTTCAGACTAGACCTCGGAATGTCTCAGGTCACCTTCCTTCTCTTCTCTTAATTGCTGGAAATGGAGGAACGTGGGGGTGGGGTTCTTGATAGCTAAAGGTGTTTCCTCAGACTGGACCAGCCTATAGACAGAGAGAGGACTTTGGACCAGAACATCAGTATTAATTGTAGAGTAAGTCTGATGAGATTTATCTTGAAAATCTGGGACCAGAAAGATTTGAAGACTTTCATTGTTCGCAAGGGAAAAAAAATACAAGATGTGTTATTTTTAAGTGCGATTTCGGAAGATATGGATGACCTGCTGTGTCTGCCTTGCCTGGATTAGGATTTCGTTAGCATCTGACATATTTGTTTCATATAATCCTTTAAAAATGCCTGGTAAACAGGAGCCGTGTTTATGTAGCTAGTTGAATGCTCAGGGTAACAAAGTTGTGCTTCATGATGGTCAACAGGCTTTCATGCCCAGAAGCAGAAATCAAGGATGGATTGTTTGTTTGTTTGTTTGTTTATTTATAGACAGGTTCTCACTATGTAGTCCTGATTGCCCTCTAGCTCACTGTGTAGACAAGGCTGGCCTACAGTGTTGGTATTCATGGTGTGTACCGCCATACCTGGGAACAATTAAGGATGTAAACGGGTTATAAAAGCTGAGAAAGTAGATGAAATGAGTAATATATTCTTTGTTGGAAGGTGTATTTTTTATTTAAAAAGTTTTTTGAGATTATAATATAATATTCTTCCCTGCCCTTCTCTCTCTCCAGATTTCCCATGTAACACCCCACTTGCCGGTTTTCAAATTCATGGCCTCTTGCATTCTTAGAAAAGATTTATTTTACTTATGTGTCTCTCTGTGTATATACCTTCTCCTCAGCCTCTTTATGGGAAGTACTTTTAAGCAGTCCATAAGCCAGACGGTGGTGGCACACGCCTTTAATCCCAGCAGGCAGAGGCAGGAGTTCCAGGCTGGTTAACAGAGCGAGTTACAGGACAGCCAGGGCTGTTACACAGAGAAACCTTGTCTCAGAAGAAAAAAAAATAATAAAATAAGCAATCAAGAACATCTCTTAAAAATCACTCAGGGCGGAGAGAAGCACCATTGGTTTAGTGGAGGGCTCACATGCAGCTCAACCCTCTAACTAGTTTCAGAGATCCAATGCCTTCTACTGACCGCTAAGGGCATCAGCCACGCACATGGTGCACATATATACATGTAGGAAAAATACTCATGTGCAAAAAATAAAATAGGCTAATAAATTAACCGTAACGACATTTTCCTAGTGTCCTGGTTAGGGTTTTTATTGCTGTGAAGCACCGTGACTATAACAACTCTAATAAAGGAAAACATTTAATTGGGGCTGGCTTAGAGGTTCAAAGGTTTAGTCCGTTACCCTTATATTGGGTAGTGTGGTAGTGAGCAGGCAGACACCATGCTGGAGAAGGAGCTGAGAGTTCTACATGTGGATTGGCAAGCGGTGGGAAAAGGGAGACACTGGGTCTGGCTCGAGCATTTGAAACCTCAAAGCCAACCCTCAATGACCCACTTTTTCCTGCGTGACCACACCTACTCTAACAAGGCCTCACCTCCTAATAGTACCAAACCCAATGAACTGGTGGGGACCACGTTCATTCAGACCACCACACCAGTTAGGTGTCATGGCACACAACTGTACACCAAGTATTCTAGAAGCCACGGCAGGAGGATCCCAAATTGGTAATATGTGTCGGTTTCATGAATTTGAAGCCTGCTTAAGAAACTTACTTGAAAAAAAGAGAGTTTCTCTGAATTAATTTGAAAAGTTATCATGAACTGACTTAGAATGAAATTCGTGTCTTTCAACAGAGCCAGATTTTTTTTTTTTTTCGAGACAGGGTTTCTCTGCGGCTTTGGAGCCTGTCCTGGAACTAGCACTGTAGACCAGGCTGGTCTCGAACTCACAGAGATCCACCTGCTTCTGCCTCCCGAGTGCTGGGATTAAAGGCGTGCGCCACCATCGCCCTGCCTTCAAAGACATTTTTAAATGATATACTGTATATATCTTCCCACAACATATTTCCCACAGCGAAGCTTGACATAATGGTTTCATTCAGCCTCTCTTCCTAATTCCCAAGAATTAGGACCTCATCAACAAAACTCTAAAGGTTAAGTTATATAACTCAAAGGGCGTTTGTTTCCATCTGTGTGAGTGTTCAAAGTTTTCAAGTCTCTGTCCGCGTTAACAATGGAGGTAGTCGATTAGGTGGGCGCTGGGCAAGGCTTTTGTGGCGTTTTCAATCCTGAGAGCAAGGTTGAGGCAAGTCAGGAAAAGGACTTCTCTAAAAAGCAAAACTAAAATAGGGATAAGGGAGGCACCTGGGGAGATGGCTCAGCAGTGAAGAGCATTGGCTGGGTGTTCTCCAAGAGGACCCAGGTTCACTTCCCACCACCCACACAGCTATCCTTAACTCTAGGTCCAAGGGATCCTGCACTCTTCTGGCCTCAGTAGGTACCAGGCATGCATACAGCTCAGGCAAACCACTCATACACGTGAAGTAAAGATAATAAGTCCCCCAAAGAGGAAGTTCATTTGGACTTGGTGGCTCTTACCATCATCCTGGCACTTGGAAGCTGAGACAGAACAGTTGCCATTAGTCTGAGGTCAGTCTGTACTTAATAATGAGACACGCCTCCTTTTAACAGCATAATCTCTTTATTGATTCTTTAAACCCCAATCCCCCCCATATCTGCCCCCACCCTTGCAACACCCCCACCCAAGAAAATTAAAAAATATTAAAACCAAACCAACTGAACAAACAAAACAATCTCTTCGCTCCTCTTTCTTTCCTGTCTCCGCAATACCTCTTCATTTGTCTCTATGGCACTGGGAGTCGAGGTGTGTCACACAGTGTATCCCTTTGGTCCAATCAGCCTTACTTTCAAGCGTCCACTGCGGTCAGGTTCAAGGCCCCTCGTTTCTGGTCCACCATCATCACTGGGCTGAGACTCTGTCTTCAACAAACAAAGAAGCATCTAAGAGTGGGCTGTAAGAAAGAAACTGTAAGTCTCAAATAGTCAGGAAATAATTCTGAAGTCTCCTGGCTTGGGGTAATTACAATGAACGTAGTTAAATAAGAGGAAATTAGGGTGGGGGTATGTGCTTTTTTTTTTTTTTTTTTAGTGCCCTCACCGAATCCCGAGGGCTTTGTGTGCAGTACATTTACTGTGGAAAAGCTGGTAGCCTGCATGGTGCTAAGCCAGCAGCAAGCACAGCACAAGGAATCTGAAGTTAGTCTTTAGTCTCCTGGACCGCGCTATGGGACTCTGGTGACTTTCCAGTGAGCTGGACTGCAGGCATCAATGGTGACAGGCTGGTTTGTGTTGTCTGGTGAAGTCCCCATCGGTCCCTGGTAAGCTCTGGGAATGGCCTCCGCCTAGAAATGTGGTTGACACATAACTGTGACTTTGCTCTGTGCCTGACGTTTTCTGGGGAGAGTGTAGAAGTCAGTGGTGTGGGTTTTCAGTGTGGCATGTCCTAGGGACACTAGTGGAAAGTGACTTGCTAAAATAGAAAATAAGGTTGAATAGCTGGGTTGATGGCTTGTCGCTTGGTTCCCACCAGTTGTCTCAAAGGGATGGAGTAAGAGCCACCCAGAGTGTCTTCTGGCAGCTGTGACTTCAAACTAAGCGGAGTTTTGTTTTGAAAGCATCTAAGAATAAATATAGGTTCTTGTTTTTTTTTTTTTTTTAAATGTTTATTTATTATGTATACAAGATTCTGTCTGTGTGTATGTCTACAGGCCAGAAGAGGGCACCAGACCTCATTACAGATGGTTGTGAGCCACCATGTGGTTGCCAGGAATTGAACTCAGGACCTTTGGAAGAGCAGACAATGCTCTCAACCACTGAGCCATCTCTCCAGCCCCTAGGTTCTTGGTTTTTAAAGTTAAAGAAGATTAAAAAGTTTCCTGAATACAAATAGTGCAGATCACTTTTTAAAAGACAGTTTGGTTTCAAACTATAAGTATGTCCATATGTGCACATTTATATATTTGACCTCGCACACATGCATGCATGCCTGTATGTACACACTCACACGCAGAGGTTTTTCTCTCATGTTCTTGCTATCTGCTCCTCTGTCTGATCTGTTCTGGTTCTGCTTGGGAGGAAGTTGGCATTGGCTTGCTTCTGAGCCAGAACTTCATAGCATCCCGTTTACATTTGCTCAGGAACTCTTTTTGTTCTTGGTTGGTTGGCTTTTGTTTTGTTTGTTTTGAAATAGGGTCTCCCAGTGTAGTCTTCGCTGGCCTAGAACTCACTCTATAGACCATATTGGTTTCAGACCCACAAGAGATCCTCCCGACTCTGCCTCTCAGTGCTGGGGTTCAAGGTGTGCGCCACCACACCCAGTATGCCTAGGAACTGCCTGAGGTTTGTAAATTCTGGTTAGTTGGGTGTGAAAATAATTATATAATCTAATCTACGAACTATTGTGAGTGCTCAGATAGTGCTGCCACTGGAATTGTCATGCTTGGCATCAGTAGCATAAGTAGTGGATTTTGGAATTTAATCTTTACACACTGGCATTAAGACAGGGTCTTACAGTGTAGCTCCGCCCATCCTCATCCTTACCGTACTCGAATGTTTGGTTAGCAGGCATGCTTGCACACATGTATGTGATAGGACATTGGTAAGTACAAAGAAAAATCACTCTAGAAGACATTAAGAGATAGTCAGAGCTAAGCTAATTTAAAACGAAAGCTTTCTATATGCATAAAGGTCCTATACATTTTAGGGGTAACTGTACTGTCTAGTGACTTCTACACTATTTGAAGGAAACCTTTACAGGGCCAGGATTACCTTCTAAAATCTCATACAAGAACATACTTGAAGTTGCTCTGCTCTAGGACTTGTACACCCTGACTAAGCGTGACAGTTTTTGTTACCTGAGAAGCATAGAAGCCCATTTGGTTCCCTGATGCCCTTGAGTCAGTGTTCCCCATGGCCACTCAGACACCTAAGGATTGACTGGTCTCCATTTTCATTGCCTACCTGCCCTCCCTCCCTCCTTCCCTCTCTCCTTCTCTTTCTTGTTAAAATAATCACAATTTTAATGGGAATTTTCCAGGCTAAAGCTCAGTTTCTTGGCTTAACAAAATTTATTGTTCCAGAGATATTTGGAGCAAAGAAAGACGTGACGTGTCAAAGTGAATTCAGAAAAAATCATTTTATTCATTTCATGTCATTGTAATGACAGACTGCACCAACTGAGATGATGCTGTGATTTCTTTCTTTTTGGTTTTTCGAGACAGGGTTTCTCTGTGGTTTTAGAGCCTGTCCTGGAACTAGCTCTTGTAGACCAGGCTGGTCTCGAACTCACGGAGATTCGCCTGCCTCTGCCTCCCAAGTGCTGGGATTAAAGGCGTGCGCCACCACGGCCCAGCTGAGTACTTTTTTTTAAAGGATGTTTCAGGTATGAATAATATTTTCCTTTGATACACTTGAAAATGTTTTTCCTTTAAAAGACAGCGTCTCATGTATCTATCCAAAGATAGCCTTGACCTCCGAATCCTCCTGCCTCTGCCTCTTGCTGCTAAGATTGTAGGCCTGTGCCGCCACAACTGGTGATGCTGTCATGCTGAGAGTAAAGTGTTTCTTGGACTAAACTCATTAAATGTGCTCATTCGTTGACTAGCTCGCATAGTCATTGCTTTATTCGTGTATCCCACTAGTAGAGTTTAATCCCCGCTGTATGTCAGGCCTTCTGTCCTTCCGGCCTCTCAATCCATGGTTGGGGGCTGCTCCGAAGTTGAGAAATTTTACAGAGTCTTTGGTTTCAAGCCTGGGGGTGGTTGGCTATAATCCCGGCCCGCAGGAGGCCAAGGAAGAGGCTCCAGTGTTTAAAGTCAGTCAGGACTACATAATGACATCCTGTCCCATAAAACCAAAGGCTCATGGAAAGGAAAGGCCCAAATGTATCCTGTATAGAAAATAACATTTCCTCTCCAGATACCGTGGTCTTTATCCCAGCTCAGAGTTCCTCTCAAGTCAGTGGAAATTGTATAAGGAATGTGCGGGCCGGATATGCCTCATGGTGGGATGAGAAGGAACCTGGGAGCGAGTCAGGAGACTAAATTTAAACTGTTATTTGTAGTGAGTATATAATTAACATGGGGTTAATGGTGAGAAATGAGCAGCCAGAGTTAAGTTTCTTCCTCTAATAAAACAAATAAACAAACAAAGAAACCACAGTAGGTTTCTGTTTTTTTTTTTTTTTAATAAAAAAAAGGAAGGAAGGAAAAGAAAAAAAAGAGAGGAAAACACAGTTAAGCTGTACGTATTCCCTTTCATAAGAACAATCAAAGGAGGGGCTGGGCGATGGTTCTGTGGTTGAGTCCTTGCTGCTATTTCAGAAGGCCCGAGCTCAGTTCCCAGCACCCACCCACACTGGCAGCTCGTAGCCATCTGTAAGGCTGATGGATAGATCCAGTGCCCGCTTCTGGCAGGCACCAGACATATGCATCTCATGGTATATAGACATACAGGCGGCCAAAACACCAATACATATAAAATAAAAAAAAAAGTTAAAAGTATTTTTAATTCTAATTTTTCTCGATTCCGTATGTGCTGCTCCTTCTTGGACCAGGCAGATGCCAGTAATAGAAGTCTTACAGCTGGCAGGCTCAAGGCTGACAGGTGCTGGACAGATGCCAGAGTGTTGCGGAGAATGTAGTCCCCTGCTAGTCCCCTGCTTGATCTCGCGTCCGCTGGCACCTCCTTCAGATTTCCCATTGCAGTCAAGCAGTTGCCATAGGCAGCTGCCAGATACTGCTTACAGAATTTCCCTGACTCTCTTTATCCTTTCTTTGTGTGGTCTTCTCCCTTTTGTGACTCTCTGGGAGTCTAGGTACCTTCAGGCTGAGCAGGAAGGGAAGTGTTACAGTGTTGCATTTACAGCTGGTAGCTAAGCAACTAGCTAGACTGCCGACCCTAATCTCCAGCTGTGGAATGATTTGTTTGTTTTTGCTTGGATGTATGTATGAGTGTTTTGTGCACTATGTGTGTGTAGTGCCTGCAGAGGCCAGAAGAGGGCACCTGATCCTCTGGAACTGGAGTTACAGATGGTTGTGCGCCATCATGGCTATGGCTGGGGATCCTACCTGGGTCCTCTGGAAGAGCAGCCAGTACTCTTAACCACTGAGCCATCTCTCCAGTCCTAAGAATTGCTTTATTTTTAATTTTGTGTGTATGCACATGAGTGCAGATGTCTACATGGGGTGGGGTGGGGTGGGGTGGGGGATGTGGGGAGTTCAGCGCTCCCAAAGGCTGTAGTTACTGGTGGATGTGAGCCATCTGGTGTGGGTGTTGGGAAACTCAAGTCAGCGGCAAGAACAGTATGTACTTCCAAACTGCCGAACCATCTCCCAGCCCCATAGCTGTGAAATTATGTTTTGTGACATTGTAATTAGTTTAATATATATAATATAAATATATGTTTATATTATTATATTATAATATATAAGTTTAGATGTGGAAAACAGCCTCATTTTTTAAAGAAGAAAGTGAATTCTGTTGTGGGGGAGGAAGTGAAGAGGAGCTTTTCTCTCCCAAATTAGAGGAATAATGCTTTAATGAAGAAAATTCAAAGACATCTAAAGCCTGCTTCCTCCTCATTCATATGTATCCTATTACCCACAATGGGATTATGTTTTCTCAGCAATGTATCACGGACATCCTTCCATTAAACAAAATATAGATCTGTGTCATTTATAATAGCTCTTCGGGTTTTCATTGCACGGACTACACTATAATTTATTTACCCATTGCATAAACATAACATTTAACACAGAAATAAGACTGCAGAGTCTGTCTTCTTAGATGCACTTTGCACACTTTCTGCATGCCCAGTGCTTCCGATGCCAGATTCTCCAGCATGCCACCCAGGTCTCCTATAATGTAACTCAGTTCTGAGCGTGTGTAGCTCCGTGTCCTGTCACTTTCTCAGGTCCTCGAGAGGCCTTGTAGGTCACCCTAGCACCACAAAGCAAGCAAGCGACGTCTAACACCATCGTATTAGAGACAGTCACATCTCACAGGATAGGGTCCCAGTCCCCAAGACTGTCCCTCTCTCTCCAGATGCTGATGGAAAACACTTGGCTTTTCCTTGTGCTTCTCACCAGCTGTCAATCAGGTTCATGGGAGCCCTTCTTGGGGTTTGACTATTCTAGTTTGGTTTCGGTTGCTGTGATGAAATTCACTGTCAGCCTGGTAGCGGTGCTTTCCAAGACGTGCATAGGCAAGAACTTTGCCCAACAGTGCTCCAGCAGCATAGATCTTGCCCTGCGAATCAAGAGAAGGGGTCCCCCTCCCCAAAAGAAACTGTCACTAGAGCAGACAGCCTACTGGAAAAGAGAAAAAAAATGAGGTTTTGCAGTAAACTAATGCCCACCCTTATTTTCTCACATTTTTCAGGTTCTTTGTTAATCTAGGGTATTTGCAGATAGTGGGCTAGTATTCAAAATTTACAAAGAGCCACAAAATTGAAACACATACACATATACATATAAACCTATCAGTTAACAAGTGGGCTAATGTCTTTCGAGATAGGGTCTCTCTGTGCAGTCCTGGAACTCATTATCTACCTCAGGTTGGCATCGAACTCACAGACATCCACCTCCCCCTGCCTTCTGAGTGTTGGGATTAAAGGCAGACATAATGAAATGAATGGACAGTTCTGCAAAGACGAAAGAAAGATGGATAATAGATATTTAAGAATATGCCACATTATCGGTATCAGAGAAATATAATTTAAATCCACTTTACCCTACTTAGAATCTGATAAGGGGCTAGAAAGATGACTCAGTGGTTAAGAGCACTTTTTCTCTTGCAGAGGACCTGCGTTCGTTCTCAGCAGCCAGGTCGTTGCTCAATCCATGTCTAACTCCAATTCTAGAAGAACCAGTCCAAATGCCCAGCAACAGGTGTTTATGTGTATAGAAAAATGAGACCATGGAATTGGCGGGAAAACAGATGCACCTGGAAAACAATTACGCTAGGAGATGGGACCCAAATCCAAATGACAGAAGTCACGTTTTCTTTCATGCATAGATCCTAGCCAGCAGCGTGTAAATGTATATGTAAAGGGGTGTTTGGAAAATGATGCCAAGGATGCACGGAAAATGAGAGAAGAAAAAAGATTCGTGAGGGGTGTTAGGGGGCTCAGATCTAAGGTAGATGGAGAAGTGAGGGAGAAGTCCCTAAAATGTACCTTGTTGGGAATTGCCATGATATCTAACGTCTGGCATGCTAATTTCAAAGGATTATCTTTGTCATTAGATACCTTGACTATTGAAATCGATAGGTTTTACAATAAATCAACGCCCACCTTTATTTTCTCCCATTTCTCAGGTTCTTTGGTAATCTAATCTAGAGTATTTGCAGATGTCTTCTTTTCTTCTCCTTTCCATATTCTTTTTGCATTCTGTTACTGAGATCTCTTTAAGTAGACAGTGTAGATAGATTTTCATAAGGGAAAGGATGAGAAATAATAGTGTTAGCATGTACTTGGTTCCTGGCATTACTGTTTCTGTTAAATGAGAAATACGCAAAACAGAACTACTCAAGAGATGCGCTTGTGCCCTGTTGGAGGAGACCAAGGCTCGGAGGTGATAGGCGAAGTAGCAGTGACCTCCTAATTAGTGACAGGTCATTTTGCTGCTTTTCACCAAAGATGCCAAGGCCTGTGTTAAAAATCACTGTCAGCCTGGTTGGTGGCTGCGGCACGGGCCTTTTATCCCAGCACTCAGGAGGCAGAGACAGGCGGATCTGTGAGTTCAAAGCCCGTTGGTCTACAGAGTGACCTCCAGGACAGCCAGAGCTACACAGAGAAACCCAGTTTCCAAATACTGGAAAATAAAACAAAATAAAAACTCCAAACACTCTGTACTGAATTGAGTCATGAAGCATATGTTGGCCAGGCACGCACACAGCCTGGGTTTGGCCCATGTACCTCCAGTCGCTTTCAAAACCCTAGTGGCACGATCCCTGCCTCAGAAGTCTAGCATCTTCGTTTCAGTGTGTTGGCATTTGCCTTTGCCCCTTCTGGTTGCTCCTTACAAAATGGTCTCGTGGCTGTGAAAAGCCCGTTGAGCCTCTCTCCAGACTCTGGGGTTCGTGCCAGCCCCTTTGTTGTTGGTTCGTGTTGTCTTGTGCCTTGAAAACAGGAGGAGAAAGTGGGTCAGACAGCCAGAGCTGTGGCTCGTCTTCCTAGAATTAAAGGAGGAAAGACACCAAAGTGAACACAAAGGGATTGGCTCTCCCCACGTGAGTTGATGACGGGCTCACTAATGGAAGATCATTGCTCGTGCAGATGTGAGTCCAGAGGGCAGATCCCGAAGCTTCCGGGGTCCTGTGCCCCAACAAAGGAGTTTGTTTGTTGTCATGGGGAAGGGTACAGAGGAGGTAGAGGTGTGTCTCTCTGTGGCCTGCTTCCTGGAGAGCAGGAAGGACAAGAAGGGGCAGGGACCTTCTGTGGGGTCATTAGTTCAGTACCCTACTCCTGAAATGTAACTTGGGCTTTTGAGAACGTGTTCCGTTGGCTGGATGAAGCAGAGGCCGTCTAAGGCTGCCAGTCTTCGGTTGTTGTTTTTCCTACGTTAATCTCTAGAACATTAATTCTCCATTAAGTCCTGTTCTCCTGCCTGGAAATAGCTTTGCCCGCATCTTCTGGCCAAGTGGCATTTCCTTCTTTTGGCCCAGTAGAAGGGAGAGGAGGGTAGGCGCAGCCCAGCTTGGAGACATTGGATATCTGGAGTGACTTGAGAGCAGCCAAGCGTTGGGTCAGTGGATGTCCCACTTAAGAACAACTGGAAAAACAGCACAGAGAAACATGTGTCAGACACAGAGAGCCTGGAAAAACAGTTTTCAAAGTATTGGAGCGTTTATCGTAGTCGAGTGGCTTTTAAAACACACCGAGCTGCTTTGCAGATGTCGGATGTAGGCAGCGCGGTTGGTGTGTCAAACAAGAAGCTATTGAGACAGAATGTCAGGCTCCACACCATTGTAATGAAAAACAACAGCTCTTAGCCCCCTATGATCTCTTATTTTTCCTCCTACCACATCCCCACCCCGGCTTACCGACCTTTTGCGGGCCCACACACTGGAGGCACTCAGCAGCAGGCAGGCATTTAAATGGCATACATGCACTGCTCCATGCCTAGCAAATCTCAACAGATGTGTGTGTTGGGTGTAGACGAGCTTCCTCTGAAGCTGGGCCATAGAAACAGCATGTATCCTCACCCTGGAAAGGAGGAGCCGGCTGCATTGGAGGAGCCGGCTGCATTGGAGGAGCCGGCTGCATTGGAGGAGCCGGCTGCATTGGAGGAGCCGGCTGCATTGGAGGAGCCGGCTGCATTGGAGGAGCCGGCTGCATTGAACTTACTGCATATGTTATGCACTAAACCTTAGTAGAATTTTCAGTGGTAATTTCCTCTATACTCGGCATGTTCACAACATGGGCTGGAACAGAGCTCAATGCTGTGTGTTTGTCTCCAGCCCCACACTGATTCTGCAGTTGAATCCCTATAAGAAGACATAGCACTACTGTACATTGAATAAATAAAGGGATGAAAACTTTCCCAGTTCCTATAGATGATGACTTCATCTTTCCTCCACTTGTCTTTTTTGTTGTGTGATGTTTTATTTACTCTTGCTTTCTGAGGAATCCACTACCCAGCTCCAAAATACGTCACACACCGGCTTATTCTTAAGCTTGGCTTGTTTCTTGCCAGCTTTTCTTAAGTTATCCTGACTACCTTTTGCCTCTGGGCTTTTATCTTCCTCTATTTCTCTATACCTTTCTTTACCTCTTTCTCCATGACTTGCTGTCTAGCTGGGTGGCTGGCCCCTGATGTCCTCCTCTCCTTGTTCTCTTCCTTGTCTTTCCTATTTATTCTCTCTGCCTGCCAGCCCTGCCTATCCTTGTTCCTGCCTTGCTATTGGCCATTCATCTCTTTATTAGACCCTCGGGTGTTTTAGACAGGCAAAGAACAACAGCTTCACAGAGAAACAAATGTAGCATAAATAAAAGCAACATATCTTAAAATATTTTCCAACACTTTTTCATTCCATGTTTTTGTCTGTGAGAACACAAATACCCAATATGTATTTTATAGTTGTCTTTTTAGACATCTAGAAATAAGAAAATGGGGTGAAATACATTCTACATTCTGATTGAGTCCCAACAGTAGAGCCTAACAGTGCTTGGTGCATCTTTTAATAATAACATTAATCTCAACATGAGAAGAGAAGGAAAATGGTGGCTATTTATTTCGTCTGTCTGTCTGTCTGTCTGTCTGTCTGTCTGTATCTGCCTTGTCTGTCTATATCTGCCTCTGCCTCCCTAGTGCTGGGATTACAGGCTGGTGCCACCATCGCCAGGTTGTTTATAATGAAGTTGTTCTTGTAGCCAAGCTCCTTTCATGGGCTTCGTGGCTTGAGTCAAACAAACAAAAAACAAAAAACAAAAAAACAAAACAAAACAAAACAGAAACCCACACCAGGCTTTTCCTTATCCTCTTAGGGGTTAGGAAAAATGAGATCAAGCAAGAATTTGGCTCTACTTACTTTACAAAGTCAGATTTGCCTGTCCTTGGTGATACCGGGGGGCTAGAACAGGTGATGGCCTATCTCTTCACTGTGGCTGAACCCCTTGTCCTCTAAAGACAGGGCCATGAGTCACACCGTAGGGCTGGATTGATGAGCCATTTCCCAAAGTAGTTTTGACCGAGACAAACACATTCATCGTGTTTTTTCTTTCCTGTCCTGAGCACAAAACACTGGTAAATAAACCTTTTCAGGAACCACAGATATTAAGCTAGCATGGCCCCCAGTTGGCTCTCACTGCTTTCCTGTGCTGACAGCCACTGTGTCTCACTTCTGACTCACTTCTGCCCCTGCTGAGTAGCTTCAGAGGGAATGAATTGAAGGAAAGTAAGTGGAGCTCAGTAGGAAAAAAAAAAAAAAAATTGAGGTAGCCAGATCAGCACAGCTGGCCCCGGTGCAAGGCCTGTTCGCACCTGATGCTACTAAGTTAAACCAGTAGCTTCTTGGCAAGGCTGGGATGGAAGTCGAGGATTAGAGCCACGGTTGTTAAAAATACAATCCCCGCCACTTAGAATTCCAGACAGCTCTGAAATTTTTGGAAGTGGAAAGTAAACGGTGGAGACCGGAAGCAGGCACCAAAACAATGCGTCTGGTTTTATATCATCATCTTTTGCTAGAAAGATCTTAAAAATCCCCCTATCCGTGAATGAGCCGGCACCCCTGTGTTGTAGCCTACAGCCGTCTGCTGCAGTGAAAATTGGGCTGGCACCTTTGAACCGCGAGTTCCACGAGGTTTCAGGAGGTGAATGCCCACCACCAATTTCTGTGGTGTGAACAGAACAGTTTGATGTATGGCCCAAAGTCAATTTTTACAGCTTTGGGATTTGGATGGGGACCATTTCCATCCTGGATTGGTCGGCTGTGCGCATCTGAAGTTCGGCTTTTGTCTCCATGGGTCATGTGTCCTAGGTTAGCAAGGGCGGTGGCCTTCGGATTTGGGAGGTTGGGAGGAGAACTGTCACTGGCTATGCATAGTTAATGAAAGCTGCTCAGGGACAAAGGATCAATGGGCGTGAAAACAAGAAGAATGAACGGAGGAGGGAGAGTGGTTACTTGAGAAATACAGGATCACATGAGCTGTGCACCTGTTCATCCTGTGAGGTAGCGATGCTCGCTTTCTGGTGGTCAGTGTGTTTAACCTCAAAAGCGAGCTTCCCGCCAGTGAAGAAGGCAATGCATGAGCAGAGGGCAGGTGTCTGGTCTCCCTATTGTGAACAGGAATAGAACCAGCTGACTGGCTGAGCCGTGAGCTGAGTATCTCCATAGTGGTGGAAGCCTCTGCCATGGGCTCCCCCTGTCACCCACTTCTATGACATTCTGGCAGCAGAGGAAGAAGTATGCTCTTGGGCCTGGGAGAATTAGTAAATGATCATGACCGCCACCTTTTCTCTTAAGGTTTTAAGACACCATCTTTGGTGTCAGAAGAGGGAAATCTCATCGCCAGAAAACAAAACAGAAGATAGTAATCAAGAAGTGCCAGAACTGATATAGAATGTTTTGCTGTTTCCCAAGTCTTGAAATTTAAGTCAGAATGCTTTGCGAGAATGTTGAATTAGCTGGAGGATGGGTAATGTTTGTCTCCGAAAAGTAAACTAGAAACTGCAGATTTGTGTTGTAATGAGGAAGACTCTTCAAACTTTCAGTCATGCCTTGCTATCTGCTACAGGCTTAAAAATTGACATGGAATCTGTTGCCTACTTCTAATGAGTCCAATTCACTTGGCCAACCATTTCTGACAATTTATATGCCTCATTCAAATCTGTTTCAGTTTTCATTTTGAACCTTACTGAGACTGAGTCTAATTGTGTCTGTCCACAGAACGCAGTTTGACAAGCTATTTTACTTAGCAGTGTTTAAAGTGATCATCTTTGTTTGTTTATTTTGAGACAGGATCTCATTATGAGCCCCTGGTTGTCCAGGAACTCACTACATAAACCAGGCTGGCCTAGAACTCACTGAGATCCACCCGTCTCTGCCTCCCAAGAACTGGGATTACAGGTGTGCACCTCCAGGCATGGTGGTAATTGCCTTTAATACATACTTGTTGTATAGTCTTAAGAGAGTGGTGAACTGGCCCAGTGAATCAAATTTATCTATACTCTAAATTGGACTTTTAATGTCATGGGGATTGCAAGATTTTTTTTTTTTAACGCCTTCCGTGTGCCATGCAGTTTGTTCCGTGGTCATTAGAAAAGCTAGCATTTCACTGGAAGAGAAACAAGAGAACTCCCCCAAATAAGAGGGGAGTCAAGGGAGAGGTTAAAGAGGAATTTCATCAAAATAACAGTTACAATTGACTTCTGAGCCTCAGTTTACCTTTAATTCCCACCTCATTGGTACAGTTCTATTTATGTGCTTTACTTGGTTGGGGTGGGTAAAGAGGCAGGGGGAAGGCCCTCTAAACCCCCTGATAGTGGAGCTCTGGTTCTGACTGTAATAGGAAACTCTGATATAGTAAAGAGAGGGGGGCCCAGGAATAGGGCAGTAAAAAGACAAGGGCACATGTGGTCATTCCTATTTTTATATCATTATATGCTTCCAGCAATACAAAACATACGACACAGGCTTTCTCTACTTCAGAAAGTCTTTGTGTGTGATTTCCTTCCATAAAATTAAGTGTCTACTAGGGCAAGGATTGGTAGGTCAATTCTTCCAAAAGCTCCAGCCAGGAAGAAGCTGGATGGTTCATATTCTCTCTCTCTCTCTCTCTCTCTCTCTCTCTCTCTCTCTCTCTCTCTCTCTCTCTCTCTCTCTCTCTCTCTCTNTCTCTCTCTCTCTCTCTCTCTCTCTCTTTCTCTCTCTCTCTCTCCCCCACTCCCTCTCCTGCTATTAGTCAAGGCTTTATATTTCTAAGATGCTTTTTCATTTTTATCCTGCCCAGTGCATGCATCTTGCATAATAGGTGTATAATCTATGGTTGGCTGAGTAAATTTTGTCAGCCTTGAGCTTGAGGCAGGAGCTGCTTGCTTTTCCTGTGCTCGCTAAGAAAGGGAACTTGGGAATCCTGGTCATGAAGTCATGAAACCTGTTAAGTGACTTTGAGAGTCTCAGAGGCCGAGAACCGACCTGCTTTACTTGTACTCGCGTATTTGAGATAGGGGTTTTGCTTGCTTGTTTTGTGTTTCTCCTTGGCTGTGGATGCCAAGTCGTGGGTGGGTTCAAGACTTATCCTGTTCGGTGACACAGGATCTGTGCTGTATTAAAGTTCAGGTTCCCAGGTATATTGTGATTTCAAGACGGATCTTTTTGGCTCGCCGAGAGCCTGGTGGTAGGTTAAAGTGGCCACAGTGGCTTTGGAGAAGCCTGTATGAGGGTGGCTTTGGAGACCTGTTCCCAAGGGTGACTTGGATGTCGTATGTACTTGGAATATGAGTCTAAGCGGGATAGAGGATGAGTTTTGTTCAAAGAAGAGGATAGAAGGGGAGAAGGAAAGCTAAGCCAGCAAGGGTATGGACGGGACCCACGGCCTTGCCTCATTTGGAGGAGAAGAACTAATGCGCTGGGAAGAAGGAAAGAGGGAGCTCCAGAGCAAGCTGCCTAGTTAGGCCGGCTCCCTAGACTAACTGAACTGCTCTGTGTGAAATCAGGAGTGGAATGTAAATGAGGAAGACTTCTGAAGTCAATCCAAGGCCTCCCTCTGCGTGTACATGTGCATTTGAACTTGCACATACATGCCCACACATGTGAACAAACACACACACCGCGCACACACACATACACTATTCATGAGAGAAAGAAAACTCTGACTTATAGAGGCTAACAAGACAAAAGGACAAAGCAGTGCTTGAGAGGAGAAAAGCAGAGGTAATGACAGTGCCCCAGGCTGCTGATAGGTAGGGCTAGGCTTGCACCCGAGGGGTAATCTGAGGTTGAGTAGCCTGCCTTCAGTTAATCTTTACCCCACAGAATTTATCTAGTAATTAAAAACGACGTTCTTCTTTATGGAAGAAAGTATTAATCCACGAGGAAAGATTATTTGATACATCAGTTTTCCAGAAGCCATCCTTTCCAGTCAAGAATCTTCTCGGAGGGCAGTGAGCTGGTATTTCCGGTCTGTTGGCAAAGCCCAGGTCCCTGGAGCTGCAGCTCACTCAGGGCCGGCCAGTTGTGGAGCAAACTTCTGCTGGAGTTTGAAGCCTGCTACAGGAGTTGGCCTTCAAAGGAAAGGAGTAAGGCCACTCCTTCATATTTATTGTGACCACCTTTCGCGTGCTATTCTAGGCCCTTCATGGGAAACCTTTGTAGGGATTTTGTTTTAAGTCTATGGGAAAGTTTTTGGTTGTCAAGAAAAAAATTTTTCCTTCCTCTTAGGAACTGTTATTGTTTGTAAACAGCATGAGGCCAAGAGACCGGTTCCATTTACCCCCTTTTTGGACCGCGTGAAGACGGGCGGGAAACATTTTGTTTTTTGTTTTGCTTTTGCCTTGTTTTGTTTGAGGCAGGGTCTCTCTGCATAGCCTTAAATTTAAAGCCTTGGCTGGCCTTGTCTTTAAAGAGATCTGCCTGACACTTCCTGGAGTGTGGGAATTAAAGGCGTGCACCACCCCACCCAGCTCCAAGATTATATATTTGAAGATTCTTTACCGATGCTATGAGGATTTCTAAATTCTTTCGAAATGAAGTGCCTGTACTCACTCCTATTTTTTTAAAAATATTGTTATATTCTGAAAAGAGCTTATATTCTATTGGGAAAGAAATCTGACTGTCCCCCAGAGGGTGTAAAGGAAGAGGTTAGAGGGGAGTGTCTAACAAGGAGTGTGATTGGCCCTTAAATCTCCCGAAATTTATCTTCCAAGTCATGTACATATTTGCGCATGAATTTCCCTTTGTTCCTCTTTTGTGCCTTCAATGAGTATTTCAGCCTTGGCTGGTTAGGAAAACAATTCAGAGTCACTGTTAAAAGTACTTCGATAGGAAAAACACAGCAAAACAAAGAACCAAACAAAAATCCCTACCAGTCAATCCATTACCTGATTATGTCACCATATATGGTTAGTTTCCCCCCATTTTTGTTCCCTTTTCATATTTGAAAATAAGACAGCATGTATTTATAGACTATAGTCTATAAACTATATACTATATATATACACTATATATACTATATATATAAACTATATACTATAGACTATAGTATAGGAAAATTGAATATATGGATATATAGATGTGTTGATGTTAACTTCCACAGGAGATTATACTTTAAAAATAGAAGGCCCTTTCTTAAAGTAGCGCTGCTGGCCAGGGAATACAGCCAGGAAGGAGGTGTGGGGGAGTAGTGGGGAAGTGGGGATTAGTCTAGCTAACTCTCAGTCCTGGCAGGCAACAGGCTCGCACCGAGAAACAGGAGAAAGGAAGTGACTCAGCCGCATAGAGGGACCTGAGATGAGGCAGGGCAATGGAAACGTGAACGGCATCCTTTGGGTTTGGGGAGTGGGTGAGGGGACCAAAGATGAAGGCTCTAAATGGCTTAAACCAGGGGAGAAATTAGCCAAGTCTAACCTGGAGCACCACCATTTAACCAGTAACCAGTACAGTCGCCCCTGAGTTTGCATGTAGGCTAGAGTGGTGTCCAGCCTTTTGACACTGGGACAGAATGTGGCTTACAAATGTGTTGTTGTCTCCACTCATAGCTCCCTGAGGAGTTTTTTTTTTTTTTTTTTTTTTTTTTTTTTTTTTTTTTTTTTNTTTTTTTTTTTTTTTTTTTTTTTTTTTTTTTTTTTTAAATAAATGAGTAGTTTTGTCATTTGGGGAGAAAGCCACTCATTCACAATCCTTGCACAGCAATCTCCCTGATGTCAGCTCAGCACCCAAGCAAGGCTCCTCTTTTATTGGAGTCATGGAAGGCCGTGGAGGACACAGTCAGCAGAGTTGGGAACAAGGCTCTTTGAAAAGTGATTGGCTGCCGGGCGATGGTGGCACACGCCTTTAATCCCAGCACTCGGGAGGCAGAGACAGGCGGATCTCTGTGAGTTCGAGACCAGCCTGGTCAACAGAGCTAGTTCCAGGACAGGCTCCAAAGCCACAGAGAAACCCTGTCTCGAAAAAACAAACAAACAAACAAACAAACAAAAAAAGTGATTGGCTGGTTGTAGATTTGGGAGGGCAGGCTGTGGTGGCTACCAGGATACTGTGGGGATTCCGGGACTTCAAGCCCTAGGGTAAGTCCTTTTTTTGTCATTGGAGTCAGACCTATCATCAGGATACAGTCGAATGTCCGGGTAGGAGGCTCTGCCCTCTTTCCAAAGGAAGGGAAGCTGGAAAGCGTTGTTGACGGTCTTTAGGCATCGGGGTTTAGCCACCGCTTGGCATGACAGCATTGTACACAGGCCCCACCATGTCCCACCACATTTATGAGCCACCAGCTGCTTGTTTAGAGCAGTGGGGAGAGTGGGGCTCAGCATCTGGGAATGGGGCATTCCAGTTGCTATGGTAATCTTTCAACTTGGCCCCTATATGTCTGACATCAGTGACCCATCTCTGTCAACACATCCAGTACATTGGTATATCTCCGTAACAGGGGTAGACTGGGCTCTGATGCTGGTTCTCAGATAGTATCAGTATTTATGATGCTGGTATCTTAGAACACTTCTCAGAGAAGGATTTATGGTACCAGAGCAGAAAGTACTTATCTAAGATCAGGTGTTTTGAGGTTTAGGCTGTTTTATTTTGCTTTACACTGGGTCTCATGGTTGTTTGCTGCCCTATAGGCCAATTTAGCCAGATGACAGGCATTGGCCCATCTCTGCTTCCTGTCTTGCCTCCCAGCACTGTGACAATAGACACACAGTACTATGTCAGGCCTTAACATGGGTTCTGGAACTTTGAGATCCTCATGTGCTGAGTGCCCCCCCCCCCCAGCTGTCTTCTTCCTAGTCTGTAAACAGTAGGATTGGCCCCGTAAGAACAGCCATAGTTTCTTTAGTTCTGATTACTTTGCTAAAGGGAATTTACTTCATTTTGATATCAACTTCATTTCAATTTCCTTACTTTGATGGCTTGTGAAGAAACCCCCTGGGGCTACATGAGTCTCCTCCTGCCCAGAGGCTGACTGAAGGATTTTATTCAAGCCTTGAGACATTTCACTGCTGCATGTTTTTGAAGACTGAGATGACATCTGCTGGGGTTGACATTCAGTAATCAAACTTCACCCCGGCCCCAACCCTCCCCATGTCCGGCCCTTGGCCCTTGGTTTATTGTTTATTTATTTTTTAAAAATCATAGTCAACTTGAAACTCTTAGAAGAATGTCCATGTCTTCACTCTTCTAGGCAATGAAAGAGTTCCCATGGTAACACATCCCAGTCTTGGAAGAAGCATTTAACTGGGAGGAAAGAAAAAACAAAACCAAGGAGAGAGAGAGAGAGGGGAGAGAGAGAAAGAGAGGCCAAACTAAAGCAACTTTACAGAAAGGAAATTTCTAGGCCTAGCATAAATCCAGAGAAATAGCTGTTGTAGTTTCTTAACAATGAAGATAAGAACACCTTTGTTATTCAAAATTCAGGTGTGTTTGGCAGCAATCACTTTCCTTTTGCATCTCAGGAAGTGTCTAAGTAGGGCTTGCCAGGAAGAGGCAAACCTGGTTATAAGACCAGAACAAAGGGATAATATTCAGTTTTGAAAAATCATGGTTTGTTGTCTTTAATGGATATAGAAAGATCTGATTATATTTATAAAGCAAAGTAGGGGCACTGTGTGAATTTACTCATCTTTAAATTACACCCACCCACCCACCCACACCCACCCACCCACACCTACTTGCTAAAGGTTGAGCTTGATGGAGTGGGGCAGGTGCTGAAAAGTAAACCACGATGGTCTGTGATGTGGTTTGGGGGCGGAGTATGGGACCAGCTTCTGGAGGGCTGCCTTCTAGGGTTATCTGTGAATGTGGAACTGGAGGGGGCCGGGAAGCAGCCGCGGTGCTGGTGCCAATGTGTGTCGGCTCTGTGTTAAGTTGTACGCTGCCATAGCTCAACCAGAACGCACGGCCAAAAGGGCTGGGGAGTCCTTGGGTAAAACCAGAAGCTGTGTGTCAGCCACTTGTAAGCTGACCCAAGGGGAGGAGCCAGTGTCCCTGGTGTGCTGTTGCTGGTGGTGCTGATGACGATACCGATGGTTTAACAAGTCATTCATTGTCTTCCTTCCTTTAGTCACATAGAAAAGATCACCACATGGCAAGACCCTCGGAAGGCGATGAATCAGCCCCTGAATCATGTGAACCTCCACCCTGCCATCACATCCACGTCGGTGCCGCAGAGGTCCATGGCAGTGTCCCAGCCGAATCTTGGTAAGTCCCAACCTTTGACCCCTAGCTGAAGGAAGTGTCTGAGTGACACTGAGGGCAGGAGGGCTCCTAGTGTGGTTGAGAAGGCTTTTATTGAGGAGCAGCGTTCTGCCAGCGGCCCCTGGGAGGGGCCTGGAGAGAAGTGAGAGGGGGAGAAAGAGCCAGAGAGGAAGAAAAGGCAGGCAGGGAGGAGCCGAGGATCAACATTCTTTTTAAGTAAACTTTGATGCCTTCACTGGCGTGTTTGTATGCATATCATGTGCGTATGTGGTACCTATGGAGGCCAGAAGAGGGCGCCAGAACCCGTAGGATTGAATTGAGGCAGCTGCCTTGTGGTTGCTGTAAACCAAGCCATGGTCTTCTGCGAGATCAGCAAGTACTCTCGTCTGCCCGGAACTCCAGATCCAGAGGAATCTAGTGCCGTCTTCTCCGAGGCTACCTGAAGGATGTTGAGTCAAAGGTCTTTTCTGCGTCCATGGAGAAGCTTAAACAGTTTCTGTCCTCAAGTCTGTTTGTGTATATTATATTACGTTTATTCGCGTATGTTGAGCACACCTTGTGTGGTTGGGATGAAACTAATTTGGCGAAGTCTCAGGGTGATGGGGCACTTCCTCCTTCTCTTCTTTGTTTTGTGTTTTAGACAAGAGCTCCTTGGTAGTCCTGCCTAGCCTGAAGTTCATGAAAACTAGGGTAGCCTAGAACTCAACTCCTTCCTGAAGGTGCTGGGATTACAGGTGTGAACCAACCACACTTCTTGCTGGGCCCTAGTTTGGCTTGGAGGATGACCTTGAACTTCTTATCTTCCTGCTTAGGCCTCCTAAGTGTTAGCTTGTGACTCGTGCCTCTGCCCCCAGCTTCTAAGGTGCTTCTTAGCCAAATGAGTTCCAAGTGCTTTTGGTATCTTTTAAAGTTTAGCCTGTATATCTAACCATGTTTTAGCTGTGCGAGGGGAGGCCCATTGCTTATCTCTCTATCTTGGAATTAGTGACTTTGTAAGAACAGGGGACTCCACAGATTGACAGGATGACTGTGTGTTCAGAAACGCTGTATTTTCTATCAGGAAATTGTCTCTGAAGGGGGAATTTGCAAAAACCAATTTTCTTCTACTTTAATTCAGATACTCACTCCCAGCATGGTATAATTTCCAACTTAAGTTTTAGGTTTGATATTTTCCACATTTGGTTGACTGAAAGGTTTTGCTGTTTGAATTTTGTCTGAGTAGATTGGTGGCTTTTAAGTCTGAATTACCAGACACCTGAGAAAGGAAGATGCTGGAAGGCTTTAGATAGGAAATAAGGGAGTCGGAGAGATGATGGCTCAGTGGTTAAGAGCACTGACTACTCTTCCAGAGGACCTGGGTTCAATTCCCAGCACCCACATGGCAGCTCACAACTATCTGTAACTCCAGTTTCAGAGACTCTGACACCATCACACCAATGCACATAAAATAAAGTTAAAAAAAAAAAAAAGAGACCTTTCTAGGTGGGAGCCTTGTGAGTACTGTTGTTTGGGGACTGTTAATATATTAAGGGTCTTCACCTCTGAGCAACACAGGGAAGGTGGGAAAAGGGACTAAACATTTGAAAGCTGATCATCCCCACCCATAACATAAATCAGATAAAATTTCATGTTTGAAGTAGGCTGCTGGCTTTAGTTATTATTAATATCTTTTTCTTTTTTCTTTTTTAGTGAAGCAGTTATATGAAAGTGACATATAGCTATCATCCTAGCAACTGGGAGGCAGAAGGAGGCAGGTCTCTTTTGGGTTCAATTCCAGGCCAGTCAGGGCTACACAGAGACACCCAGGCTCCCCCCCCCCAATATTTTTATGGTAGAAAGGAAAAAATATAGATCCAAAGAAATTATGCTTATATTAAGTAGTGTTATAGTGTATAGAGCAATGTGGGCATGCGGAAAATGGAGTCTGCTCCCATGCTCAGTCCTTTGCTAGGGTGTGGACCTGGGTGAGGGGATCCTGGGGGACTCTTTTGTGTAGTAGATATGTGAGGTCATAACTGAGCTTTTCTTGTGTTAGGCTTTATTGTTGTTGTTGACTTCTGAGGCTGCACAGTGGCGCTAATGAGTGGATCCTCATGGTGGAGTTGACTTGAGGTATTAGATAATTCTGAGCAGCAAGTGTACCAGGAAATGCACTGTTGTAGTGATTCTTGTGAGCTGGAGAGCTGGGTTTTCCTGGTCCCTGCACCCTCACAGGGAGAGCCTCTGCAGGACTCTAGTAGAAGAAAGCTTATGTTGTTCTTCCTTCGGGGTCCCCAACCCAGCATACAGTTTTGTTTTTGATTTTGTTTTCAAATGGGGTCTCACTATGTAGCTAAGGCTTGCCTGGAACTCACTGTTTAACCCAGCTGGCTTCAAGTTCTCCATCCTCCTGCTTCCACACCTAAGCCTTCTGAGCGCTGAGATTACAATATACCACCATGCTGGTTGCAGCTGGTTATGGCAGCCTTTGTCAGCGAGGCACTTTTGTTAGTAAATTGTGCTTTTACCGGTTGTACCAAGAAACAAAGCTCGCCCCAGCTCTGCCGTGGTCAGTCCATGGCAGAGAAATTCAGGGATGGCATTCGCGCTGTGAGCTGCAGCTGGGGAAAATTCCCCCTTCCACACATTGTGACATTTCTCAGACATAAATACTAAAATCATTCAACAATGTGAAAGTATTTCTTTGTTACAAAGAGACTGTGACGTGCAGTTCCTTTTCCCAATCCCAGCAGTCTGAGGCCCTGAGATGTAGGGTTGGCCTGGGAGCATTTGTCATTCTCAGTGCTTTGAAAGCAGTCGCAGCCAGTTATGACTTCCAGGCAGTGGTCCTCCAAGCAGCAACAGTGACCCAGGATGCTTCTTTGGGAGCAAGGAGAATACTTGATTCTGAAGATTTGTTTTAACAACTACTACAAAGGAAGCAAGTAGTGATCATGCTAGGCCACGCTGATCTTAGAGTCTAGTCAAGAATTGGTTTGGAACCAGTAGAACATTCCTGATTTTAGCTGCAGTTTACACAACTTCCTTCTCAACACCCCATCTTCCTTCCCACCAGAAAAATCTCAAAATATCAAGTGGTTTTCTTAAAAAACAACAACAACGTCAACAAAAGCCAAACTTTTCAATCAATAAAAGAAACATAACCTACTTGGAGAGTAAATATGGGTAGTTAACACAGAATCCAAAGTCCTAACCATAAGGAAAATTAACATTTTAAAAATACATAGTTGAATGAGTTTGTTCTTCAAATAGTAAATGCCTCTGTTGGGAGTTTTGAGAAGAATTTGATAGTTTAAATCCTGTCTGTCACCTGTCTTCCTTGGCAACATCCCCTGCTGAGGAGGATTTTAGTCACACGAATTTGGAGTCTTACCTCCTTCCCATCCTTCCACCCCCGCACCAATATAATTCTGGGATGGCTATTCAGGCACTTGCTCCAGATTGGGTAGTGTTGAATGACACTTGGACTCTCCTCTCTGATCTCAGCTTTGGGTCTTTGGTGATATTGTCTCTTCCTGTGTGTGATCTTCATACCCCGTAACCACCCCAAAACTGGTATCAACTGATTGATTTCTTTTTCCTTTCTAGAAGTCTAAATTTATTCCCTGGGTGTTTTGCAGTTGGTGGTGGTCAGGGACAGCTGTTCTTCCGTGCTTTGTCTGAACAGTTTTCCATGATGAAGTCAGCAAAATAATACCATATGAGAGGCCTGGAAAACAAAAGCCTTGGTTGGTGCTCCTCCTTATTTAAAAACTAAAGAGAGAAAGCTCTCTCTTCCAAAAAAAAAGGGGGGGGGCAGAAACAAAAATAAGGCCTCAGAGTCAGTGAGATTTAAGAAGGCCCGCCTTCAGGAAATAATAGCTATTTGGTCCCTACAGCCAATGCTGCTCAACAATAGCAAAGAGAATAAAGAGCTACTGTAACTCTGCTATTCAAAATCATTCTGTGTTTCCTTACGTATTTGTCTTGCCTTGGCTCAGTGGAACAGACGCTAGTCTCAAAGCTGGATCCCTGGAGCCCGTATGGTAGAGGAGAGAACCAGTGCTTGGAGTTGTCCTTTGACATCTACGTGTGTACCTTAGACACATAAACATACAGTGATTTAATGTGTGTGAGACAGGGTTTTTTCAGTGTAGCTCTGCCTGCCCTAGAATTCACTTTGTAGACCAGGCTGGCCCTGAATCACAGAGACCCACCTGCCTCTGCCATCTTTCCTTGCCCTCCATGTAATTTTGATTAAAAAAAGAAGCTACATGTTTATAATTTTAAGTTATAAATGAACTTGGGCGTGGTTCTCTAGCTTACAAATCATTGTATCATGTTTATGGACTGCACAGTAATCCTTGCACGAATTATTTAACTAGTGAGGTCATTAGTTTTTCAATCAATTAATCAATATGTTTTTTTTTTTTCCTTTTTAGAGTGATGGAGATTGTACACAGGTGTAGGCACACATTCCACCATCAAGCCAGATCCTAGTCTATTTATTGATTTCTTGAGGCAGGGTTTCACTTTGTCTGCTCTCAGATTGTCAGTCCTCCCAGTAGTTGGGATTAAAGTTTCGGGCTGCTCTGCCCGGTTTTTATAGTTTCTTTAAACAATCTCTTGTTGATAGACATAAAGGTTCATTCTACTTTTCAGCATTATATAAACGTTGTTGTAATAAATATTCTAGTGCATTTTGGGCCCCCTTTACTTTATTTTTTCCCCAGTTTCTTTGGATGTTGTTTGGGAGTAAAACCATAAACATTGTATTTATAATATAGCTTTGACACGGTTTGGTCATACTCAGTTATGAGTATTGTTTGAAGACCGACCGTGGTGAAGAAAGAGATTTGGTTGGAACGTTGCATTCTCATTTACTCTCTCTCTGATCTATTTTATTTTATATATGTATGAGTGCCTCGCTCACCCATTATGTCTTGTACACCGTGTGCATGCTTGGTTCCTTCCCATGGAGGTCAGAAAGGGCAGTGGATCTCCTAGAACTAGAATTATATTTAGTTGTGAGCCACCGTGTAAGTTCTTTAAACTCAGGTCTTCTGTAAGAGCAAGTGCTTTTTACCACTGAAGCACCTTTCCAGGCCCTGGGCTATTGGTCTCTTATTAAAACCATTTCCAATAGCTGTAGGAGTATGCTTTCTCCAGGCCCCTAGCTCTCTCTCTGGCTCTGTTTCTCAACCTGGGTATCTAGATGCGTCCTACCTACATCTTCATGTTTGTTTCTATACATCCCTGTTCCTTCCTATATATTCCTAGGCGTCCTATTTGTGTATTCATATGCATTCTCCCCTTATGTCCAAATGCTTTCTACCTGTATATCTAGATGTTTTCATCTAAGCCATAATGGAAATCTCAGTGGGAGTTAGTTTGCTATCCAGCACAGGCCGTATATTTCATTCCATATTATTTTCCTCCTTTCTCCTTTCAGTATTATATTTCTCAGACAGTGGAGGAGAGCGAGTTGTGAGTTTTGAACTTTGCCAAGACTTAAATAGTTGCAGAGCTGGAAAGAATAGAGTTGGAAAAGAAAGAGAAAAGAAAGGGAAGCCGGCTTAGTTTCACTTAGCTGTTCCAAACGTCCTCCTCAAAATATCAAGAAAAACAGTTGTCCAGTGTGTCTGCCATTGTCACTGCCAATTAGAGCATGTTCCGTTCTGAAGGCCTGTGGATGCTGCTCCTACCCACATCACGTCATTTTTGTTGTGTTTCTGTTGCTACCGCCTGGCCGCAAGAGTTAGGGATGTTCCCAAATGTCTCTCTTCTTAGATCCCCAGCGTGCACCACTGGATGCTTGCCCTCTCTTTGGAGCAAGTCTTCTCCTAAACACACAGTACATTTCTTGCAATCTAAGGAAAAATTTTGAGGCCTAAATTATATGGATAACAAAATGGCTTTGGCTAAGTCATCCCTCACTCCACGTGTTGACAGTTTGTTCTCCTCTCCCTCTCCCAGCCGGCCCCCTTTTGAGGTGTTTATTTTCTCCCTGTCCTAAGGCCACAGTAGCCCAGTGTTACCGTTCTGAGCTTGGAAAAGGAAAGGCTTTCATGTCAGGGCTCCCCCGTGGACCAGGAAAATTCTTGGTGCCCCAGATTTCTCCTAAAAAAAACTTACAATTTCCCGACCTGGGTGTCCTGTCCTCAGAGGATTTCTTCAGAAAGAAGCTGGTTGTGAAATCTGTCTCTTGCCTTACTAAGCGGCTTTTACTATTATTTAAGTCACAGTTGGGTTGGGAGCTGGGAGGAACAGCGAATATAACACACACACACGCATACATACACACACACACACGTATACACATACGTGTACACACACACACATCAGCACGATGCACTACATTTCACATCCAGGGTTCTGTTCTTCCTCACGAACTGAAGTTGCTTAACAAAACCCATTAAAACCTATTAAAAGGGATGTCCTCAAAGCCCAAGAATTTAATGGAAACCATTGCCCAAGTACAGATACCCTACCAGGCAAAAACTATTATAAGCCTCTGCAGAGTTTGGGGAATGGTCACGTAGATTTTATTTAGGAAGAAGAAAAATCTGAATTTATTTTTGAAATAATCTTGAAGTTCAGAAAAGTTTCAAGTCTAGTACAAGGAATTGCTGCATTTATCCTTTTTGATTTTTACTTTTGTTAGTTGTTGGTACTTTGCTTGACAATGCAGCTTGGTTTGATTATCTGTGTATATGCATTCCTTCCTTTTTTTTTCCCTTCCTCTCTCTCTCCCTCACTTGATTTTTTGAGGCAAGGTCTCATCTGGCTGTGCTCAAACTAGTGGCCGTCTCAGCCCCCCTAGTGTTTGGAATATAGTACCACCACACATCACTGCAACTAAGTTTTGTTTCTGTGGCTGAGGATGAAGCCCAGGGCCTGGAACATTCTATAGTTATTCTACCACTTTGCTGCACCTCTAGCCCCTTTCCTTAATTATTGAAGGTAAAGCCGGAGACATCGTGATCTCTACCCCTAAATATTTGTGGAGCTTGAGATTGTGTTTTCTGAGCACAGCACAGGCATCACAACCAGGGACATTTAACACCGATACGGCTCTGCACCTAACGGAACATGGGAACATGTGTTGCATTTAGTCTACTCCCCCTCCCTATCTCTTTTCTTTCTTGGTCCTGGGGAATCAAACCCAGGCCCTCAGTCATTCTGTGCAAATGCTTTACCATTGAGCTGTATCCCCCAGTTTGTCCTTAACTTCTTTTAACCTGGAGTGATTCCCCAATTCTAGTTTTTCTGGACCTTGACTATTTGGTTTTAAAACTACAGTCTAATTACTCGGTGGTGAGTCTTTAAATTTCAATTAGTCTCATGCCTCCTGTGACTTAGATTTTGGTTATATTTGTTTGGCAGGAATACCACAGAAATGATTTGTTCTTGTAATCATGTCACCTCCAGAGGCCCCCAGTGTTGATATGCTACAGGACGGGGGATATTCATTTTGATCATCATTTGAAGGAACTGGGGGTGCAGGCAGAGTTGCTGGGTCACTGGCTGCTTCAATACTCCATAAGCTATGAGGAAAGTGTTTCTATGAAGCCAATGAAGTGTGCTCAAAGACATGGAGAATTCCTTGCGATGGATGCTCATCCAATGATAATCTCAATGTGGTTCATTTCGGCTTCCTGGGTGTTATTTACCTGACAAACACTACTTTTGTGTGGCTGTCTACATAGTTTAATTTTAGCCTATTGAAATCAGAAATGTCACCCGACTTTGCTTATTTTCCTGCCCTATTTTTACATGTAACCTCAGGACTTTAGTTACTATCATTTTGAGTGTTTCTGCATGCATATTTTAATTCATTCTTAAACATGAGTCTGGATATTTTTCTGCTATTTTCATTTCCCATAGCATGTGAGCTTTGGGCATATTTCATGAGTTCATTTAGCAAATATGCCTCCTCCATTCATCAGGGCATTTGAGAAATAGTGTATATATATATATATCTTGATGTGGCCTTTTAATTGTAATGACTTCCTGGGCAGCTTTCAGGATATTTGTTCCTTAATTAAACTACGCTAATTGTCTTAGTCACTGTTCTATTGCTGAGAAGAGACACCTTGACCAAGGCAGCTCTTAGAAAAGAAAGCATTTAGTTGGGGGCTTGCTTACAGGTTCAGAAATGAGTTTGTTATCACCATGGCAGGAAGATTGGCAGGCATGGTTCTGGAGAGAAGTAGCCGAGAACTTTACATCTCAGTCTGCAGGTAGGCAGAGAGAGAGAGAGAGAGAGAGAGAGAGAGAGAGAGAGAGAGAGAGAGAGATTGGGCCCCACGTGGGGTTTTGAAATCCCAAAGCCCACCGCCAATGACACACTTCCTCCAACAAGGCCACATCTCCTAATCCTTCTAATTCTTTTTAACAGTTCCACTCTCTGGTGACTAAGCATACAAATATATCAATCATTTGTATTGATTTGTAAGACTGGGGCCAGTCTTACTCAAAACTGTATGTATTTGTAAGAATGGGGCCAGTCTTACTCAAAACACAAATTCTTAAAAAAAAAAAAAAAAGAAAAGAAAATCTGATATTTCCATACATTTATTTCTTCCTCTTTTATAATATGCATCATTCAAAAGAATAAGAATTAAATTGAGCTAAAAGGAATCCATGACTGCAAAAGGGACAGTGAACCAAACCAATAAAGCTCAAGGGGAGAATGAATACCCGAGCACCAGAGCGCCCGTGAGAGCGTGGACCGCAGAGATCCCGGGCTCTGCAGGACAGTCTCCGTTAGGAGTCAGGTCATTCATGAGGGAGAGACTCACGTGATTTTGAGGATAAATAAGCTTTTTTTTCTGGGGATAAAGCACCAAGCAGTGATTCCTCAACGTTGTCTGGACACTGTCTAGAGTAACTTCAACAAAGCAGGGATAGTGGGAGTTCTCAAGAGGTTTTCTACAACCTTCCAGACAGGCATGTGGGCCTGACCTCAGAACCTCCGGAACTGCGGAGGTTCCAGAACCTTAGAAACTTAGAAAATTGGGAGCCACAGTTCTTCTGTTGGGCATTTTGTGTGGTTTCTGTTAGGAACACAACCTTGTTTTTGGCACGCCATTCCCGGTAAAATGCAGAGCTCCGGGCCTTTGTTTTGCTTTACTTGGGGCCAGACTTGGCTGTGTATTAAATGCTGCTTTGTCCCTCCCATTCCTGGCAAAACCGTGTTTCTTTTCTCTCCAGCTGTGATCCCGAATCTCCTCACAGGGCCAAGAGAGGCAGTTGAGAGACATTAATTCTGACCTTCTGCAACTTCACAGTGGATACCTTAATTTCTCCGTATCTGGATTTTTTTTTTTCCTCCAGAATTTTATATTTGGTCACAGCAGGTGAACCGCTTGGCAGTTTTCTGCCTGAAGGAGATTCCTGTGCCTCTGGAATTGAGGCTAGCATGGCGCCTTCCATAGGCTCTGGGCCACACAGAACCGTCTGCTGCCCCTTGCCCTCAGCCTTGGAACACAGTGACTGCTCTTTTTGCACACGTACTTTAAGGACATAGGTCTGGAATATTCTCCCCTTAAAAAGTATCTTTATTAAATCTTTGAGAACCTCATACAATGGATTTTGATCACATTCTCCACTATCGTCTTCCTTTAACTCTTCCCAAATCCACCTCTACCCATCTCCTTATCTCCCTCAATTTTGTATCTTTTTCTTTGGTTTAATTTAATAACCCATCAAGTCCAATTTGTGTGTTCATATACTCTTCTGTGGGGCCGCCCAGTGGATCATCTGCCTACCAGGAGCTATATCCTTAAACAAAACGGGCTGCCCTTCCCCTCCCGGAAGCCATCAACCACCTGTAGCTCCTAAGTTCGAGTGGGAACTCAGGAACCCCTTCCACTCCATGCCAGCCTGATATCTGGCTTGTGCAGGCAGCCCTAGTGGCTCCGAGTTCCTGAATGCAGCATCCTGTCACGTGAGGAATACGCTGTTGGCTGGTGTCCTCCCTGGCCTCTCACATCCCCTCCTGGACTGTTGTCCCTGAGTCAAAGGATAGAACCATTTCCTTGCTGTTTGTGTGTCTGCCCTCTAGACTATAGTCCCCTGAGGGGAAGGGATCCAGCGGTCTTTTCCATCACCGAGCTGGAAACAAAACCAAACCATAGACTACCGGAAATGATGAAAGGATGGGGGTAGCTTAACATCCCCAAGTCACCACTCTTCGTACTGATCCTTCTTATTTACAGTGCAGTTGACTTTTTCTAGACATCCTCTTAAGAACTAAGGACAGCCTTCTGTGAAATGCACACATCCTCCAAAGCCACAGGGTTGAGCAGCTTTTTCCATCTTGATACCCTGCGTTGAATTATACTTTGCTAATCCTGTGTCTGGTCCCCCGCCCCGCCCCACTGTGTTTCTAAATTGAAAAACACCCATGTCCCATTGCTATCTTTGCTAAGGCCTCATCTTAATGTTTGTGATTTCTGGCAGAGCCAATAATTTCCAGTGTTTGGTTGTTACCTGAACCCCCGTTCATAAACTGGACCACCTCATCAGTCTTGGTGTCTCTGGTGTGACCTCTTTAAATAATAAGGGTATTTACTAGAATAAATAATATCCTAAAAGGAGATTAAACTCAGCACACTGGCTGCATCTTTTTTTTCTCCTTGTGGGCGCCCGTTTTCTGCTCTTCAGCTTGGGCTGCAATGACGTGCACCTGGAATCGTTTGCAAACCCATTCGGCAAAGCTGGCGACTGCAACGTGACCATAACCTTTCTCAGTTAACGAAAAGAAATGATACAAATCAGAGTTTCTGGTTCCTGATGGGATAGAGGTGTGCTGGCTCTCTGAAGGTGGTAGAACAATGTTTTCTCTGACAGTGCCCAGCCGTGGAAACAAATTTAAAATCAGAAAGATGGCTTGTGGGGGGCAGCCCAGTAAAAGCTCTTAGTTTCTACTGTCTGCTCAATGCGGTGTTTGTAGCTGAGCTTCCCCCGACACACCAGTTTGAATAAATCTTGAGATATTCCAGCAATTAGATGGAATTAGGGTAGCACATTCTAATACTGCATTAGGTGAACACACACACACACACACACACACACTCACACTTAGATGCACTCACAAAGAAGGATTGAGAAATCAACATGACAGGAAAATGTGCGGGTTGCTCCCCTCCCCTCCCCTCCACACATGCCCACGCTCACATCTTTCTGGATATGTTACAATGATGAGACCCAGTGTCTAGATCCTATAGTCAGATCTTTTTGACAGTTAATAACTTATATACCCAGAGAGCGTGCTCACTAGGAGAACATAAAAGCCAGCGAGCATTTGTCTTCGTCCCGAACAGAGTAGATGTGCCCAGTTACTTGTGCACTGGTCTATGGACAAGATTACTGCCTAAAAGGCCAGGGGGGATTACAGGCAGGAAAGTGATTTCTTGATGCTAAAATTTCAAAGGTGCCTAAGAAGTAAATGGAGGTTGGGTTGCAAGCCCTATTACTAGAAGGAACTGGAACCTTTGGAGAGTTGCAAGCCTGTGTCGTCGGCCTTTGGAGCACCTGCAAATGGTTTGAAGGCTTGAACAGATAGATAATCAAGAAAAGTTTAGCCGTGTATACATTGTCCCGGAGCTCCGTGCTTATCAACTGAGCCAGTTGAGAATTTTCTTTATAGTATTCTTATCCGGAATTAGAAGAAAGGCTTCAGTATGAAATCGGCACAGAGAAACTTCTTGGCTTAAAGAGTTGTAGAGCCTAGCACACCTGGAAGTGAAAAGCTGCCCCCCGCCCAACCCCATTTACTTATTTATTTTTTTCTGACCTTGTCGGACGGCTAATACCATTTCTGGGAAATAAGAGAAACAAGAGGCTCCTTGTTGGCAGAAGCCAAGAGACACACAGGAAGACAAGCGATGTGTCTGCAGTCACTGGATCATGACTGAGTCAAGGCTGCCCTGTGGCTGGGTTTTCTTTCCTCCTCTGTGGACATGTGTTTCCCATCAGACAGGGCTGCGTGACACCTGGGGTTGGCCGGTTCCTGAGTTAAACCATGCATAGCACATAAACAGAGTTTGGGGAAAAGGCCTGCAGCTGCACGCAGACCCGCTTCCTGCTGGAATATTTTGCAGACTTGGTGCGCTGGGTCCGTATGGAAGTCAGAAACGACCTACACCTGTATGTCTTGGCATGACTCCTTGGAGTTCCGTATCATTACATGGCCAGAAGGCCTAGTGTTATAGCTGCAACGTGAATCATGAAATGCAATCTTTCAAAAGTATGTCTGCTTTTGCTTTTTGGTTTTTTTTTCTTTTTTTTTTTTGTGTTATTATTCCAGAACAAAGTGTTGTAACATTTGCGTGTATAAAATTAGATCACGCAAATAGGGCACCATCAAAATGTGATTAAGTTTTTTTCCCCTCCAAATGAGTCTGCAAGAGACTTCTTTATGAGGTAGGACAAAGGAAACCAGCTATCCTATTCAAGTTAGTGTACCAGTTATTTCGGACTTCTGGGTTTGGACAGGGTAGAAATAGAGGGCCCTTAGCCAATGCCTATGCAGCATTCTGGTACATCCTGCACATTCAGGTTTCCCAGGTTTGTTAGGGTCTGTGTGCGCATGCGTGCGTGATTTGTGCTGAGTCATTTAACCTTCCAAATTTTGGAACCTTTGGCTCCAAATGTCAGTGAATTGATAGAAATCATCCATTTTAAAGTGTGTACAAAGGCCAATGCTAGAACCCTAAGGGGTGCTGCAGTAGCTAAAGCGTGTATGGTCTCTGGACGCTAAGTGTGAAGTTTTAACATGGCGGTTGGGAAATGCCTATAGGGGTGAAAGTAATCCCGAGAGAATTCAGAGAGAGCAGAGTTCTTCTGCTGCCCTGTTGACAGCAGCCCAGGCTCCTGGCAAACTGCGGACTGATCCCTTGACAAAGGGTACCCTGGCTTCAAGCTAGATAGGGGCTGTCGGCAGAGAACCTTTCACTAAACATTTGAGAGGCATTGGTCTAACTGGACTAGGACCCCATCACACAGAGTAAATAAAATATATGCCCTCTACCAAGACCGGGTGTGGTGGTCTACACTGACTGCCATCCTGGATTGCTGGCCTCAGTCTTACATATCAACAGGGTATGACAGTTGGTTCTCTAAGAATTCTGTCACTAAGAGGTAGCCCCAAGGCTGCTGAGAGTGACAGGCCATTACGTCTGGTAGAGACGTTGCCTGAATTAGCCCTGTGTCCCAGGAAACCCCTCACTTCTAGGGAAGTCAGGATGACTGGTCAGACTCCAGTTTCAACGTTTGTAAAGAGGAGAAAGAATAGGATTGTGGGTAAAGTTTTCCATCTAGATGAGTCCACAGCTCGTCAACATTTTGTGTGTGGAGACTGGATAGATTGACTTTTATGTTTTGTAGCCCCTGTCCTGTTTTCTTGTTTCTTTTGTTTTTGTTTTCTTTTAGACTGTCTTGCAGTATTCTAGGTGGTCTCGAACTCTACCTTGGCATAGGTCATTCTCCTGCCTCAGCCTATCCCCCATCAAGACTTAGATATTTTGTTTTGCTTTGTTCTTCTGTGACTTTGTGTCTTGCTCAGCAGCTGCTAGACAGACAGCCGCTAGACACATGAAATTATTTGTTCAACATCATTGGCTGCTGCTTCCCTTCTCTGGCTTTGCCTTAGAAGCAACTTGTTAAACTTCAAAGAGCTAAGCACATAGTAGGAGCTTAATAATTGTTGGTTCGTGTTTAGTCCTGTTCATAATTCAGTGCTTTGCCAAGACATTTACTAAGTTGTAGTTGACCAGCATTTTTTAGTTTTTCCTACTCAGGAGGGAGAGTCCTGCAAGATAGATAGATGTGTTTGTGCTTTTATGTCCCTCTCCGCAAGGGAAAGGGGACCCTTGAGTGTATCCAAGACAGAAATCCAGCAGTAAATTATGTTCTTCTAGTCCAACAGTCCACAGTCTTGACGGACAACATAACACACCTGGAAACAACTCCTTTGTCTCTGTTTACTTTCATGGACGATGTTATAGACTTGCCCTTTCCTGTGTCTGTCTGTCTGTCTATTAATTATACTCACTAAAGAAATTGTAGTTTTATAAAAAAAATTTGCTCCTCTACAGGTGTTTACTTGTTCGGGAGATGTCCGTGGAAGTGAAGGTAGAGCTGTTGTTTCCTTGCACTGAATTTAGATTTGACCATTTAGGCTGAACATCCATGATTATTAACTGTAGAGTCTGGAAAAGCCTGGGTGTCTCCCATAAGAGTGAACATCTGTAGGAACAGACGCAGATGTCTCCTCTAAGGGTGAACAAGACACTGGGGATGGAACCCAGGGCCTCCTGCATGCTCAGCAAGTGCTCTGTTCACTGAGCTACACTTCCAGTCCCAGGAGTTACTCCTTGTTAACAAAGTGTGACTAGGCCCTCTTATGATGGAGGCCTGGTCTTCCCCGTTGTTCTCAGTTCGCTCATGCATCCTGAATGTTCTTGTCTTCCCATTGGTTATTGAGCATTGGTGGCAGCCTTCTGTGATGCTGCTGTGCAGATATTCAGGGTGTCTGAGAACATTCACACACTCCCAGGTGTCCTGGAGAGAAATCTCTTTTAAGCCGCGACAGTCTCTTTTAGACTTATTTTTACCATTTTGTTTTATGTTACGGTTAGTATATATCCAAGAATGGGGCTTATGAGAGATGGCCCAGGGGGTAAGGGTATTTGCTATAAGCCTAACTACCTGAGTGCAACTCTGGGACCCACATGGTCGAAGCAGAGAACTAGCTATGACCTATGCATGTATGCTGTGGCTTGCACGTACCAATATGCACCCCCTCCCCCCCAAAATAAATAAGTGTAATAAAAATGTATGTTAGGCATAGGAAATGTGAAATAATTTTTTTGTTTGTTTGGGTTGTTTTGTTTGTTTGTTTGTTTGTTTTTGAGATAAGATTTCTCTGTGAAACAGGCCTGGCTGTCCGGAACTCACTCTATAGACCAGGCTGGCCTTGAACTCACAGAGATCCTCCTACCTCTCTCTGCCTCCTGAGTGCTGGGGTTAAAGGTGTGTACTACCACTGCCCGGCTGAAATAAGATTTTTAGCAGCACAGAAAGCTAAGACTAGATGAGTTAGGTGTGGGGTTAATACTTGTATCTTTGTGAATAGAACTAAGGGCATAATTTTAAAATAGTAATGATTAATAGTAAAGTGATCGGAAGGAATTCAGACTCTACACGCCAAAGCACAAAGTGTTCTGATCCTTCTATGATAAGGGATCCTAGGCCCTGGTCATTGATCTGTGTGTTCTTCCCCCTGTAGTGATGAATCACCAACACCAGCAACAAGTCGTGCCCAGTAACCTGAGTCCACAGACCCACCCAACCCCGAACCCACCCACGGGGCTCATGAGTGTGCCCAATGCTCTGACCACTCAGCAGCAGCAGCAGCAGAAACTGCGGCTCCAGAGGATCCAGATGGAGAGAGAGAGGATCAGGATGCGTCAAGAGGAGCTCCTGAGGCAGGTATGGTCTTCCGTGGTACCCTGTGGAGGCCCCATGGCCTTGGGTGGCTGTGTGCCTTTAGGATGAGGCCAAAGCCTCCTGTTCAGTTTCTTCTCCCAACTGTCTCTTCCTGAACTATCTTCAGGGCTAAACTTAGGAGTTCAAGGACGTGTGTTTTGGCATGGCTGCCTTTGCTTTCACTGATAATGTTTATGAGGAGAGAAAGGAAAAATTAAGAAAGAACATGCTCCAATTAGCTATTACTCTGTAACAAATTATCCTCCAAACCCAGGGATTTGAAATAGTCATTTAATTTAATTGCAGTTTTGTAGGTCAAGAATTTAGAAAGGACTTCTGTTGTCCTAGAGGCCACTCATTGGTAGTCATCTGGCAGGTGGTTTGCAAGGTTCGGGACCATGTAAGCTCATGGCGAGGATTGCTGGCAGGTTGAGCTTAGTTGGGATTACATGAAGCGTGGCAGTCTCAAGTATACCAGGACAGATAGCAGCAGTCCTCCAGGAGAGAACATTGGAAGTCATGGGGGTTAGAAGCTGCCAGTGTCTTAGGGGCTGGCTCTAGAAATGGAGTCAGCTTTGTCCCCTTTCTCTTAAGGAGATAGCAGAGAGGCATTCCAAAAAACATGTCCTCTGTGGCCAACCATCTTGTTCTCCTGCAGAGCATGAAAAAGGATGAAGACAGAGCAGGATGGAAAGGAAACTGGTTTGGATATGGATTTAGGCAGAATGTTCTACAGAGCTGCATGGGTTTCAGACTTTTGTTTTAGGACTATGTCTTGTTATAGCTGGGCATAGTTAGCACAAGCCTTTAATCCCAGCACTTGAGAGAGAAGTAGGTGGATCCATGTGAGTACAAAGGCCAGCCTGGCCTACAAAGCCAGAGATCCTGCATCAAAAGAAAAAAAATTGTCCTGCTATGAATCCCTCACCTGGTATCAAACCTGCTATCTTCCTGCCTCAGCGCCTGAATCCTGGGATAGGGATGTGCCTCTTTGTCTGGCTCAGTCCGGTTAATGTGCGCCATACTGTGTACATTCATTGGGTCGACAGGATACTGTTGTGTGTCTTCTGGGGGCTCAGTATTGATGTTCTTCATAAACAACAACAACAACAACAACAAAAAGCCAGGCATGGTGATGCACACTTTCAACCTAGAACTTGGAAGACTGACTGACTCAGAATGCTTGAGAGTTTGAGGCCCTAGAGCTGGGGGTGTGTCTCAGTGGTGGAGTACTTGCCTAGCAAGTACTAGTCCCTAGCACAGAGAAATAGAGGTGGGGGGGGGGGAGGAGGAGAAGAGGAGGAGGGAGGAAGGGAGAAAGGGGCTGAGTTTGAGTCATTTTGCCACTTTAAGGAAATGGTTTCAGCTGTTCAAAGAGTGTCCTTGGAAGGGAGCGTGGGAGTGTTATTGGGTAAATACTTTCCCCAAGTTATAGCTGTTTTTAAACTCTATACATCGTTCTATCGTTCAGCGATAATGTCATGCTCATCATACATCTCAGATGTAAGCTCTGAAAATAAAAGAGATGAATATTTAGTTAAAACAGCGATTAGGGCACTACAGTGGTGGCTTCTACTCCTAGGACCTAAATCTCTGCTTTCTTGGATGCGTCATAATAATGTTTCTTGGCAAAAGTAATCATATTATTGTTTTCCATGGTTGGATATTTCTATTTAGTTAGCGAGTCTTTTTTTTTTTTTTTTTGAGTCAGGGTGTCTCTGTATAGGCTGTCCTGGGCTCACTCTGTAGACCAGGCTGGCCCCAAATTTACAGAGCTCCATCTGCCTCTGTCTCCCAGGTGCTGGGATTAAAGGCAAGCACCACTACCGCCTAGGATATTTCTACTTGGAATTGACCAATTTCTTATTTAGAAATACAATGTGAATTATACAGTATTATGGTCTCACTTATAAGTTCTCCCCACTTTTGTTTTTCAATGATCTTAAATGGTGGGGTTTTGTTTGTTTGTTTGATCTTTGTTTTTAATCACTCTTCTGTTAGGCATGATGTGTTTCTGTTTCTTCCTCTTGTATAACTCTTTCTTTTGTCCCGTCTCCTCCTTTCCCACAGAAGGAATTTCTGAAAAGGGTGGGGAAAAGTGCCCGGGATTGCTTCCTTGAGGCTCACTGTAGGTGCCTTTGAGCCACAGATACTTTTGATGGTTCATATTACAGAAATGCCAGCATAGTTCCTACAGTGCTGATCCCCGGCAGCTGGGGAAACTTGGTGCATTCTGGGGCAGCCCAGTGTGCAGTCCTTCACACGGCACAGCAAGGCGAAAGGCTGGCAGTGTGGCTCAGCTCTGACTGTGTGTGTTTGTGTGGGTGGGTGTTTGTGTGTGTGTGTGGGGGGGGTGGATGGGAGTGTTTTCTGGGAACATTTCCAGGATATCTTGAATATCATTTTGATGCGCTTCATTTTTTTTTAAAGACATGTCTTATTTGACATGTGTTGTGAATGTTTTGCATGCATGTATGCATGTGCACCAGAGGCATGCCTGGCTCCTTGGGAAGTCAGAAGAGGTCACTGGATCCCCTGGAACAGGAATTCAAGATGGTTGTGAACCACACCAGGCGGGTGCTGGGAGCTGCGTCTGCACCGTCTGTGAGAACAGCAACTGCTCTTACTTGCTAAGTTATTACTCCAGCCCCTTGGCAGGCTTGTTGTTATTACTGTGTATGTGCACACATGTTGTGCCAAGTACCATCATCGGGAGTCAGTTCTCTCGTTTCCCCGCGGAAGCTGGGGATTGGCCACAGGTGGCCAGGCTTCCTCAGCATGCACCCTTACCCACTGAGCCACACTGCCCGTCCATCTCTGGTAGCCCTTTTGGCTTCTTCTGGTGGTTTTCTCACCTTGTTATTTGAGTCTCAGCAAGGGTAGGGGTGGGAAAAGACTCAAAGTAAACGAGGTCTTCCATTCACCTGTTCAGGTCCTTTCTAGCACCAAATAGGAATTTGTGGTGAGAAAGAGCTGGTGTTTCCAGATGAGATGTGTGGTGTTTCTGTACCTCCTATTGGTTTTCTCTGTCTCAGTCACCAGCAGCAGCCTGGACATCCCTTGCTCACTGGGAGGTCTGTAACCAGCCTGCCTCTCCTGTCTGCAGGGGATCTCTAATGGTACAGCCTGTCTTCTTCTGTTATTCTTTTATTAGTGTACAGTTTGATGTTGCCTTGATGGGGAAGCCACTCCTCAACTGTACTGCATGACCTCCTGGCCTGTGACTGACAGCTGTCCCTGTGCTGTCCTGTGTTAGCTCAATGGTGCTAAAGTCACTCAGGGCGTTGACAAAATAGATTGAGGGACAGCGTGATTGCAGTTCTAACGTGAGTTTCCATTGATTCAGGGTAGAAACTTGATTTCCCCCTTTCTTCCTTTGTCTTCTCATTGATTCCCTTAACCAATAATTATGGAGCTGGGACTAGAAAGATAAACGGCATATAGCTGACTTTATATAGCTTCTGTGGTCACAGAGAAGACAAAATAATTACTTCCAAGTTGTGGGTCAAAGGGGAAATTAACAACATGACCTCCTTGGGGGTCCTACTGGTTACCTTTGACCTTTATTATTGTCCCTGAGCCCAGACAAATTCACTTTCTGTGAAAATATTGTATGTTCCTTGATCTCTTTCCATTCACTACTCCTCCTGGCCAACAAGCTGTCCACCAACTACTACATTGGAATCAAAGTGGCAGCGTCTCCACAGATTCAGTGTCCTAACTAGGCAGGCCTCTAATCCAAACTGCTTGGGAGGCTAAGGCAGGAGAATTGGGAGGTAGGTAAGGGTGGGCTACCAATGGGAGTTCAGAGCCAGCCTGGGTTAGTTATCTCAGAATGAGAACATAAAAAGAGGGACCTGTGAGAGGGAGCACAGGCACACACCCCCAAGTCTGCCAGATATCACAAGGCAGAAAGAAGCATCTACCACAAGTTCTCCTGATCTCCTTGCATGTGCAGTGGCGTGCATGCATGCATAGGTGGGATGCACACACACCATGCACATATACACTTGACACATATAGCCACACGTGTTACACATCCTTTAAAAGGACTCAAGATGTGGAATCGCGGTAGATGGTTTGCCTGGCATGCATGACCTTAGGTTTAACCTCCGTATCACTCCCTCCCCCGAACTGGGAAAATTTCCTTAAATGTAGTCCCTAAATTTAGCATTGCCTGCTGAAGCAGCAGAATCGAACTTGTCAGGGCCTGCACTGTGGAGAGACTGTTACTATTTCCAAGCGGATTCCATACTGTTTTACCTCTATCCTCTCTTTAATTGGAACGTCGGGGAGGGGGTGAGTAGGAGAATATAGCTTGTGAACAAACATGCTGACTAAGCTTAGCCTTTGGTTTCCTGGGTGACACAGACGGAGGGAGGCAGGCTCAGAATTCTTTTAGCTGGTCTTACGAATTTCGGTCAAGCTTGACAGCCACTGTCAGGGGGGTAGGCCAGCTGACCAGCTTCACAAGGCCGTTCCTGATACACGGTTCCCTGGATAGGGACGCAGAATTCAGAGTGCTGCTTAGAGGGCTGTTTTATGTCTTGAGTTTTTAAGAGCTTTTCAGGAAAGTTAAAAAACATACTTAGCAAAGCGTGTAGGGTAAGTAAACGGTGGCCAGTTCGCAGCCTCTGGAACACAGGTTCTAACTTTTCAGAACCCATGGTGTAGAGTTAGATTTCAGAGTTGACTAAGGTGTTTGAGGGGCTCCTGCCATCCGGCATTCAGCACACACCTAAATCATCTGTAGAGAAATGGCTGTTTAAATTCATTTTTTTATTTATGCTCAATCAATGTTCTCATCACACATGACGGGCAGGGAGCGAGACTGCAGCTTCTATTTCAGTTTCGAGCAAGTGTTGGATTGTGTAGGAGTTGAGGGCATCTGCTGTTTTCCTTTATTGACCGGTACCACGGGGGGTGATGGCCTATGCCTGTGATCTGTGTCAGCCGTTACAAAGCAAAGGACCACTGCCAGCTTCAGGGCAGCTTGGTCTACACAGCAAGTTTTAGGCCAGCCAGGGCTACATAGTGAGACTTTGGGGGCGGGAAATGGGGAGAAAAGACAAGAGTTCCGGTTCAAATCTTTTATAAAGGACTCCCCCACCCCTCATCATAAGTACAATATTTATTTGTCCCTTTAAATAAATACATACGTAATAAAACGTCCTTTTGAAAATAAATTGGGCATTGTTTTAAAATGGAGGCTCGCTTTTCACTAAGGAAAGCTAGACCACGGAGGTATGAGGAAGTACTCCCGTCTCAGAAATCCACCTCACCTTTTTTGCGTTCAGTAAAAAGAATGTCTCAATCTTGTCTTCCTTTATGTGATTCTAGGCGAGAACAGAAACAGACTGTGGACTAACACGAGATTGTTGCGTGCATCTTGAGTTTAAGGAGCAGCAGAGGGCCGTGGATAATAATTATGGACTCACACAAATGTTTTCTCCCAAGACTCGGAGTTTCGAGTCCGCACTTTGATAGAGACAGCCTGGCAGCTGAGTGTGATGAGGTGTTTCAGAGAGAGAGAGAAGCCCCAGGAAGTATGGCAGGGAATTTCTAGAATCTCTTGGCTCGGGCTTTAAAAGAGATTGCCATCAGAACTCCCAAAGCATTCTGCTTCTGAAATCCCCCTGGGTTTTGACAGTGAGAGAGTGAGCTGAGTCTCTGCGCTAAAATAACTGTTTAATGGTAGGATTTTAAAATATTGTTTTCATTGTTCTTCTTTTCTTTTCTTTTTTCCCCTACTCACCCCACCCTTTATAATTAAAACAATCCAGTCTTCCATTTTTGTAGAATCCTGGCTACACACTTCAGTCAAGCTGAGCACCTTCAGAAGGGGTTATTATCATTCCGTTCCCTTTGAAGTACATTCCAGCAAGGGCAGGGGCTGGCTGGTGGGAGGAGCCCTGGGAGCCGCCAACCCAGGGATGCTTTCTACCGCTGTTTACTTTCTTGCCTCTTCTGTTGATTTATTCCACAGGAGAACTGCAGGCCAGTGGGAAAGGAGGCTTGAGGCTCTCTTCCTGAACGCCCTCACTCATCGGGTGTCTTTCATTATCCCCCTCAGTTAGGCCTTACACACACAGCCTCCCAGCCATTTCAAATCCACAAACGATTTTTGTTGTTGTTGTCTCAGGGAACTGACAGATGACCACAAACTCACAGAGATTCCAGAGCCCCTCTTGGACAGAGGTTTTCCATTCCCAACTTTTATGTGGAGAGAGAGAAAAAAAAAAAAAAAGAAAGCTGGTGGTGGGGAGGGGGAAGGGCTGGAGCAGGCCTGCCCTGGCAGCTTTTCAGGACTTTGTGAAACTGGCCTTTAAGATCTGAACTTAAAACTTCTCAAAATGTGGTGTGAATTCCCAGGACTCTAGCCCCACCCATATACATTGAAACGGATCCTAAAGCATTTCCAATGCCATCTTCCTCCCATTCGTGGAGGGAAAACTGCACTCAGTACTGTTGAATAGTCTAGTTCATTAATTTTTTTTTCTTCTAAACAGGCTGAATGAGGTCATGGGGTTGGTATTTCCATTTTATAGCTGGGAAAACAGGATCAGAGAAATGAAGTATCTTGCCCAAGTCTCATGGCCAGGACTAGGTGAAAGGGTCTGAATCCGAGCGCTGCCAACTTCAGCCCTCACTTCCTTCTCTCTGCTACGCTGTGGACGGTCCCAGAATAGACTCAGAAGTCAACCGGCCTGGATGTGGATCCTGGCTCTCTCTGTTGTCAGCTGTAGGGCCCTGGGAAAGTCACTTACTCTCTTTGTCCCCCAGTTTCTTCAGCAGTAAAATAAATTAACTGGGTCCTATGTTCAGGCCTTGCATGTAGAAAGCAAAATGCAAAGTCTGGGCTAACACTGCTGTCTCTCCTCCAGTCTTTCATGCCATCCAACACTCCTTTGAATGCATGTCCACTCTGCTTTTTGATCTTTTCATATTGCCCAACAAGATAGGGTTCATAAAGCATTTTAATGAGCTGTCAGAAATTTAGTTCAGGGACTGGAGAGATTGATTAAGAGCACTGACTGCTTTTCCAAAAAACCCAGAGTTCAAATCCCAGCACCCACATGGTGGTTCGCAACCATCTAGAATCCTAGTTCTTGGGGGGGGGGGGATCCCATGTTCTCCTTTGGACATCTTGGGCATAGCATACACTTTGGTGCATAGACATACATTCGGGGAAAACACACATGCACATAATAATAAATAAGAGAATGTCATCCAAATTTTGATAGCTATATTCTGAACAAACTGGGATTTGAACCCCTGTCATTCTTATTTTAAAGTCAATTCCCCTGCATTGTTCTCCCTCCCTCTCCCTCCCCCCACCCTCTCTCTGCCAAGCTCAGGGCAGCAGATCCAGCAGCATTGAATCCTTACCTACTTCTTGAGAGTTCCGTTGGCCAGTAGCCCAGCGAACTGAGAAGCAGGCAGTACCTTAATTGAACTGGTTACAGACTAGACAGTTCTTTCCCGTGCTGGCCCCAGATCTGTGACTAGAGGGATCTTTTGGGTATTAATAGTTTAAGAGCCATTGTGAGGCTTTGAGTTTTATGATATCCCCACTCTTCCCAGACCTTGTTTTCTCCAGTGGTCACGCCCTGTGTGACTTGGAACCTGCCCCAAAGCCTGATACATACAGGTTGATGGCATGACGGGGGGGGGGGGGGTCGGTTGGAGTACCTACAGAAGTAATGATGACCTGGTACTTGAGATGGCTGTAAGATTGGAGGATAGTAACGTGGGGGTTAGATGAACAACACAAAACCTAGCCATTGTCTGTTCTCTGTGATGGTCTGCCTGCCACTCTTCAGACTTGCGGGAAGATGGGGAAGGGTCTTAGCAACTGTTGCTAAGAATAGTACCGATGTTTTGGGTTTATTTTGGATCACGGGTCCAGGTGATACAGTACAGCTCATCACAGTATGGAAGGCACGGTGGCAGAAGGCACCTGGCCCCATTGTGCCTCGTCAGGAAGCAGAGAGAGATGGATGGAGCACAGCTGGCTTCTCGTCTTCTGTGCAGCTCAGGATCCCAGCCCATGAATTGGTACTGCCCATTTTTAGGGTACATCTCTCCACCTGCCTTAACCTAGATTGTTCTCACAGCCCAGAGGCTAATTTTACATAGGTGATTCTTTACAAGTGTGTCAGAGGCCTGTCTCCAGGGCATTCTAAATCCTGTCCAATTGGCAGTCCCAGTCAGGTTGGATGCTGGAGGGGGGTAATAACATTAGGAGAAACCTGAAGATGCTAGGGGGAGCTGTTCTGAGCCCAGCCAATATTAGGTGTGTGTACTTTTGAGGACCAGAAGCGCAGAGTCTGGGAATGTCTTGACCTGATGCGGCTCTGATGGTCTGGAAGAACATCTGGAACACGGCTGTGTAACATGGCTGTTAAAGCTGAGTAGGATGTGTCTGGAGGAAGAGAGACCTGATACAGAGTTGTGGAGAAATCAAAGGCCTGTCTTAGAGGCCCCGGAAGGTTAGAGGGAAGTAACAGAACTGGTGGGGCCCGTGAGTAGGCCTGCTCCTCTAGAGCGGAAGCAGGAAATAGAAGCCTGCTCCCCTAGAACGGAAGCAGGAAATAAAACAACTGTAGGTTGTAGTGTTGCCCTCAGCTCTCACCAGCTGTCCAACTTGGTTAGTTTGCTTTTCTGCTGTAATGAACCGCGGACCAAAAGCAACTCGAGGGCGAGAGTGTCTTCCCAGCTGCTGCCCATCCTTCAGGGAAGCCATGGCTGGAACTCACGGTAGGAACCTAAGCTCTGCTTGGCTCCGTCAGCTTGCTTTCTTATATAACCCAGGACCACCGACCCAGGGATGGCACTGCCACACCTGTCGTTAATCAAGAAAATGCCCGGAGTGTGTGCCTGTAGGCCAGTCTCGTGGAGGCACTCTCCTCTTCCCAGGTGACTGCGGTTTGTGTCAAGTTGACGTAAGCTGACCGGCACACCTGCTTAGACTAGAGAAGCTGATGATTAGTGCTGAGCGCTTTTCTTGGTCTAGGTAAAGGTGGATGTTTGCCGTGGTGCTTATAGAAGGGTCGTGGGTGTCACGTGACCATCAGGCACACCGATTTAAACTTTAATTTTACGTCTAAATTTATTAAAAGACAACAACAGCAATTAACTACAAAGCTTCAAATCCCCCTGCTTTGATAAGGACAGGCTGGTGACAAGCTGTTTTTAGCCTTTGGTGTTGTATTTGTCCACCCCCAAATTTGTGGGCGGATACCGGGAGATTTATTTTAATTTTCAAAGCGGTAGTGTCTTACTTGGGTTTCTGTTGCTATGATAAAACACCATGCACCAAAAGCAATTTGGGAAGGACGGGGTTTAGTTCATCTTCTGGTGTCCATTGCTGAAGGCAGTCAGGGCAGGAGCCCACAGGCAGGAGCTGGAGGAAGCCTGCTTTCTTGTACAACCTAGGACCATCTGTCTGGGGTAGCATGGCCCCCAGTGAGCTGGGCTCTCCCACATCAATTATTAATCAAGAGAATTCCCTCCAGTCTTACAAGCTGTCTGATGGGGGCATTTTCTCTAGGGAGATTCCTCTTTTCAGATAATTTACCATGCACCAAAGCTGAAAGAAGACCAAAGCACAACACAACAACAGAACACCCAGCAGGTTGTCAATGTAGAACTATTATATTATAAAATGTAACTCTCAACCATTCTATAGTTAAAAGGTCCAAGTTGACTAGAAAGAAATTTCTTTGTGTCAAAGTGAATCACTTCCACACAACAGTGAGGAGATTTTAAAGCTGTCTATGTATTCATTGGTCTTGTGGTCCTGGGGATGGAGCCCGGGGCCTTGGCTTGTTAGGGGACTGTTCTACCGCTTATATGCTTATTTGGACTTTTAACCTGTGCTTTTGAGATCAGTACAGGAACACGTGGTGCAGTGACAGCCGTCTACGCGGCGACTTCTGGAGGAGGCGCTCTTCTGAGCATCTTTGTCATCACGGCCGTCCCTTGCACACGTGGTTTTATTATCCTCACTGGGAGACAGCAGGGCTGGGATTCAGTTCCTAGTATTTGGTGCCCCTGTTTCTGCCACTGGCCGTTCAGTCCTGTTCATTTTGTGTTAGGACACAGGAAGAGGATTCAGGCTAACTAAAGGGAGCATGTGCCTGGCTGGTTAAGTTGCATATAGACTCATTTAAGACAGGCAGTGGTGGCACATGCCTTTAATCCCATTACTCGGGAGGCAGAAGCCGGTGGAACGCTGTGAATTCAAGGCCAGCCTGGTCTGTAGAGCAAGTTTGAGGATAGCTTCCAGGAGTTTCCTGAAAAACAAAAGCAAAAAAGATGTATATAGACTCATTTGAGGTTAAAGGTGTGAATTTTTTTCTTCCTTTTTTTGTTACTAGCATAATTTAAAATGTTTCTATTTGAATATGTACTATTTCTCATTTACTTAGTATTTTTTCTTCGAGTATATACTGCATAGTTAGCGTGGTTACGGGGAGTGGGAATATAGGCGTGAGCGTAGTGACGAAGGTCCCTTCCTTGGTGGAATTTAACATTCTATTGGGGAAGACAAGATAAAACATAAAAGTTGCCGTGAAGAAAATAAATGTGGGTTAAGAGACAAACAGTAGGGACCAAGAGATGGCTCAGCAGTTAGGAGCACTGGCTGCTCTTCCACAGGACCCGGGTTCAATTCCCAGCATCCCCACATGCCAACTCACAACTGTTTGTAACTCCAAGATCCGACACCCTCACACAGACACATTGCAGGCCAAACATTAATGCACATAAAAATAAACAAACAAAGAAAACAAACACATAAATAGGGACTTAGGCGGTGATGGGGTGGGGGTGCGGGTGCTCCTTTAGATGGTGGCAGGGGGATTGTCTCTGAGAAGTAGCATTTGTAGGTTAGTAAGTGAAGGAAATGGGACACTTGGGGAAGGTCTCAGGATTGTGTTCCAGATAGAGGGACCAGTTGTACAGATTCAGGAGGTGGAAGCAACCGCAGAGGCGGATGCTAAGCCTGGGAGGCCATGAGTTGTCAGGCTGGAGTGGTGGGTAGATGCCTGGGCTACAGACATGTGCCTCCATGGTCCATTCTGGTGGAGCTGGGGAGGAAGTAGAAGCCTGCCTTGTATTTGTACTTAGCTGCTCTTTGAAATGATCTCTGACCCAAGAATGATCCTACAGGAATCTTAAACAGGTCATTGTATTGTTAATAATAAATGATCCGATTTATTTTTTAAAGCCATTAGGGTTAAAACACCCCTTGAGGTCTCTTGCATTTTCTGAGTCATTTGAAGGAGGTGGAAAACGTGGTCCCGTGTGCCCCCTACCGGCAGAATGTAGCATTTCCTCTTTTGATGATTTGGAGATTGGCTTCTGTTAGGACGCAGTGCTGGAGCGGGCACTTCTCTTGGATCTGAAATCCAGAGGATAGACGGGAAACGGCAGTGAGCATTTCCCTTAGCATACTACATATCCTTCATTACATAGTCTTTAATTTTGTCCTCGGTTAGTGTACAAAGAAACAGATTTCACTGTGACATTTTCATGCACATATATTGTTATGCTTTTTTCTTATTCACCGGTCACTATCCTCTGCCATCTTTCTTCTTCCCCTTATAATTATCTCTTCCTTCCCTCCAAATAGTTCCCTTTTCTGTTTTTAAAAGCGTTTTACAATTTTTTTTTTTTATTTTTATGTGTGCGCGAGCACACTTGTGCCATGGTGCACACATGGAGGGCAGCTATCAGGAGCTGATTCTCTCCACTGTGCTGAGGTAGAGTTTCTTGATACTTCTGCAGTGCTCCGTGTTTCCGGCAACTCTCCTGTCTCTGCCTCCCATCTTCATCTGCCTTTTTTTTTAAATGTAGGTTTAAAGAAATCATCAGGCTTTTATGAAAGTGTTTGTACCCACAGAGCTGCCTTGCTACCCTCTCCTTTCATGACATATGTTATGAAGATTTTAAAATTTTATTTATATATTCTGTCACAAGCAAGCACATTTTTTCTCTCTTTGAAATAGTCTGTGGGTAAGCAAGTTAAATAAAAATGAACATCTCGTGGAACTGTAAGAAATGCAGTTACCTCAAGCTTCCTCATCCCTGGTTCAGGTTTTCTATGTGAGACTTTGTTGGATAATAAAGTTTCTAGGCATGTCAGAATAACTATAAGAAAAAAAAACTTGATTGTTCTGGATCAATTTAGAAGGTACTTTCAAAACGCCATCTATTTTGTGTGTGTGTGTGTGTTATTGAGTTTTGAAATGCATTAATTAAGGATTCTAATTATTTGCCTCCTCAAAATAAAGAGAAGTGAACTAGAGGTCCTTTTCTTGCCTGGTTATTTTATTTCTGCTCATTAGTAGGGCAGTTTTATTTCTTTTTTCTTAATTTTTTTGAGACAGGTTTTCTCTAACAGTTTCTCTTTCTTTCTTTCTTTCTTTCTTTCTTTCTTTCTTTCTTTCTTTCTTTCTTTCTTTCTTTCTTTCTTTCTTTCTTGCCTTCCTGCCTTCCTGCCTTCCTGCCTTCCTGCCTTCCTGCCTTCCTGCCCCCCCTTCCCCCCCAATCTTTCTTTCCAGGGTTTCTCTGTCTGGCTGTCTTGGAACTCTGTAGAGCAGGCTGGCCTCCCTAGTGTGGGACAAAAGGCAGCATGTGACACATGCCCAGCTCAGTGCAGGTCCCTCCCAGTCAGCCCTCTCAGGGTTGGTCAGAGTCATGCCACCTTTGAGGTAGCAACCACACAGCAAACACAGTAACCGACAGTTTTCCAGGGTCACTGCCCAGACCGCAGTCCTTTGAACCATCACGTGAAGGGCTGAAAGAGATCTAACCAGCATCCTGCAGCTCAGATAGCTGGAATGTTCTGTTTGTCATTGCAGCCATGGTTTAGGGATTTTAAGGCTGTGAGATCAATGACTTCAGCTTGGAAATGAAAAAACCGATAGGCATAAATATGTCCAGGACCCAGCCTTGGTTTTGGATGTAAGCAGAAACATCTGAGTATTCTTCTGGAAATCACCGTCCACTTGAAATGCCTCTGATGCCTGGTCATTTCTGGAGTGTGGAGTGTGTCACTGCAGTCGGGTTCATAACATTTTGTACTTATTCTTCTTGCTATTAATGCTAGCTTAAAAAAATCCATAATCCATCAAACATCTAGTTGTCTGTGGGATTTGGTTTGGAACTCCAATTTCCCTCAGCTGTAGTCAACTCAACATTGTTATGGTTGTGTGTATATGTGAGTGTGTATGATGTCTGTACATAAGTGCAGGCGTGCTTGTGCCAAGACTTGTATCTAGAGGACCATTTTGTGGAGTCAGCTCTCCCCATCCACCCTTATGTGTTACACCCTGGAGATTTAATTCAAGATGCTAGGCTTATGCAGTAAGCACCTTTACCTCAATGAGCCATCTCACTAGCTCTGATACGATATTTATTTATTCTGTACATGTACATCCATGATGAGCATTTAGATGGCGGTCAGAGAACAACTTGTAGAAGTTGGTTCTTTCACTGTGTAGATACTGGGAAAGGAACTTGGGTTGTCAGGCTTGGTGGTAAATGTGTAAAAGCATATACCAACAGAGCATCTATCTATCTATCTATCTATCTATCTATCTATCTATCTATCTATCAGCAAATGGTTTAACTGGTTGTCTTATTCACCTGGTGATTAACAGCAGTTGCTAAGTGTAATTTTATTTAAGGCTCTAAACCTTCCATTCACACTGGCATGTAAACGAGGAGAGACTAGCATGTGTATGCTAGTCCAGGGCTGTCTGGAGAGAAAGAATACTAACCTCCCGATGGCCTTGACCTACTAAAATAGGTACAAAGTTTTTTTGTGTGTGTGTGTGTTTGGTGAACAGTCTTCATATGAATTGTATTACGATGCAACCTTTCGTGGCAACTCACTGACGTCCTTTCCCTCCGACTCTGTAGGAAGCTGCCCTCTGCAGACAGCTCCCTATGGAGGAGACCATGGCCCCCGTCAACCCGCCTGCCATGACCACAGATATGCGGTCCATCACCAACAACAGCTCAGATCCTTTCCTCAATGGGTAAGTTCACACTGGGGACCACTGACTTTTGCTTTCTTACCTATGGTTTAGGCTGTGTGGGGTGTTCATTTGCATGGAGAAGGGGCAGGGTTCTTCAGGGATGGGGAGAGGAGGGAGAGCTGCCAGAAGAAAGAGAAAGGAAGCTTTTAGAAAACATGTCAGTTTCAAAACCTAGTCACATGGCATGGAGTTTATTCAGTCAGTGATTTGCATACGAGGACGAGCTTCAAGTTTAAACAGGACAGCACGATTTGGTAATCACTTGTAAGAGTCTTGATGGTCCTGGGAGGAAGGACGAGGTTAAAAGTATACTGTGGCAAATAGAACAAGAAAATTCAGAGGTACTTATGGGGAAAGGTAAGTAAGGTTTCAAAGTTTAGCTAATAGTGTTAATTTTCTGCTGTGCTGTAAAGGCTAGAAAAGTAGAAAGAAAACTAAGGTACCCGCCACCCAGGCTTGCTGTGTGCCAAGCACTGTTTGAGCCCATCTCTACCACCACTAGGTGTCTTTCTTTCCTCCATTCTCCCCCCAGGCACAGCCACTCCTCGGAAAGTGGTGCGTGGCATCCCAGGGAACTTAGTTATTTTTCAAGAGTCCCCATCCTCTTGAGTGTTGGGACTATAGGTATGGACCACCATGACAGGCTATATACATACTTCTTTTATCATTAATGTGCATCTCTATGAGCGTTATTCAGCACTCTTTTTCTGGGTTTTAAAATTTCACATAAGTAGTATCAGGTAGCATGATCTGAACATAGAACAGGGCTCAAACGGTTATTTCGAGGCAAGGAAATCAACACCCATGTATATGGTGAGTAACCAGTTTTATTTGCATATAATTTTATTTGCATATAATTAATATAATTTGCATACGATCACTTAAGATCAGTTATACATTTCAAAATTAAAAGGCCCAGTAGCATTTGTCCCTCTCATCGCCCGAGTTCTGTGGCTGCGTTCTAGCTGTGATGTTCATTTACTGGACTCATGTTAAGGTCTCCACTTACTTTCCTTTCTCCTCTGCAGAGGGCCCTATCACTCAAGGGAGCAGAGCACGGACAGTGGCCTGGGGCTGGGGTGCTACAGTGTCCCCACAACTCCAGAGGACTTCCTCAGCAACATGGACGAGATGGAAACAGGTGGGCACACAGCCTGCAGATACCATCTTCAGATTGTCTCCTTGGTTATTGCGATCCGAAAAACCAATGGGAAACAAACCTAGAACACAAAATGCCAGCTAAAAGCCCACTCAATCCATAGGCGCTATTGCTATATAGCAGACTTCTAAGAGTTTATGCAAATATGGCTCCATATAGGTGGGCTTTTTAAGCCCACCCCCATCCTTTTGGTATTGTCCTTTCCTCTTTTAAAGATTTATTTATTTATTATGTACACAGTATTCAGCCTCCATATATGCCTGCAGGCCAGAAGAGGGCGCCGGATCACCATGTGGGTTGCTGGGAATTGAACTCAGGACTTCTGGAAGAGCAGTCAGTGCTCCTAACCTCTGAGCCATCTCTCCAGCCCCTTGCCCTCTCTTCTTAACCATTCTGTACTTACCTGGAGTGGGGGTGACTGTGCTGTACCCCCTTTTTAGTTGTAATGAATACTCCACTCTTTCTACTGGAATTTAGACTACTTTTGGTTCTCCGAGCACGCTGATCTTTTCATGTTACTTTCTGGTTTGGGGAAGGATTGACAGTAGGTATGTAACTAAAAGCTCAGAGGGTTCTAATTAATTATCAGCGCCAATTTCTAACATAACTCCCTCGGTCAACAATTGGCAAGAAGACAACCAGGGTGACTTCCTAGACCCAGCGTGTACATCCTATAAATTCGTCCGAACTCTTGACATTGTCGTCTGCTAACTTGACATTTGAGAACTGCATGATTGAGGGGGAAAAAACTGGAGGGCTGGAGAGGTGTCTTAGTGGCTAAAGCACTGGGTGCTCTTCCACGGTTCAATTCCCAGCACCCACATAGCAGTTCACAGTCGCCTGCAACTCCAGTTCCAGGGGATTCAACAGCCTCACTCAGACACGCATGCAGGCAAAACCCCAATACACATAAAGTCAAAATAAATAAATAGTTTACACTTCAGTGTTGAGACACATAGTATTTAGCTTTTCTTTTCTTTTAATTTTTAGGCAGGGTCTCTATGTTCTCTGGCTGTCCCGGACCGTGAAATGTAGACCAGACTGACCTTGAACTTTGCCTCTGCCTCCCAAGTGCAACAGTAATAGCAATTAAAGGGGTGCACCCCCATCACCAGCTCACATATATATATAGCTCCTTTGTGTCTTGCTAGCCAAGCCCAAAAGAAATGACAGCATACACATATGCTCTGTGTAGATGACTTTGCCGTTTCTCTTCTATTATTCGCGACAGAGAAGCCGTTGTTGGACTGGAGAGATGGTTCAGCACCAGATATGCTGGCGTTCCACATGCATTTATATGTGCAGAAGCACTCACGCACATGTACGGCTGCCGTGTGCTGCTTGCTGGGAGTCTAAACTGTTGCTCTGAACGTCTGGCTCATAGGCAGGTTTGGAGTGCAGTGCTGCAGAAGGGCGGGATGCTGGCGCAGCACCTGCAGGTCTTGCAGACCTACAGCAGTAGATAGAGGCCATAGTAGAGTTGTCCTGTGAGCTGTTACATAGTGTTTTGCACTGTTGCCATATTCGGTTTATTATGTCACTTCTCCTCCCCGTCCCTTTCATCTTTTCACACGCCTGTGTGTCTGTGTAATTTATTTTGCTTCCCTGAAATAGCCTCATGAGGTGGCTCCTTCCTCTGCTGTTTACTTTTATCTTTTAAACTCTGGGAATCCCGTAAAAAGGGTAAAAAGCAAAATTAAATAAGGAGAGAGGGTGGGCACCTCAGGAGACATTAAAAGGATACATTCTCTCCTGTAGGTTTGTAAAATGATGTCCACTGGGTAAATGGGGGAGTGCTTTTGAAGCCATAACACACAATTAAATGGTGTCTTGAAAAGAACAGTGGCAACGTTCAGCCTGAGTTGAATCTTTGTTTCTCAGTCCCTGGTAACAGTGTTCCCTAGGGATGCTCTGTGGGCCTCAGCCTCTCACCAGTGAAATGAGAATAGTGTGGCCACCTCTGCTCCTCCACTGAAGGATACCGATGAAGTGGATTTGATAAACACTGTGTTCCTATTAATCTGGTTGACTGAGCGTCATCTCATTGAGTTCAGGGTCACTCCTGCGAGGTGTTTGGAAGAAATGGGCATACATTGCTAAAGAGAGACAGTCTTGTAATATTTAGTAATACTTAGTCATTAGCTGAGGAGGGGCTGAGGGCAGGCAGAGCTGGCTGTTGGCTAGAAAAGATAGTTCAGTCTGCTAAGCACATTGACCACTTGCCAGGAGCAAGCTGGCTGAGCACACACACAGCTGGACTTGTGTGGAGATGGAACCAAGGGATATTAACATGATAAGTAAAGGCTACTCAGTCATTCCTCCTTCCAGAATGTTCCGTGAAAATCACATCCCTGGAAGAATTGATCCCCCCACCCCCTTAATCCTTAAGTAGCTTAAGTGGTGAACTTCAGTAGCTAAATGACAAAGGCTAAAAAGACCACAAGGACATTGTAGAGCTACTGTCAAAAGAAATGCTTTGAGATTGTTAACCTCGATGAAGAAGCGTCAACTCATGCTTTCATTTCTGGTGAGAAAGAATTTGAAGAATTCTTTTTTTTTTTAAAAAAGAGAGATTTTGTTTGGCTAAAATATGTATTTTCAAGAATTAAAAGATCGTAATGATATTTTGAACTTCTAAATTTTTGTGCCTGTGTGTGCCAGTGTACACGTGAGCAGGAGTCTTGAGGCCAGAGGCTATCGGATTTTTTGAAGTTGAAGTTACAGGGGTTTGTGGGCCACAGTGTGGGTGCTGGGACTTGAGCTCAGGACCTCTGCTGGCCGACCACTGAGCCATCCCTCCAGCATCTGTAATGATAACTTTAGTAAACAGATGGCATAGCCTTGGATATGGCAACTCTGTTGCTTCTTCCCAACGTGTGCAGGAGACCCAAAAGGTCAAATGAGAGCGAGACAAATTAAGCAAGCCTACGGTCATATAGTAAAGGACCTGTCGAGTGATATCAGGTCTCCGTGTAGTTCCCATAATACTGTTACGTAAAGCACACATTCTCAGTCAAATTCCAGAGGCTTAGCATTTTCCTCCACCATGTCCTGCTGAACTCTAGCCTTACTGGGGTAAACAGTCTTCCAAAACAGGTTGAGGTCGCTAATGTGGCGTCCGTGGGCATGAAATTGTGGGTTATGTTAGTACTTGGAACTATTCTGCCCCCTTCTCAAGAACTTAGAAGAAAAGGCTGGAGAGATGGCTCTGTGCTTACGAGCCCTGGCTGCTCCTCTAGAGGACAAAGGCTCGAGTCCCACTGCCTACGTGGTGGCTCATCACCATCTGTTTCTCTAGTCCCGTGGATACATTTATTCTCTCTCCTGGACTCTCCAGGCACACACGTGTTGCACGGACGAAACATGCAGACACAATACCCATATAAAATAAAATGTAGCCAGGCATAGTGGCGCACACCTTTAATCCCAGTACTCAGGAGGCAGAGGCAGGTAGATTTCTGTGAGTATGAGACCAGCGTGGTCTACATAGTGAGTTCCAGGAAAGCCAGAGCTACATAGTGAGACCCTGTCTCAAAAATAGCAACAAAGAAACAAACAAAATTTTAAAAATTTAAGAAGGCAATAACAACTGTCCTTCTATTACAGGAGAAAATGCAGGTCAGACACCGATGGCCGTCAATCCCCAGCAGACCCGCTTCCCTGATTTCCTTGACTGCCTTCCAGGAACCAACGTTGACCTAGGGACTTTGGAGTCTGAAGATCTGATCCCCCTCTTCAATGACGTCGAGTCCGCGCTGAACAAAAGCGAGCCCTTTCTAACCTGGCTGTGATGGCTCCCATGGTAACGTGTGGCAGCTGTGACCTGACCTTTCCTGGGCCTCGTGGAACAAGCGCTGGAGCCAAGCAGGTCCACAGGTGTACTGCTCCCGGCCTCCGTACCCACACTCCTGGTCCATGCAGCCAGCCAATCATTGCCTGGGCTTGACTTCCAAGAACTTAAGTGACACATAAATAAACGTTCTCTTCATTTTCCGCCAGCCTGCATTTCCGTGACAGATAGTGCAGAATTGATTATGCAGAATAACTCCTTAAAAATCCCCGCTACCCCATGGCTTAGCTTTATAGGCATTAGCTAAAATTCATATGTCAATTGATTCTAAGCCATAAAAGCTGACCCCAGGCAGTGAATTCTGACTGGCAGCTTGGTCCAAGAAACGTGCACGAAGACCCAATTTGCAGTTTCAAAAACTGTACTGATAACCCTAGTAACAAATGGTTTAAAACTTATTTAACTTGATCTTTAAAAAAAAATATCATTGTATAGATAGTAAATTTCTGTTGTGTGGAATACGACACGGTTTGGAATCCATGCTGGCTCTGATGTCTGCTCTCATTTTGCATTTACAAAGGCACAGAGTCCTAATGTCACCCTTCCTTGCCATTTGACTGCGGAGCACCCAGCGGCTCGGTCCTGCATGCAGAAGGGCCGCTGCGGTATTTGTTGCAGGTTTTGCATGACAGGTCGTATGAAAGAGACCAGTTTGGTACTGAGATGAACAATTATGAAGCCAAACTACTTTTTTTTTTAATTGCAACCTGTATTCTTTGCAAAATGCAGCTTGGAATCTGTTTGTTTTATGGAACACTGTCATTTTGTGGCTATGACAAAGGGCCGCTGAATGTTTTTTGATGAATCAGTGGCAACTATTTTTGTCTTTTGACAAAATGTTCGGAAAACATCAGGCCAGCGTAGATCTCAGCCTGACGACACGCAAATTAGCTGTTGCATTTTGTACTCTGAGGCATTTTCAGTTCTGCTTTCGAGGTTTCAAGCGCTTAAAAATGATCCTGTCTGTAGAAGTGTTTGAAGAACGAAACAGGTGCCTGACTGTGTATACAGAAAGGCCTTGACAGGGCGTGTCGTCCAGATTTGTGCTTCTGAGCGGAGTAAGATTGATTCCTAAGTATGTTATCCTAACCCTTTTGCTAAGTTGGTACAAAAAAGGCATAAGATATGTACTCAATACCTCTTATGTAACCAACTTTTTTTTTTTTATTATCTCTTAAGGACTGAGAGCATCGTGTTCATTTAGCAGGGGGTCTGTCCGCGCTAGCAATGAAGTCCTTAGCTCTTTATTATTTTGAACTGACATTATTTATAGTGTATGAATTTAATCTCCTTTTTTATTTTTATTTTTTGAAAGACATCAAGAATCCGAGAGGAAACTTTCAGTGTCCATGAGGGTGAGGGCTTTGTTGTTCCGGATCTTTAATAAGATCCCTTCGGTTTATTGAAATATAGATGCACAGAGTACATTTGGTCGTGGTGGGAAGAGGCAAGTGAAAGGTCAGAGACAAAGCTGTGGAATATGCCAGAAAGGCCAGTCGATGGGAAATGAGCCAGACTCATCAGAACCCCTCAAAAGCGAGGCAAGCAAGACGGGCGAAAAGTGCCCTCGAAGAACAAAGCAGCAATTTTCTCTCAGCCTTCATACCAAAAGACCCTGCTGTCAGAGAGAAGAGGGTTAGGGTGCACTTTACCGGGGAGGGGCAGAGAGGAGGAAGGGGCAGGGCTGTGGCACTCTGATGCTCTCTGTCTCTGTGCTTGCTAAACACGTCAGCAGACAAGAGCATGGGCCACTGTTGCATCCAGCACTCTGAAATGATTTCTCTTTCCTTGGAAGAGCCCCAATTAACGCCCAGTTAACTCCTTGAGCACTCTGAGAGAGGCGAGTTGGTATTTATGTTGCTACTAGGTTGAAAGGGAGCACTCTTTCTTTTTCTCTTTTGTTAGCAAAAATTGCAAAAAGAGTTGTACATTCTTTCTGAGGAAAATCAAAAACAAACCAAAACACAAGGGACCTAACAAAACTCGACAGTGTTACTGTATTTAAAAATATTTTTATACATGCATTTCAGGCTATTAAATGTAAAAAAAGATACTCTTTTTTTTAAAAAAACATAGTTAAATCATTGATGGTTTATGTTGCCAGGTTTTAGAAGCCATTTTATAATAAGCTTGTGGCATTATGAAATATTAGAATAATTTTTTAGTAAATTAGTTTAAACCTTTTTAATGAATATTGTATTTTTCTAGAATAAAATATGGCCCCTGACTGTTTACTAATAGATAAAGCCAGTTATAATTTCTGTTGTTTTTAAGACTATAAAATATGGCTTTTTAAAGAGAGCTAAACCTAGAAATCAGAAGCCAGACCTTTTTTGCTTTCTAGTTCTGATTGAACTCAAGACTTCATGTGTGTTAGGCAAGTGCCTTGCCGCTGAGTTCCACCCCCAGCCCTAAGAACAATCTCAGTGGTTCTCTAGTATTACTGTAAGTATTAATACTCTCTAAGAATTCATAATAAGGTGCTATTCATATACTATCTCATACTCTAAGACGACTTGTCAGACTAGCTAGTCTTTCTTCGTCCTAAATCAATACATTTTTTTTTTACCATATCATCTCCAAATTTTGTCATAGAATAGGCAACTTTAAAAGTTGCATTTAAGAAGAAGAAGAAGAAGCTTTTCCCGATAAGATACACTTTAGTGAAGCATTTCGATAGGGAAAGCATTCTGCTCTTTTGTTAGCATCGGGGATTTCTTTTTTCTAGGCAGCGTTTCAGTGTAGTATCTAGGATGTAAGATGTATTTCTTTCAGTGATTTCCCAGTGTGTGAGAAGCACATAAAACAGAACTAGCTTTAGCCCCCTGGGCACTGCTCAGCCGAAAGGAGCTTGCAGGAGGTGACATGAAGTGGCTGACGAGTCACCGAGTGCTGTGTTCTTACAATGTAATTAGAAGCAACTTCTGAAAGGACAACTTTTGGGAAAAAATGGGGGAGGGGGGAAACAAGCCATTTAAAAAAAAAGAAAAAAGGAAAGCTATAGATTAATTTGATGGGAAAAGGGTGATTGACAGCGACCATTTCCCTGATACTGTATTATACACGTGCTAATACTTTAACTTAATTTTTTTTTTTTTTTTACTTCTACATTTTATCAAATGAGACCTGTGTTGTTGATTTCCAATCCAGTGTGTTCTGCATATGGGAAACATGCAGCCAAATCCACCAAATCAAGCCATTTTATATGGAGTTTGTTACAGGTTTTAATTCTCAATTCTGTATAAAAAAAATAAATACAATTGAACTTCCACTTGGGCCTTTGTCTCTGTCACGTGGTGTGGTTGTTTACTGGGGGCTTGGGGTAGAAGCAGAGAGGCTTCCCTAACCCCTGGCAGTCAGTGAGAGAGGCAGGAAGACGGATTCTGTAGGCAAATATTCTTTTAAAGGTGTGTATTTAAAAAACGGCCAAACCCTCCCCAGCCTTTCAATACCCTCAGCTGGATTATGTTTTTAACAACAGGGTGTGCCTCTCCCCGCTGTTAGAAGTAAACACACTGTCAGTATCTCGCTTTGCTTCCTGTGGATACTGTGGTTTCCCCCACCTACCTGCTCGCCTTACTGGGGGAGGGGGGGGGAGACCCAGCTAACATGCCATCGTCCCAGAACTGGTCTTACGTGCCAGTTTTAAACAGAGCTTTACAGCCATGTTTCTTCAGCATGTTTTCCGTGCTGTGCCGAGGATGAAGTCAGAGTCTTGCACGTGCTAGGTAGATGGTCTACCACCAGGCTGTACCCTCCAGCCCTCTTACTCACTTCTAAGGTTAGAAGGCCTTTTTTTTTTTTTAAAAAAAAAAAAAAACAAAAACAGTTCCATTTATTTTGCTTAGCATTACCATGGCTAATGCGTATTGAGCATGCGCGGCACACTGACCGTTTGCTAAGCACTAAAGCGGATTGTCCAGTGCCGTCTACGTCCCTTTCCAGCAATGCCACTGTCCTCACCTGGCTGCAGATGACGGTGTCACTGTACGACGCTGTTAATTCACACAGGGTCGTGCAGTACACAGCCAGTGTCTGGGGAGCGGCTCTTCCTGCCGTGCTTTGGTATTTTAAACTGTGAATAAGGTATTTCTGTAGGGGTGTCCCTCATTGTTTTCTGTGCTGCAGTGTGAACTGTCAGCTTGTGGCCAGGAGAAAGCTCCTGAGACGGAATCCTTCTTCAAAATATATGTGCCATTGATAGATTCTACTGTTTTTCTTAAAAATGGCTGCCAGTCTACAGCACCCTACAACATGCATGCAAAAACTCTTGTCATTGTGGGGAGGTGGTGGCTCATACCTTTAATCCCACCACACGGGAGGCAGAGGCAAGTAGATTTCTGTGAGTTCAAGGCCAGCCTGGTTTACAAATTGAATGTCAGAACAGTCAGGATTGTTACACAGAGAAACTGTCTTGTACAAACAAACAAACCCAAAACCCTTGTCACCATAGCTAGTGTAGAATTTGGCATTGTGTACCTCTTAAATCTTTGCAGATATGATGGATGCAAAGTATTTTACCCACATGCAGTGCATTTCTTGTATTACTGCTGACAACAGGCTACATACTATTTCTTTAGTGTATGATGTCAGTTCCCAGCTCACCTCAAATCCTGTCTTAGCCTCTCCCCAAGTTCATTTGACCCCTCTCACAAGCAGAGAGCTAGAAATGCCCTTAGCTGCTAACAGGATGTCTGACTCCTATGCAGAGTTCATTGGGGATCCAGCAAAGCCCTCCTTTGGACTTCTGCCTGAGAGCATGCCCTGGCTTTGTTTCTTCCTGTGATAGTTACTTTCTGTTGCTGGGTTAAAACAGCATGACCAATGCAACTTATAGAAGTTTACTGTTTTTACATTTGGGTTTCCTGTTCGAGAAGCATGAATCCGGCTGTCTTAGCAGGAAGGCATGGCATCAGGCATGCTGCTGACAGGAGCAGGAAGCTGAGGGCACACATCTTGAATCACATCTTGTTCTCAGGGCCACACTTAAACTTTCCAAACCGCACCATTAATCGGGGGCCACGTATTTAAATGCCCTAGACTATGGGGACACAGCCTCAAACCACGTGATCCCCTTTGCTGCATTTCCTACCGTCTTACCCATCTGCCTTACCCGCTGTATTAACTTTCCTTGCTGTGACAAAGTGACAGAGATCTGTGTGTAAACGCATGCATACTTAGTTTAGCAGCGTACCTTGGAATCATTTAGGCAGAAATGACACCTTTATCCTACTGAACAATAGTCGAAGAACAGAGAAACAAAACTCCCGAAACCTTTTACTTGAAGTCAGGCACCAAGGCTATTTCAATGAAAAATAAAATAAAAAGTGGGTCTATAACTGTCACCTCTAGAATCCGCTTAACTCTTTGGGAGGGGGGGTCTCATTTCTTATTCTCATAACTTACAAAGCACGTATTTTCCCCCAGAAATGAAATCTGCTTGTAAGTTGTCTTGGTGAGCGTGTTAGTAGATTTTCTGTATCTGGGATATGGGGCATTTTATACACTCAATTCCTTACAACCCTTTAGTCGGTCTCATGGTTGTGACAGATTGAAGGTTGAGAACATGGTATTGTTTTATCTTTGTGTGTGTATGTGTGAGTTGTGTGCCGTTGTGCACATGTGGATGTTAGAGGACAAGCTCAGGTTTTGGGCCTTGTTTGATACAAGGTCCCTTGTTTGCGGTGCATGCGCTAATCTAGCTGGCACAAGAGCTTCTGGGGACTGCCCTGTCTTCACCTCTCATCTCACTCTGTGGATACTGGGATGCTGGGATTGCTCAGAAGAGAAGTGATTGATTGACAGGTGGTCAATACACACCCTCTTTCCTTTCGTCCCAGGCCAGATGCTTACTTTGAGGCTTTTTTTTTTTTTTTAAATGTTTCTTCATAGGAAACTATTGGAGAAAAGTTGAACTCTGCAGGAAGGTAACCAAACCCTCCCTGCCTGGAAAAAAATTGGATGAGCCAAATTGCCACTAGAGGGCAGCAGATGGTTTGGGTGTGATGACAGCTCTAGCTTAGAGCACAGGCTAGGGCATCATAAAAGGGGAAAAGGAAAAGGTGTGTGGGACAGACATTCCGGCTTGCATCCTTTGATGGAGAGATCTGTGGGTTTTTAGTAATAACAAGGTTATTAAAGACAAACTAGGTAGGACTAAAGTTATTCTAACAGCGGCTATAGCAGAGCGAATGGCTGGTCCACTGTAGACATATTAATTTGTTAGCCTAGAAGCTTAGACGTTCTCAGACTTCCTGACTCTACAGGAGGCTGAGGGCTGGGAATCTGCACGGAGTCAGCAAGCCAGAACGCCCTCGTGTTTGAGAACCACGACCCTTGCTGAGGCCAGAAGTGCGTATGTTTGTTTGCCTATTGTTTAGTTTATAATAACTTATATACAACCATGGCCGTTCTAAATGTCAGAGTTCATTATAAAACATTCATAAACAGGAATTAAAATCATAATCACCATATTAAAGTTACAAGGCAACTTTCCATACTGATCTGGCGGACAGTGGCCAGAACAAATATCAATGCTATCTAAGTGGTCCTCCGTTCCTCTGGTGTCAGGATTTTGGTTTTCCAGTAGGCTGTAGGAGGCAGCATGAGCCTCTGTAGAAGTTTTGTTTTTGCTTCAATAACAATGTCATGAATTCTCTTTCTCTCTCCTCTGTTTTCCTGCCATCTTACAATGTTAGCTTTTTAAAGATTTACTTTTGTTTTATGTGTATGGCTGTTTTGTCTAGACGTGTGTCTGTGCACTGTGTGCATGCCTGGTGTCCTTAGAGGCCGGAAGAGGGCATTGGATCTTCTGGAACTGGAGTTACAAATGGTTGTGAAGCTGTCATGTGGGTGCTGGGAACTGAATCAAGGTTGTCTTGAACAGTGGTCTCAACCACCAAGTTATCTCTCGAGTTCCCCATTATTAAGTTTAATGCTTGTTAAATGTCATATTTACTGCATATGATCTTGAATACCCCCCTCCCCCTGCAAACCCATGTATTAAGGACTTTCTTTTTCTCCTGAGCAGGACATATTCTTTAGTGACCACTTACTGTGTGCCTGGCCCAGTGCACAAAAGAAGCACACGTACTGTTGAGATCAAGTCTCTGAGCTCAAGGAGACGAATATAAGAATATAAGAAAGGAAGACGAATATAAGAGTTCTGGGGTCACCAAAGTTTCTACCCAGATTTCAAAGGAAAGGGTGGAGGGCCAGGACATGTGTGATAGGTTCAGAGTCCTTGCAGGCAGTGTACAAACTATGAGAGTTTAGCAAAGACGTTGTGGGGAGAAGCCAGGAATGTGGCATGTCTGTTGAAGAAGAATGCAGGCAGTGGCCACAGCCAACCGAAACAGAGAAGCCATGTGAGCCATAAATGTCAGTATCACAGGAAGCAGGAAAGGAAAGAAGTTTTAGGAGCTGTGACGGTGACCTATACAGGGTGTCATGGGGGACTATAATGGAACTGGCAATGGATATAGAGGTTGAGAAACCCTGGCCTAGATTGAGAAGCAACACAAAGGGCTGGTGAGATGGCTCAGCAGGTTGAGGTGCTTGTTGCCGAGTTTGATCCACACGATAGATAAAGAGAACCAATTCTCAAAGCGGTTCTCCGACCTCTACACACGAACATCCTGACATGCTTAATAACTAAAAGTCATTTTTTAAAAAAGAAATAGCTGATGTAGAGACATAAGAAAACTAAAAACCTCCTTCTTCCTTCAAGTTTGGCATAGCGGCTTTGTAATGTGTAGGAAGCTTGGCCCAGCGGATGACATCCCTTCGTGCCCCCTTGCTGTGTTTCCTGTGATAAGGCTTCCCAGAACGGATCCTTGTGAGTTCTGATGGGCAGGAGGAAAGCAGCAGCTGCCCCGGAGTGCCTGTGCACACTTGCTGATCCTTGGTCTTACCTCCCTGATGCACAAACTGACTGCATCCCTCCGCTACCCCCAGGGTTCCCCTTAGCACCTCTGACTTTGGCTCGGGAGGTACACCATCCTCATGGGCTCCAGCTCGTGCTTGTGGGTTTCAAATTTATCTCCTTCTGTCAGATTTTTACATCCTCATCGGACTGTCTTACTGACGGCTTACAGTGAATACTTCAAGCCCCCAGCGTTAGACATGAAGGGAGCAAGCTGACTGCTTATTGGGTGTTGGTAGTTAACTTATCACTAGTGAAGTTGCTGGAAGAAGTGTGTGTATGTCTACACATACCTAAGTATTTTAGAAGGGTTATGGTTTGTGTTCTGAGAATTCGGGGGCCACTTTGTAGTCAACAGATGATGCTAGGGAAACCACAGCCCCTTCTGCAGGGCTCTCTGACAGGCCCAAGCATAGCAAGCATGGCACCGACAGGTTTTGCCCTCCCCCCCTTCTCTCTCCTTTGCTAAAAGAACATAAGACTACATTCCTAAAGCTAGCCACCGATGTCTGTCCCCTTACTTGGCCACTGTATCATTCCTGAGACAAAATATCATTGGTCAAAATCCATTATTTGGCTAACATGTCCGATCAGAACTTACCAACTCACCCTAGTACAGATAACTCCTTTTTCTCCTTAAAACCCCACTCTGGAAAAAACAAACAAACAAACAAACAGAAAAACAAAACACCTGCTGTTACTGCTGCTGCTTGCTGTCTGCCTTTGACCAATCCAGAGGCAGCCATTCCCTACCCTCATCCCCTCCCTGTCCTGCTCTCTGAGATCACTCCAGCCCTATGCTTAATTGTGAGAAGGATACTTAATCCCCGTCTATCCTTTCTACTCATCTGTGGGGTTCCTCTTCATGTTACGTTAGGGTCACAGTTTCCACCTCACAAGGAATGTGAAAGAATGCACAGCTGGAACTCTGCACCCCTGCTCATGAAGTCATCCTCTCCATTGTGTCAAGACCCCACGGTGGCCTCTCAAGCATGTGTTTGTCAGATGCTGTCCTTGCCTCTGTGGTGGCTTGAAGGAGAATGGCCATTATAGGCTCATGAACTTGAATATATGGTCCCCTACCCATTGAACTGCTTGGGAAGCATTAGGAAGAGTGGCGTGTCACTGGGGGTGGGCTTTGAGTTTTCAAAAGCCACACCTTTCCTGGTATATCCCCCCCCCCCCCCCGCCTACCTACAGATGTCTGTTTGGCTGTTTCCAGGTGCCAATATGACTCTAACCCTCTGCAACTGTGAGTCTAAATTCAACATTATTTTCTAAAAGATGCCTTGGTCATGATTTTTTGTCAGGGCAATGGAAAAATACCTAGGACAGTCTCCGCTTGAACACTAAGTGTAGCAGACTCAGGCACTTGAGTAAGCAACACTAAGTTTGCTGCTACAAGAAGGAAAGTTTCTGGAGTCTCTGAACATCCCTCCATGCCCCCCCCCCCTTAAAGAGCCAGAGACAGAGGGAGGAAGGGAAGGCGCGAGGGAGAAAGGGAGGGTCAGAAACAGGTACACGCGTGTATGGAGAGGGATCTCTCCAGGGACAATGCCTCTCAGCATCTTCTAGCTCCCCCTTCTAAGTCTACTTATCTGATCTTGTGGAGACAGGAATGGAAGCATGTCCTAGGTGAGAGTTTGTCAACTTTGATACTTGTTTCAGTTCTTCATGTGTAAAGCAATGAGACCAGATATGATGATGACGATGGAGAGTCAGTGAAAAGCCCTACATAACTGGTCCTTGGATGCCCGTTCCCATTTCTCTATCAAAGACCTTGTGAATTTGCTATGATGGACAGGCGCTGTCCTGAGCGCTGCCATCGGACCGGGCTGATGGGCATGAGCTCCAAGCAGGTGGAGCTCCTAGGAGCGCATATTTGACCTGATGGCACTTCATCCTGATTGACAGGCTATCATCTAAGACAATGGTGGTGCAACATGGTTGGTCCCAGCATCATCTGAGTGTTCAACTTAAGTAGGGTTTGGAAACATGCAATTATAGACGATTTCCTGGGTACATTTGATATTCAGCCACCTTTCAGAACCAGTGGTATTAACTAATTGAAGTGTGTGTGTGTGTGTGTGTGTGTGTGTATGTGTGTGTGTTAAAATCTCCCAGAAGACCCCAAGGACCCATCTGCCTGGCCAAATGGGCCATATTCCTGCTGTCAACTGAATTTCAGGTCTTGGATATAATCACTTTGCTCACAGTTTATTGCAATACTATGATAAGAGCAACAATAGCACATGGTACTTTGCATCCTCAGTGCCCGATCGTTAGGTGGCTAGCACACAATAGGGGTGTTCTGGTTGGTTCTGTGTCAGTTAACATAAGCTAGAGTCATTAGAGAGGAAGGAGCCTTAGTAGAGGAATCGCCTCCATGAGATCCAGCTGTCAGGCATTTTCTCAATTAGAGGAGGGCCCAGGCCATTGTGGGTGATGCCATCCCTGGGCTGGTGGTCCTGGGTTCTTTAAGAAAGCAGGCTCAGCAAGCCAGGGGAAGCAAATCAGTAAGCAGCACCCTTTCATGGCTTCTGCATCAGTTCCTGGATCCTGCCTTCTTTGAGTTCCTGTCCTGACTTCCTTTAATGATGAACAACAATATGGAAGTGTAAGCCAAATTAAACTCTCTTCTCCCCAACTTGACTTTCGGTTGTGGTGTTTGGTCGCAGCAATAGAAACCCTGGCTAAGAAGGTGGTGAGTGAGTACCTAACCCATGCAGTGCCGTCCACTTGGTTGGTGGCTATGGAGGTGGGACGGGATGGTGATTCCCTCTGAGTTCCTCTGCTTGGTGCACAAATTACACTGACAGTATTGCCCTTGTTTCAAACTTAACTTCAGATTACCCCAGATGAATGTGCTTCAACACTCCTTTAACAGATAGGGAAACTGAGGCTTACAAATCCACTTTCAGGGCCCTCTAAGCTGGTGTGTTGAAGAAGTGAAATTAGAAGCCAAATGAATTTGCTTTCACATCAGTGTCTGACCAATGAAACCAAAATTAACCTATTAGCATCACAGCGCATGGAATTAGCATGACCTCTTAAATCAGTCTTGCCGAATAGGCTGAGAAAATATTATCCAATCAGCTTCTTATGACTTTTTAAATGCTGGAGCAAACAACGTAGTTGGCCAGGCATGGTGGCATATGCTTGTAATGCCCGCCCTGAGAGAGTAGGTGTGGGAAGGTCATGATTTCTCTAGCAACTTAGGTTACATAGCAAGTCTTTAAAAGCCAGAAAAAAAAAAAGCTGAAAAAGTCAAACAAAAAGCAAAGAAGGAATGGAAAAATGAAAAAAAAAAGAGAGTGAGAGAATGCATTTATAAAAAGAGGAAGGACAAGCAGAAGCCAGGTAATGGTGGCATACATCTTTAATCCCAGCACTCAGGAGGCAGAGGCAGGCAGATCTCTGTGAGTTCAAAGTCTACGGAGCCAGTTCTAGTACAGCTAGGGCTGTTACACAGAGAAGTCCTGTCCCAGAAAAAAAAAAAAGACCCAAAACAAAACAACCCCCCCCCAAAAAAAGAAAAAAAGAAAGGACAAACAGGTATGATTCTCTCTTTCTTCTTCTTCCCTGGTATACACACCATGTTTATTGTTTTAATTCTGAATTTAAATAATTTAATATACACGTGGAAACCCTGGCTAGTGATGACAGCCTCATAAAACTAGTCACAAGCAGTCCAGACAAGTTAGCCAAAACGGGCTTCCCATAAAAATGATGTATCATACAGCAATTACTCCTTATCCATGCATCCCGGAAAACTGGTTTTCACTTTAATGTTTTTTCCCTTTGTGTTTTGCAGATCTTCCTAAAATAGGAACATCTTTATATACAAAGAAGCAACGCGGTAGGAGAAATGACTTCGTTCTGGTTACATTGTTTAGAGGAAGTCATGAAAAATCTGCTCTTAACTTCTTCTGGATTTCTAAAAGGGGGGCTAATTTGTAAAGTTACCCAATTATTATTAATGTTTTTTTTGAAAAAACAAAACAACCCACCCAATTTCTAGGTTGAGCAAAGTTATGCGGAGAGAGAAAAGGATCCCTCCTGCCTCCCAAGCTCTGCCTGGGAGGAAGCAGACAAGAATTAGCGAGGCTGGGGCTGGGGCATGTTCTAGGTGTGTCCATGGCACGCCCGTCTTCCCGTCTTCCCACAGGAAGTGCTGTAAGGTTGGAGCAGCTTGCCACACCTGTTAGACTGTTCCATTGCCCTAGAGGGGAGGAAAAGAAAATTAAGTAAGACGCTTGCTTTGTTTCTCATCTGTCTCCTTGCTCTTTATCTAACCCTCCCCTAACGTCTTCCTTTTGACTTCTCTTGTCCATGCGTGGGTTTCCTACTAAATGCTTTCTTCAGCTGTTGACTTAAGTTTCAGACTTTAATCTGTGACTTATTTGTTTTCAGTTAATGGCATGGAAACTTCTTTTTTTTTTAAATTATTATTATTGATTAGTAAAGCCACTTGTGGTGAAAGAAGTGTTTCTTTTGAAAGCTACAATGAAGCCAGAACCCATGCAGTGAGCCTATGCCATACGGTGAGGAAACAATTCCAGGCACCATTTGCTGAATCTCATGAGTGTGCAAAAATCGATGTGTAACCATTACCCTGTAGTAGGCCCTGAGCCTGTAATACTAGCAGCGGAGCTAATGCTTGCACTTCATAGGTAAACAACTCAGGGCACCTGGCCACTCGTGGGCCACCCACCCAGTTCTCACAGCCTGGATATTAAGGAGCCTTCCCGTCTGTCACTTTAAGAACCACGCCAGACTCAGGAGGCTCTCAGCTTGCATGGACAGAAGCTGACCTGCACACCTTTACATAAGCCACAGGCCGCTGGGACAACAGGATGCTGAGAAATTAATCAACTTGCTCACATGTCATGACTAGCAGATGTGGAAGTGGACTCTTTCTGAACCATTTTACTGGAGTCTTCACATATATTTTCACACACATATATATAGCGTATTTGAAATGTAAAAAAGTTACTATTTTGTTCATGTTTCAATCTGCTTATAATAAATGCGTGTGGATACATAGTTGCCTGATCTGATTTGGTTAGGTGTTGAAGGCATCAGACTCTTTTATTACCTATAGATTTGTTTTTACTTTTTGTATTTTTTTGTTTGTTTTTGTTTTTGTTTTTCTTGAGACAGGGTTTCTCTGTAGCTTTGGAGCCTATCCTGGAACTAGCTCTTGTAGACCAGGCTGGCCTCGAACTCACAGAGATCCTCCTGCCTCTGTCTCCCAGGTGTTCGTTAAATTGAAGGCGTGTGCCACCATCACCCGGCTACTTTTTGTATTTTGTTGTTGATATTTTATGGTGGACTTTGAAAAGTCATCTTGACTAATTTCCCTCCTTTCTCTTCTTGTATCAGAAACTGTCTAGGCTTTGCCCTGATCCTCTTCCTCGTAGGCAGTGAGAATTCTCGGCCAGATGGGATGTATTGTTGCTAGCAACGTGCCCATCTGGCAAACACGTCCTGAAGCCCTTCCATGAATGCTATAGTTCTATATCTCCATGTGTAGCTGGCTGTGGGGCTGGGGAGTGTGGTCAGCTTCAGTCTGGGCACACTGCTCACTACATACACAGTAAGACAACGGTGCTGTCCGTATGAGCTGGTCGGAACCCTCGAGTGGCAACCATACTCACTGCGGTCATCTCATGGTGATGGCGGTCTAACCTGGCCTCCTTTGCTCTGAGAAGAAAGGGCAGAATCCTAACTTACCCCGCAGCAGCCACAGCACTGGCAGTCTCCACAGAGGGTCCCCAGGAGGCCATTGACCACCTGGATGGCACAGAGAACCATCTGGATGCCTCCAATGACCAGCAGAATGGAGAAGAGGGTCAGATTCCAGGGGACCACGTCCTGGGGCTCTGTGCACTTGCTCCACAAGGCTTGGTCATTAAGATAATCACTGCGGGTGATAGGGAAACGGGCAGGAAGGCGACATTTGTCAAATGTGTGTGATCGCCTACTCTAGCGAGTAGCCATTACCATTTCTTTTGTGCAAAACAAGCCCTATAACGAAACACCCGGTAATATCAGTGAAAAGAACCCAAGCACATCTCCCCAGGTACTTCTCCTTCTCCCATGCGGGTTGTCGTCCCAGACATTTCATGTCTTCATCCGTCGATTCCACACAGAAACCCACGGCTCTTTCCTTTCTGCTCGGCAAACAAGGATGCTGAGGCCCAGAGACTTTATGTGCTTTGTCCCAGTCATAAACTACTAAGTGACAGAGAGGTTTTTGTGGGCTGGCCAAGAGGACAAATAAGCACACAGACATTTATAAAGAAGGGGAAACTGAGGCTGCACACATGTCGATGGCCTTCATCCTAGTTATCATTGTTAGAGACCAGTTTGATTGTCACAACTTATCAAGTGGCCACCCACAACCACATAAAATAGATCATGTCACATGACGAAAAAGAAGTGTGTCAGCCACATGTGATCACTGACATCTGTAATCTCAGCACTTGGGAGGCTGAGGCAGGAGGGATGCCTTTAGTTCAAGGCAAGCCCAAAGGTATAGTGTGATAGCCTGTCCTAAAACCAAACAAACAGCACGAGACTGCTTCCTGAGCAGAATACCAACAGCACAGGCACTAAGATGGAACATTGCTAAATGGGACCTCATGAAACCCAAAAAGCATCTGTAAATCGAAGGACACTATCAATAAGACAAAACAGCACTTCACAAAATGGGAAAAGATTTTCACAACTCCCACATCTAACAGAAGGCTCATGTCCAAAATATATAAAGAATTCAAGAAACTAGAAAAAAAAAACCCAAATAATCCAATTTAAAAATGAGGTATAGATCTAAACAGAGAATTCTCAATAAAGGAATCTCAAATGGTCAAGAAACACTTAAAGAACTGTTCAACATCCTTAGTCAAGGATACCACAAGAAAACCCACAGAATCAACTGACCTAGGCTTATAGGGGCTCACAGAGACTAAACTGACAACCAGGGAGCTTGCATGGGACAAGCTGGAATCTTAGAGGCCAGCTTGGTAACATTTGCTTTTTCTCTTCACTGCTAATCCTGGGTAATTTCGTATTGTACAGTGAACAGAGATGGGAGAATTCATGAAATCTTGATCCGTCCAATAAGGTTGACTCTATGCTGTTTTTACTGTGACGCTATTGGTAGATGAGTGGTCACTGTGAGGAACAGATAGAGAGATATAAGATGGGGGCATGCGTGAGAGTAACACACCAGAAGCAGCTGTGAGGGGAACAGGCCTCATCCGAGGCCCGAGTACACAGCGCTCTGAAGCACGGTTTTCTGCTTTCCGGCTTTTACCTTACTCAGCATTTCTGGTGTTATCTACAGGTGCAGTGGTCACTCTCCTGACCTCGGCCTTTGATTCCATGCCATCCCAAGCAGGGCGTGAGCTTACCTATTCCAGGGGAGTGTGAGAGGCCTTTCCCATCACAACCACTGGCTGTTGTATTGCTTTGGAGCGGTACAGCCTCTATTGTGTTCCCTTCCCTCTCCCTCCTTTGTTTTTGACACAGCATTTAGGCTAATTGACGTTAAGTCATGGAAGGCAATGTTTGTCACACAGCAGAACACAATAGTAAGCCATAGCTAACACTACACGGATGCTGTTGATGGAAAGAATATCAGAAGGGTCCTTCAAAAAGACATTACCCACTGATTTCCTGACTCCTGCCGTGGGAGAAACTGAACCACCGACAGAACATCTCTAGAGAAGACTCAGTGTGCTGGTGTCTGAATTCTATGTTCCTCAATCTAACCCCATGGTGATGGAGCCTCAACAGTTCACTGCAAGGTATGAAAGAAACATCTTGGAGTCACTCCATATGATGTGAAGATGACAGATCTATGCTTGCGTAGTTGTGAGAATAGGGTTGGGGTACTTGGTGCCTGTGAACACACCAAGATCATCAGATCAGAGCCAGTGCCTCCCACCTTCCCAGTCTGAAGACAGTTCTTGAAGTTTCTAAGGATCTTATTGTAAATGAACAATCAGTAGTTTGAGTTAGTACAGCCATCCCTCTGCATGTTCAGGTACCACATATGTAAATTTGATCATAAATAACTGGTACAATGCATCTGTAATGAACATGTCATTGTTCTCTAAGCAAAACAGTGTATCAGCTGTTTGCATAGCATTTCCATTGCGTCAAGTATTATAAGCAATATGGAAACACTGTTGCAAGTCCGTGCAGGGTACTTGTGCGTCAATAACTACGGTTGTCCTGGAGCCTCCGTGGATGCGGAAGGACAACTGTTTATTAGTAAGCTATTTAGTCCTTTTTTAACGGACCCATTCTCTATGTGCTAGAAGATCCAACAGCCATACTTTCTGATCTCCAAGGATGTTCAGCCACTGTGCAAAATAGAGGGTCTGAGATAATGAGCAAATGAGAAATGGTCCAAGCTTCTCGGAGGAGAGAGTGTAGTTATCTAATAGAGCATCTACTACAATGGAAATGTTCTATATTTTCGCTATTCAGCACAGTAGCTACAAGCTGCAAGCAGCTAGTGAGTACTTGAAATATGGCTAGTGAAATTGTGGAATTAATTAAATACTGTAGAATTCATTTATTCAGCTGGGACTGTCGCTATGGTGTTCTATGTGGCAGGCAGATTCTGCTCATGTTACTGAAGACTAGGAATCATCTAGAGGTTCTGCACTCTGGTCCTAGGTATACCCTTTGAGGACAAAAATATTAACTACAATCTGCTAATGTTTGGATGTGAGCTGTGGCACAGCAAATTTTCTCTGGACAACTAAGGCATCCTCTTCTAGTTGTTTCTCTCGTGTTTGTCAAAAATGACCTAGAAGTGAGGTCTATGCAACTTCTCCTAACCACAGAGTCAGCTTTACCTTGAGCGGCGACATTTTGAGAGTACATAATGAAGGGGCCGTGACATTATGTTCGTTGTACAGTGGAGCCTTACCCGCTGTGAAAGGGGTATCCCCATGTATTATTGGACATCAAGCATTTGGGCCCCTTGTTGATGGAGACAGCTGAGATGACGAATGAGTACCCGGCACCCAGGAATCCAATCGCAGCAAACAATGTGGAGGTGAACATCTGAAAGGGAGGAGAGACAAGAGAGTTCTTAGACCGTGCGGAGATTATTCATGCTCAGTTACACCACCCAGCAAGCCTGCCCAGCCTGATGCTAAACATGACGACCATAGGATAGCAGTCATTTGTAATTACAGATGGGACCTACAGCTCTCTCAGATGGAGCTTTGTGACTCACATTCCCTTTATTACTCCTGTCTTTTCACTTATTCAGTGGTTGAGGAACACAACACTGTATTTTCAGACACACACATATATTATATATATTCATCTGAATCTATATAAATATATGTCTGAATATGTATAAAAGGCTGAATATATAGGTTTGAATGTATATGTGTATTTACACACACACACACACACACACACACACACACACACACACACTTTCCAGGTGGTGGTGGTGCATGCCTTTAACCCCAGCATTCAGGAGTCAGGGGCCGGTAGATCTCTGTAAGTTCAAGGCCAGTTTGGTCTACAGAGCAAGGTATAGGACTGGCTGCATAGCTGCTGGGAAACCCTGTTTCAAAAAAAAAAAATAAAAGAAAAAGGAATAAAATCTACAGGACCAATATGTAAGGCCAATCTGTTACATCTTGGGTTAATTTTTCTGGCCAAGTACACTATGCGGCACACAGATCCCGCTTATGCTGCTGGAGACTAGAAGTTGAGAGGATCTCCACTTTGGTTCTAGGTACACTCCCTGTGGACAAAAAGATGTAAAACTATCTTCCTTATAATATCTGAAGATCGACTTGACAGCTCTTCACCTGTTGGAAGCTTTCTCTTTTATACTAAACAATCTCAACAATTCCAGCTCAAGATTTTTTTGTTTGTTTGTGTTTTTCGAGACAGGGTTTCTCTGTACCTTTGGAGTCTGTCCAGGAACTTGCCCTTGTAGACCAGGCTGGCCTGAAACTCACAGAGATCTGCCTGCCTCTCGACTGCTGGGATTAAAAGCATGCACTTTAATTTAAGAACCATTGCCCAGCTTCAAGATTTTTTTATGTGAAGAGATTAATTGGTAGTATAGATTGGATAAGATGATTTTTTTTAGTAGTAATATCAAAATCGAATTTAGAAGGCAAATGCCAGAAGCCATCCTGGAGACCATTCAGGCTAACTCCTGTTTACAGACAAAATGTTTAGGATTAGAAATTTGTAGAACTCTACAATCTCTATTCCAAATAGTAATTAGAAATAGCATGGGCTGAGTGTGGGGGTCACACCTTTAATCTCAGCACTCAAGGCAGAGGCAGACAGATCTTTGGGAGTTCAAGACCAGCCTGGTCTGTGCTGTCAGCTTCGGGTCATCCAGAGCTACACAGAGAAGCCCTCTTTCAAAATAAAGGGAAGTATGTGTGTCCAAACTGACATGAAAGAGACTTTAATCTCTTAGTGGTGCAGAGTACATATAGCAACTAAACCACTAATACCGAAGAAACACGAGTACATTCGAAAATCAGTGGCTGGGATAAACATTCCAGATAAAAGGTTGTTAAATTTATTTTCTACAACATGATGTATATATACATGTGTTAACTGTGTGTCTATAAGTGCGTGTTTGTGCATTAATGGTTTTGTTGGAGGCTTTGTTCTAGTTTTGGGGGAAAATAAGAGGTAATTCTGTACTCAGTTTTCCTCTTTCTTGAGATAGTTATGAGTTATGAATCCTGTGATTTTTTTTTTAATGTGTGAACTCCTATGAGAACATGTTGGGTACTTAACATGCACTTATTTAAGCGGCTTATTTTCTGATTTTGCAGCATCTCCTCGCCACCTCCAGCAAGGTCACCGTTCAGTTTGCACACAGCTAGTTCTAGGAATGGGCAGCATGCTCAGCATGGGGAGGTAAATCTTACCTTCAGGGCAGGTTTTTCTTATGCTGTCTCTTTCTCTTATAGAGAAAGTCATGGGATGGTCTGGAAAACCTTCCTGACAGATGCTAGATTTCACTTTCTTCACTTAGACCGGATTCTCGCCCAGAAAAATAGATTCTATGATATAGTGCCCCTCACATCTTCAGACTAGCTGAGAGCCTTCAGAAACTAGAATTTCTCCTACAAGCATGGCTAAGTTACGTTTTAATAATATTGAAGAACTCAAATGCCACTTGGTGCGGCCATTTCAATTCCACCTAGTAAAACTGGCTCAACTTGATGAGAGCCTTATGCAGAGGTGTGTGTAATGTTTATCCTTTCAAAAACCTGTGGCATGGCTAGTATCATCTATACTTCCCCCACAATAAACCAATAAATATCAAGACAATAGATAAAAACCAAGACAGTAAGTGTTAAAGTAGTAGCCTTGTCTCATTATTATATTTTTTGACAAGGTCTCCTGTAGCTCAGGATTTCCTTAACTAGCTGGTGGCAGAGGGTGACCTTGAACTTCCAGTCCTCCTGCCTCCACCTCCAAGTACTGAGCCCAGTCATAGTCAAGTCACACATTTATAAAGTGGCAGAGCTACATTGAGGATCCAAGTTTCCTTCCTCCTAGCCCAGAACCTTCCACCTACTACCCGTGTAGTAATGTGAATGTGTACCACACTCACGCCCTGGCACCTCCACACCCCATGACCACCAACACCGAACAGTGTGTTATTTTCAAGTTTTCTTGTGAATAAAATTGGTTTTCTCACAGACATGAGATAAAATGAAAATGAAAATAGCTCTCTGCTTGCTTGATCTCCCTGTATTGGCCTATTCTAGACAGAAGTCATTAAACTATTACTGATTGAACATATAGGGGGTCTTTGAATTGTATTTTTAAAAAAAGGGTCCCTTTTCCAGGAAAGGAAATCGGTCTCTTAGGAGACCTGGTTGATGCACCCTCAGCAGCTCTGGACCAAACAAGAATAGACGGCTTCAAGATCTAGTAGGCCCCTTACGCTAAAATAGGTGGTAGTGAAAGGAAAAATTCAACTCATACTATTCCTCTCGAGAGATCTGGGTAAAGGAGTTTGGGTACCAATTCTAAACATTTTACCATGTTTGATCATGCACAAGGTAAGACTGTACTGATGATGTTGTCAGCAGTAGGATGTCACCCTTCCCTTCAAGATGGGGACTTCAGTCCTATAGATCTTATCACATTATAGCTTTGCAACCATTAGCCACTGCCTGTCACTAATCTGAAATTCTGATAGACTTGCTACCACATCTTATTATTAAATGTGTTAGCAAGTAAAGAAGCACTTCTATTAACATTTCATGCACTGGCTGTTTTAATATTTTGTTTTTGAATCTTCTAATATAATGAATTTCCTTTAAAATCCAGTGAATGCTATTCTACATATTTTTGAAAACTGGGCACAATGAGGCATGCCTATAATTCATGCTCCTGAAAGTGGCGGCAGGAGGCTCAGAAATGAAAAGTTTTACTTGGCTATATGTCAAGTTTAAACCAGCCTGAGATACAGGAGACCCTGACTAGAAAAAAAGGAGATAAAAGTTATTTTGAGAGGGTGTTCATATATAATTTTCACCTAGAGTGTGAGAGGATTGTGACAAAGAGTGAACACAGAGTAAACACATCTCCATTTAGGCAAATGAGAAACCAGGTTAACAAAAACCTTCAACAAGGGGATAGTGTTCCCTTTTATCAAAACATATCATTTGAGCTTCTCTTAGACCACCTCTGTCTATAAAGATAATCTCATATATAATGCAAATGTTCTAGCTTAAAGGAAGATACAGAAGATATTAACTTTATCAGTGTATTTTGTTTAATTTTACATATTTAATATGTTATCATTTCAACATGTAATCAGAATAAAATATATGTCTTTTTGTATCAGTTCTTTGGAATATGGTCCTATTTTGAATAGACCAGGTCCTTTCCACTTCCTCAGTAGCCACACGGGACGGCCATGTTGAACACTCTTCATGTAGGTCATTTGAAATTTTTGGTGGGAAAAAATTTTTAAAATTTATGGATCTAGTGTTCATGGAAATGTTTCCTCTCAAAAAGGGAAGACATGTGATAAAGAGAGGAATGTGGTCATTCTTAAGCGAATAGAAAGTGCTTTGTTTGCTCTACAGTGTATCTGAATAGGAGTGGGGCATTGGATTCCAGCTTTGGAGAGCTGTAAGTGGTACGTTGTACTTTTGAGTTCCAGTATGAAATACCCCACCTTAAAGGAAATTTTAGAAACCACCCTAATTTTCACAATCTTACAGAACAGGTGAATCACATAAAACAACTTTACATCACATTATTTTAATTCACATCACATAAAGAGTCCTAAATGTTAGTCAAGTGGGGTACACGGTCTTTTTTATTGTTTTGCTAGAGGGTCTTACTATGTAGACAAGGCTGGTCTAGAACTCACAGAGATCCATTTGCATCTACTTCTCTGTGCTGGGATCAAAAAGCTAGTGTCCCCACACCCAGCCAGATATGATCTGTCTTAAAACCAGCATGGGTTAAGTCCCATTTATCATAGGTTTTATAATAAAACTTCTTTTATTCAATGGGAGTTTACTGAGGTCAAATTAAGTATGTTGGCATAACCCCTCCCTAAAGTGATAGTATTTAAAGTGAATAGGCAAAAGATCTGGGACAGCATCCAAGGTAGCGCCTCTTGAGAGCGGGCGCTGCCTGCCAGGTTTTGGAGTCCAGAGTGGGAACAGTCATCCTAGCTTTGGTCAAGCTTTATCACCCTGAAAGGAATAAATAGAAAAGAGGAACACTAATGTATCATGGTCACGGGTATGAATTACAGGGAGTAGGAGCTGGGTCTAAGTTCTGGCTCCTCCCGCATGACCTTGAGAAGTTAATCATTCTGCCTCGGTTCCTCTTCCATAAAAAGAGGCTCAATAACAATAATTAATGAGTAAGAGAACCTGTTCAGTAGTGACTAGTGACCCTTCTAGAAGAGCCAGACATTTCTCAGGGTGGGGATGAATTATTAAATAATGCCCAGCATGCCACACACTGATAAGACGTCAGGGATCTTTTGTTCTTATTCTCAGGAAAATTTCCATGACACCATAATGCACTCAATACATGAGCGCTTAACAATATATTACTATTGTGCTGCAATATTTTTATTGTTGAACCCTCACCTTCCTTTCTACAAATGCAAAAGTCTGGGGAGAAAAACAAAAGTAAATGAATTTTCTCTTAGATGGTTGTTCCAGAAACACATTCTGCAGCCAAATACTCTACCGTTGAGCTACCCCCGCAAACACATTCTGTTCAACTGCATGCGTTGAATGCTGTGAAAGTTTCCCTTGAAACAGATGATAAGAAAATCCTGTGTCAGATGCCTTCTAACTCACCTCCTGACCACCTTATGACCTCCCTAGCCAGGTCCTGTGATAACTGAGCCCAGGACGGTCATTGCTCTGACAAATGACTGTGTCTTTGGCCATTTATTTTATGCTGATCTTATGGCAAGGACGATGGGGCCAAAAGGGGAGAAAAAACATGTGGCCTGAGGATATAGTATTTACAGGGTTGGGCAATGGCCATGTGAGTAAAGAAGATACCTCTGGTGGCACTGCCCTTCCTACTTGACAAACATTCTAAGAGACCAATGGGGGCTCCCTGAAGTCAGTCTTCTCTCGGTCTGTCCTTCCCACCTTTTTCTCGAGGCTTCTCCGAGTGCAGGGATTCCAGCATACCAACAAACCCACCTGTTTTCTCCTAAAACAGTAGCGTCCCATATTTTCTGTCTTGGCTCAGCTTGAGAAAGCTATGAGGGCTCCAACCAAGAACTGAATGTTCAACCTGAGTTTCTTCACTTGTAAAATGAGGACTTGATTGTGTAGCTTAAAGGGCTTTGGTGAGGGGTAAGCCTGAGAAAGTGTAGACATCACCTGCCACCTCCCGGTACTCCTTACTTTATTTGCCTGGTGTGGATTTCTCCAGGTTTTATGTCTTTGATACCGAACACGTACCTGGGACTTCCTTTCCTTCTCTTTACACTAACGTTGCAACGTCTTTCCCAAATTCTGGTAATATCTTTCCGAAAGTTAAAAAAATGCGTTGCCAAAACTCATTTTACAAGAGGGCATTTTACGTTTTTGTTTTGTTTTCTTCAAATTTTTGGTAGGCTGGAGATTAACCTAGTAGCATACACATGGTAGGTAATCATTTTGCTACAGAGTGTCATTCCTAGCCAAAGAATATGGGTTTTTGAAGATAAGAGTGAAAAGAAGGAAATCCACACTTTAACTTCTTACTTTATGATCACGCATCCTTGAAAAGCATTGCCTAAGTTTCCCCCAATCTGTCACTGGAAGGAATAAAGAACGAGATATCCAGGATCTGTCTGTAGGGGGCAATAGTGAGCTGAGCACAAGAAGAAATACAGACTCAATTGCCTACAGATCGCCTTATGATGAGACCAAGATCTTTCTCCAAAAAGTTGACCGCATTGCCCTGCCTGGAGTGTGGATGTTGCGATTTATTACCCGATACTGTTAACAGAAATACCTGCCTTGCCCCCCCGCCCCTTTATCAATCTACTTTATACCGTATTATTAAAGACCCTCAACTTTGAGTCAAGTCCAAGGTTTCTAAATAGACCTTTGCTAAAGTGAATGAGTTGATCAAATTGGTTGTCCCACTGGGCCCTGAGAGACCAACATTTTCCAGGTATTAAAGAGAGTACAGGGGGCAATGACCAAACAGACAAACAGTTAGAAGTCACTGAGACTCTCAGGCATGGGAAGAGGAGGTTGGGACCTAAAAAACGAACCTAGGTCAGGGCTTCAAAGGCCACCCTGCAAGTACCTACCCTTGCTGTTTTTCCTGGCTCACGTCAGCCTAATCTATCTCAGAGTTCTGACCTTCGGGCTGAGCTTCAGTCTCCTCCCCTCACAGGGGCCTGTATGGGATCAGAGATCACACACACACACACACACACACACACACACACACACACACACACAGATAAAGACCACCTAACTCATTTTCTCAGGCTTCACAATGAAACTATGAGTTAGGAAATTTCAAGGTTGGTTACTGGTCACGAGCTCACTTTATCTCCACGCCTTCTAATTCCTGCTTTTTTTTTTTTAATAACCGAAGGACAAGAATGATGTAAGTTCAGTTAACATTTGGGGAATGTTCTAGAAAAACATAACAATGCCAGTGGAGGTGAGGGAAACTGCTACTCTGGCTTCTGCTCTGTTTGCTTATAGATCTTTCTACTGGCAGGGCTTCTCCGAGCTCCACAGACAACTGGTGTGGTGTTCATTTGTAAGGAAATGCCTTAAGCATTTACGAAAATAGCTCAGAGGGTCACTATGTAGTATGCAGCTTTGTGTATGGTGTGTTTGTATCATGAGCGTGTGTGTGTGTGTGTGTGTGTGTGTGTGTGTGTCTTGGAGGGGGGCGGGGACACTACCAGGTTCCACAAAGCAGCATGTATGGAGCCTTAGAGCCATGCCAGGAGAGGCCATACCAACATAGGACAGGCCAAGGTTGTGCTGAGGCCAGCGATACTAGGTTCATTTCTTGTGGTTTGAAAAGAAGTAAGATATACAGGTGCATTTTGTGTACTGATCTTTGATTAAAACACAACCCCACCCATACCAAGAAACCCAGGTGCTGACTGTTCAGCACGGTGCCCCTCTCTAGTAGCTGAGGCCTAAAGCCTTGGTTTCCCGTCTGCACAGCTGGAGGTAGGATGCAGCCATTCCCAACCCACTCCAAGGGCAGATCCAAGGGAGGCCTCAGGAGCCCTGGGAGATGATACGTATTGACCAGGGCAAATATTCTAGAACGTGTTTCTCAACTGTACTGGGAACAACATGAATTTCTTGATGCACTCTTTGCTTCATTTAAAATCTAATGAAATTAAAGTTTTGTAAAATACTTTGAACATGGTTGTTCTTCTCACTCTAGTTATAGAGAAACCTAGAAAGGCACAAGCACGCCTGCACCCCTGCCTGCCTGCCTGCCTGTTATGTGGCACTCAGTCATTGTCTAGTTCTGCCCGGCACCAGAAATGCTATGACTAATTTCTAAGATACAGTTTTTCCTTATTTTCATTCAAATTCCTTAATTGCTGTTTTTTTTCAAACTGTCATCTTCAACCTATCTTCCAAAGCTGACAAGTTTTAAATGATCTGACGGGAACATGAATTACATAGCTCTTCCTTTCCTTCATAGCCAATCATAGGGAAATATTATCAAGTACATAGAACCTATGACACAATTACATCAAATGAATTGTTGCCGTTTCTTATATTCTTTGTAAATGATGATTTTAAATGCTGAAAGAACAATTTCCAGTATTTACGGTGAGTTTTAGAAGTGATGTTCTAATGAATGATACGATGTCACACAAAACCTCCAGTGTTTTGTACACAGAGCACAGCGGGCTTTTTTGTGCACTTGGTAAATGCCTTCTTCCTTGAGTAAATGGACAGATGATGGTGAGAAAGAAATGTCAAGGCAGTTCTGCTTCAGAATGGGCAGAGAGACATTCAAGAATCTGAAGCTGGCTCAGGTGTCTCCTTGAGGGGAACTTGGACCCTAGGACGCTGGAGCAGGAGCATCCTTTACCCATCAAACCCAGGGTCTGCCTCCGTCATATTTTTGCCACATCATATAACCAAATGCTTAATGGTTTTTAAGTCAAGCATTTTATTCATTTATATCACTATTTTGTAAGAGAAACTGAAATGGTTAGCAAACAGTGTTATTAAGTTTTGGTCCACCTAATGTCGCCTGTGTTCCTAGAGTCTTAGATTCTTCCTTTGTTAGAAGGGGGGTTTGAAGATTTAGAAACAGCAAAGACTTATCCCCATAAAAACAAGGAGTTCCTCCCTTTCTAGAATGAGAACAACTGGAGGACGAGTGAAAGGAAACTGTCTTTGTCGTCTGGACACACGTATCTACGCAGCAGGGTTTGACCATATCTAGGGAATTCTGCTCCAAGCCAACTTGTTTATCTTAAGTTGGTGACTTGCCCAGATGCAGAAGTGGGACCTGACCTGCATGCCAGCATTCCTTCTGTGCCCCCGTCCCCTGGGAACATCAATGCCTCCTCAGTTTCCAGCTCTCCAACTAAAAGATGGAGAGGAAGCTGAACTCCTAAGGCTGATTCTGGGTGGCAGTGGGAATTGCTGGGCCTCCAGAAATAGTGCCCTTGGCTGTGGTAAAGGAGGCAGCTTAGTGGGCTATTAGGGAGGGGAGATAGCATCTTTTATCTTGCCCCAGGCAGGTCTCCTTAAATGAAGAGGCAATTCAGAGCCAGAAGAAAGTTAGGATTTGTTTAAGTTCTCCTAGCTTCTTAGTGGCAAAGGGAAGTCTGGGGCCCCACCTCAGTCTTCTCTGTGCGTCCCTCCAGTTCTGAAGCTCTGACGTCACTGATTGCTTGTAAAACTTGTGTCTCTATACCTCGAAGTATGAAGGTTGTAGAATTTGATACATTTATCCTTATTCTTCTGTACTAGTCAGAATCAGAGCTTAATCATGTACCAGGTGTCCCAAGAGTCTGAGTTGGGGCTGGTTCGGCACACCCCTAGTGCCCAGCACAAACCAGCAGTGGACCCCAGAGTCGTTCCGGCCGTCAACCCGGTCAACTCACCGCAAATCGCTTCCCGCAGCCCGCATTGCCACAGCAACCACAGCAGTCATTGTTCTTCAGGCCCAGGAACACCAGTGCAGGGAAGATCATCTGCCGGCAAGAAAAGGGCTCAGCGTGCGTGCGAAGGGAAGCCTGCGTTTTCTCTCCGGCCAGTGAAGACCTCAGGTCTCAGTGGCTTAAGGAGGCAGGCAAGACTTAACAGCAAACAAGGCTCGTGGGTAGATAGGCGGTTTTGAGTATGGGGGTTCCGTTTGGCCTGACTGACCAACTTCTGTGAGGAGGTTTTAAGAGCTGGCACCCCGAGTTTTCATTTAAAGGGAGATTTAGAGCAAGGGAAAGAGACTTGGTATCATGCTACAACCTGGAGGTCCCACCTATATCCGAAACGCAGGGCCAAAGAAACCGAACGAGAGCTTCCGGACCTCTGCGTTCTAACTCGTTCATTTGTAGAAAGCACTGGGCTTTGCTTATAATTCTTATTGGCACAATTTTACTGGAATAAAGCAATCAAGTGGCTGTTAGCTTGATTCTCTGGGCTCAAATGTCCTCTGCTCATTCCAGCCCAAGCTTGGGGGAATGAACCACTTAGTAACCCAAGATGTCCCCAGCCGCTGATAGGAAGGGGGAGTATATCAAGGCCCTACTTTTCAGTACGTAAAGGTCGTTAGTTTCAGAATGGCATCCCAAGTACTACGCACGGGGTAAAAAAGGATGTGAGCAGGGGAATTCTCTGTTATGGGAATATTAAGATTTCTCTACTCACCAAGACGCCGCTTCCCGCTATTCCTCCGAAATACCAGACCTCTTCCGAAAGGTGGCTGTTGTCATCCACCACCTTTCCTCCAGGGAAGAACAACAGGATATTCGCCAGGAGGCCAAACACAGCCAGGGGAATGAGGGTGCCCCCCAGGCACTTGGCACAGCCCCCGGTGCACATGCTGGGTGGCGCAGGAAAGCACAGAGATCAAAGGCTCCTCACCACCTGCTTCGCGGGTCTCCTCCGCGAGTTTGGCAGCGGGGGTTCCCGCAGCTGTACTCAGTTCCGTAAGAAATTTGGGGGCCAAGGGTCAGAGCTTTCTGAACTGTTTCCTTGGAGTCGGTTCACTCCTCCACTACAGCAGGCCCTCAGTGGTGATGGGCATTTATATCCCTGACCCTATGTCTTTTTTTTTTGCACCCCCATAAATGAGATTACGTTCTGTGCAATCGGTCAATTGTTTTGCCATGGTGACCAATAACCTCTGTTAATAATCCACCAGCACAGACAAGACACTCAAGTTGGTGCAGCCGAAGAGAAGGCTGGGGCAGGCAGTGTGTGGGACTGTCCCTTTAAATTCTCCCGGTCCCTGCCCAAATAAAGAAATATTCCCCCAGGCACTACATAAATCCCTCTCTGAACACACTAATGTCCTGATTAACGTTGTGCCTCCCAACCCTGAGTGATCGGCCTGGCTCTTCTTCGGCCTTGTTCACAGAAAGCCTGAAACACAGGCTGTTCCAGAAGGGCTTGTTTCCCTTAATACAAAAGTAATTTGAGGGCCTAATTGAATAACGCTGAATTCAGGCCTGGGTTCTTTTAAAGGATAAAATCGGAACAGCTACTTACTTTATTGCCCAACTGCTGTATTTCTTTATGTGTTTACTCAGGTAATTAAATTCTGTCTCCTTCCCAACACACCATGGAATTAGCAAAGGCAGTTTTCCTAATCAGGTTGTTCAGTTACTTTGTACAGGACTAGAAACCTGTGTCTAAGAGCAAGTGAGCTCTAGAGGAAGAAAGATGTGGACAGCAGAGGCAGAGGCGCCGTGAGGGAAGGGCAGTTACGTTGTGGGGGCACAGTAGAACACATCCATACTGGAAGTTTCATTAGCTTCGGGCCCCACAATTCAGTTATCAGCTTGCTCTGCCTCACTGGCGATGTCTTAGCCACACTCCGACCAGCTCTGCTTGCTGCTTTCATTGCGTTGCTCAGTGTGATGGAGCGGTCGAGGAACTGCAGGTGGGGAAGGGATTCTTTCCAGCTCCACACTGGCAGTCTAGGGACCAAACTTCAGGGACTGCCGGCTAGGGAAGCTGGCCATGGGAAGGACCGTGGAAAGGCAGGCACTGAGGTTCCCTCCGAAGAGTCCAGGAAATGGGCCTCGGTTGTTCTGTGTACACACTGAGAGAACTCAGGGTCAGTGTGAGATAAAAAACAAAACAAAAACAAAAGCAAGTGTCAATTGAAGACCCACAAAAGCTCAGGTACAAATGAATGGGTTCGGTGCTGCCTACTACACAGACTATAGTGCTCCCTACTACACAGACTATAGTGCTCCCTACTACCCAGCCTACAGTGCTCCCTACTATCCAGACTACTAACTCAAACAGGCTTTGGGAATTCTTTAAAGTCATCTCAGTGTGTGTGTGTGTGTGTGTGTGTGTGTGTGTGTGTGTGTGTGTAAAGAGCACATAAAATTGGGAGGGGAAATATCTGTGGGTGAAAGGAGGGATAGGATTAGGAGAGAGATTGGAGAGGAGAAATGAGAGGTGGATTTGATCAAAATAAATGTGGGTGTATAACATTCCCAAACAATTAAAATAAAACCCTTTAATAGCTGATATGTTGGGAGAATTCAATAATCCAGAGCTCTGAGTGGCAGACGAGTTTAGGGTTTTAGCTTGATTTGGAAATGTAGAATCCAGTGCCGGTCAGACTTTAATGCCCATTGAACCCTTCTGTTATAGCACAGCTCACCTGATCAGAATTCCTATGCATGCTACTAAGACAACTCGGAGCTTGCTTATTTCCCAAGGGCTCATGTTATAGGCCGTGCTGGCAGAGAGAAGGAAAATGAACGATGATAAAGGGCGAGATGGGTTGAGTGTGATTTGTTGAGCGCGTGGCGCTGGATGCACGTGTAAGGCCGGAACTGGGAGCAGGGGTGGGAACCATCTTGCTTCCTCTGACCGGAAGAATAATAAACCAGCTATTCTTTTTTTTTTCAGCTATTCTTTTTTTGTTTTGTTTTGTTTTTGAGACAAAGTAGCTTTGGGTCCTGTCCTGAAACTAGCTCTTGTAGATCAGGCTGGCCTCGAACTCACCGAGATCCGCCTGCCTCTGCCTCCTGAGTGCTGGGATTAAAGGTGTGCACCACCACTGCTGGGCTAAACCAGCTATTCTCTTAAGTGGAGCAATGGACTCTGACAGGCATGGCTAGTCTTTGCGTGCTCAGGTCATTTAAATATGAAAATTACTACAAGAGCCCCTGGTCTGGGCTAGACTGGACTACAAAGGGACCAGGTGGTTTGGGGAACTGGAGGACAGAGCCTTGTCTCTAGCCTTCTCCATCTCAGAGTCTGGAGTCACTGCAGGTATCACAGGCTGCGTCTTAGTCACTGTCCCATTGCTGTGAAGAGACAGCGTGACGAAGGCAACTCTGATAAAAGAAAGCATTTAATTGGGGCTGGCTTACAGTTTCAGAGGGTGTGTCCATTCTCATCACGGCAGGGAACGTGGTGGCAAGGGCGGCACTGGAACAGTAGCAAAGAGCTACGCCCTGATCTGCAAGCAGAGAGACTGGGTTTTGCATGGGCATTTGAAGCCATAGACTAGGGCATCGTTTAGTTTGAATCAGAGAAGCTTCCTTTGCAGGAGGTGGCTATTAATAGATCAACAACTAGTCAACAGGCAGGGACAGGAGACTGGGAAGTGCTCTGCTCTCAGTGGGAGCTCCACTCCCAGTGACACACTTTCTTCCACAAAGACACACCTTATTCTCTAATCCTATCAGAGAGTTCCACTCCCTAGTGACTAAGGACTCAAATATGGGAGCCTATGAGGGCGATTCTTATTCAAACCACCACAGACTCCATAGAGCGTACTGCCTGTCACACATTAGCCTCACAGCTCAGGGTGTTCACTCATTCTTTCTGAGTAGTTCTAGAAGGCAGCCTTTTTTTTTTTTTTTTTTTTTTTTTTTTTTTTTTTTTGGTTTTTTTCGAGACAGGGTTTCTCTGTGGTTTTGGAGCCTGTCCTGGAACTAGCTCTTGTAGAGAAGGCAGCCTTAAAGTCTATGGCAGCCTTAAAGTCTAGCAGGGACAGCATGTATCCAAAGTCACCATGCCGGTTGGTCTCAAATTCTGAACCCGTGAATGCAAGGTTGATCCTACCTCGTGACTCACAGGGGTGTTGTGTGGCCATCTCTAGCACTGATCTTAGTACAGAAGGGCATAGTTGTGACCTCTCACACAGGGGTGAGCATTGGCTAAAAAATATGTCCTGAGCAACCTGCCCAGATATTGATTTATTTTAGCCTGCTCCCATGTTGCCATGGTTACAGGTGAAAGTTATGCTCAACAGGAACTCATCTCTCTTCTACTGTCTGAGGTGAAGTACAGCAGTCACCTAAGGACCTCATCTCTCTTCAAAACTCAATACACATGAGGATTTTAAAGGAAACTAAGCTTATAATTTCATATTAAGAGTTTGAAAGGATTTATTTTTTTACTCCTCCACACAGGAACACTGACCATCCCTCCCAACTCAATGCAAGAAAACTTTGATATTGCATTTCTCTTAGCCTATAAATCTGACTACATGCTCCAACACTCTTTCAGTCTGTGCCTTTGTACAGATATCTGGCCATTTTTTTTTGTTTCTTTTTGTTGTTGTTTTGAGACAGACTCTCACTCTGCAGTCCTGGGATCCTTCTGCCTCAGCTTTCTGAGTGCTGAATTATAGGGCGTTCACCGCTATGTACAAATTTCCCCAATGAAAAAGAAAAGCTTATTTTCCCCAATGCCAAGCAATTCACAGACACATTTAAAAGAAATAACAAAATAAACAGGCATAAGAAATGTGCTAAAAATTATGCCATAAGCTGCTGGTTTAAGGTACGCCAGCTAACCTCTGCAGGTCCAGTTTTAGCTCTCACACCTCTATATTTCTCAGAATATTTATTGAGAATTCATATGCTTAGTACTACAGACACTTGAAAATAGATGGTGCTTCTAAGAAAGGAAGATAAATTTTAACAATACACATAATAGGAAATGCATCTTATACTTTTAAATGCTACCTAAGTTTGAATGTGTTCCTTGGTAGGTAACAACTTGGAAACCCAGTCCTCAAGTTGACATGCCAATGGTATTTTGAAGCTGAATACTTGGTGATAATGAGGATTAGTTGGGCTCACGAAAGTGAGCTGCCCATGACCATATTACTGAATTTGAAAAAGAGGAATGAGTATGTGAGCTAGGGAGATCTGTCCATGTGAAAGGTTTTTCCTTGGCATGCTCTTTCTCCACGATGTTTCTGCTTAGTTAGGACCAGACACCGTGGATCAAAACTCCAAACCATGGGTTAAAATGAATCTTTTCTCTCTTGAGTTATTTTCTTCAGGCATTTGTTGTATTTGTTATATCCCATCAGTCAAAGGAAACTCTGGCTACATATACTGCCTTTATGAGCTGATCCTCAGTTGCAAGATAGCTAAGAAAAGGGAGTCAAAATCACTGGTCAAGATAAAATCTGTTGTGGGAAAATGATAAAACCAAATTTCAAGAGGGAGTGAGTTGACATAGTAGCCAGGTATAACATCTGACTCCTTTCTGGAACAATTGCGCCATTTCTGTTGATAACAAACGGTAGAATTGGAAAGCCAAGACTAAGTGGTGAACATCACTGATTTCAGGTCTGTTCTTATTCACAGAGACCTGAAGCTACGGTGAACTTCATAGGCTCTCAGGACTGATCTACTAACACAAGCATCTTCTTCTGGCAATAATCATCATGATAAAGGCTGGAGAGCAGAAAAAACACTTGCATGGATGCCCAATAATCTTTTTGTAGCAGTGGCTATCCCGGAACTCGATAGATCAGGCTAGTGCTGAGATGAAAGGCATATGCCACCACACCCTGCTTAGTTTTCCCCTTGGTTTGTTCTTTGTCAGTTTCACTTTGTACACAAAGCATACTGGCCGCTCTCATGACACTCTGTCTCATCTTGTTACTATCTCCTATCATCCCCCTTTTCTTTTCTTTCTCATAGAAATGTCTATTGCTTTGTGGTGTTTTTTTCCCCCCCCTTTGAGCTTAACAAGGTCCATCTGTGTGACCGTGGCTTTGGAGCTGTCGGTTGGTGCCTGGTGGGCTAAGAAGTAGGCATCCAAGTGAAGACAATGATTCCTTCTCATTCAGAGTCTATTGATAGCCAACACTTCAGCATTAGGAGCTTCTTCTCTTGTGCAGGCCCAGTGCAGGTAACCATAATGGTGAGTTTGCAATTGTAATGGCTGTGTCAAGTCTAGAAGATGGCGCTTTGCAGCCTCCTACTCTATCTTGTGGATCTTGCATAACTCCTGTATCCCTATTCTAGAATTTCCCTTGAGCCTTGTTTAGGATGGAACACGTATTCTCGACATCTTTGCTGCCAATGTCTGTATTTAATGCTGGTCACTGTCAAGAGAAGCTTCTCTGATTAAAGCTGAAAATTGCTTTTGTATACGGACATAAACTTAGATTGTTTAGAAGGCATTTTGATGCTGTGTTGATTTAGTTTGACAAGAGTAGTTAGTTGAGCCTCTTATCTCCCAAGGCATAGGACATTAACTGTTTCTTTCCTGGGGAATTATTACTCCCCATTTCCTATAATTTTGAGGCTTGCTTTATGTCCCAATATGTGCTCTGTTTTACAGACACTTCCATGACCTGCTGAGAAGTACATGCATTATTTTTAAAGTAAATATTTACTTTATTTTGTGTGTATGTTTGTGTGCCTGGATGTATGTATATGTACCTTGTGCATGAAGAAACCCACAGAGATCAAGCAGGGTATTAGGTTCCCGGTATCCACAGTTACAGGTGACTGTGAGCTGCTATGTGGGTGCTGAGAGTGGATTCTCCTCAATAATTGTAAGCTTTCTTCACTGTAGAGCCTTCTATCCAGCCAGCTTCATATGTGTGCTACTTAGTGCTTGGCTGGGATATTCTGTAATTGTCTGTTATGTCTATTTGATTTATAGTGCTCCTGACTTCCAAAGTCTCTCTGTTTTATGTCAGAATGACCTGGCTTGGAGAGGAGGGTAGGTATTGAAATCTCTCTATAAATGTCTTGAGGTTAGCATTCAGGATTACTATTGAAATACACATATATGTTAATTCTTTTCCTTTACTAATTTTTCTGGTGTTTTCTTAGATTTCTTTTGATTAACTGTACTAGTATTGTTCACTTATACTCTATGGTCTTTTGTATGTTAATCTTTTGTTTCAGTCCAGAATACTTCCTTTAGTATCCTCTGTAGAGCTATCTTAGTGGCTGTATACTCCTTTAGTCTTTTTCTTCTATGTAAATAATTCATAGATTAGGTCTTTTCATGGTGTCTCAAGCTCCCTGCATATTCTATTTGTGAGTTTTAAACAATGTCTGATTTTCTTTGATCAAGCCATGCAGTGCCTCTACTTTGTATTCAAGTCCTAATATTCTATTCTCTTTCTCTGACGTGGTCTCATCACACAGCTAGGTTTAACCTGGAACTCATTTTATAGACAAGGCTTTCCTTGAACTCACAGAGATAAGCTTGCCTCTGCCTCCTGAGTGCTGGGCACCACCACACCTGACAACTATTTGTTTCTTTATTGAATTCAGTTTTCACATTCTGAGTTGTTGTTTTTTCATTCAGCCATCTGTGCTATTTTGAATGTTAATTATTGTATTTCTGTCCTTTTCAAGTTCAGCCAGGTGTATTTTTGTGTCCTCTTTGTTTTGAGTTCAATGAGTATGTTTGTAATTCTTCTTCAAAATTCGGTGTCTTGAATTTCGTCTAAATCATTCTTCTTGGGGGAATATTACTAAGGAATCGGTGGCTTGGGGAAAGGGTGTTGTTGTGGCTTATCATATTGTTTGCGTGTTTGTGATGAGACCCAGCACCTGGAGCTAGAACACTGACTGTCTTTTGATATCAGTACAGTCCATTGGCCTAATCCTAAAGCGCAGCAGTGGGTAGGGCAGTTTGGGGGAAGTCCCTGAGCTGAGGTTGAATGGGTTGGGCTGAGGCTGCACTTCTCACGCAATCCACAGCAACTTTGTGGTCGCTGCTGTGAACCAATCCAGAGGCAAATGTGGACATGGTCCTGAGTGGGAATTGTGTCTCTTATTTGGTCTTCAATAGTTTGAGATTGAAATTGTGGTAGTTTGAAATTGTCCCCTACAGGCTCACATTCCTTGAAAGTATTAGGATGTCTGGCCTTGTTGGAGTAGCTGTAGCCTTGTTGGAGGAAGTATGCCACTAAGGGTGGGCTTTGAGGTTTCAGAAGCTCAAGCCAAGTCCAATGGCTTACTCTCTCTCTTTCTGATGCCTGCTGATCTGGATGTAGAACTCTTGGCTTCTTCTCCAGCACCATGTCTGCCTGGGTACCACCATGCTTTCATCACAATGATAACGGATTAAACCTTGGAACCTGTAAGCAAGCCCCAATTGAATGTTTTCCTTTATAAGAGTTGTTGTAATCATGGTGTCTCTTCACAGCAATACAATCCCTAACTAAGACAGAGATGAACAATTCTGTGATTCCCTGTAGTTCCACAAACATGTCTGACAGTTATTAATAAGGACTTCTCAATTGGACTGTGTTTGAATCACCATAGTCTGAATCTTGAAGGACCTGTGAGTCAAAGGTGCCATTGGGAAGGGAGGGGTTGACCATTTTATAACGTGGGAGTTAACGGGAGGTTTCACATCACCAAGGGGTCATGTTCTTAAAGGAGATTATTGAGCCTCTGCCCATTCTTCTCTTTTGCCATGTACCCGTCATGAAGTGAGCAGCTTTAGCCCACCACATACATCCATCCCTATCATATGTGCCATCTTGCCATTGACCTCAAAGCAACAAGACCAACTAAGGGTGACTAAAACTTCCAAAGTGTACCTCAAAAATAAACCCATTCTTTCATTAAGCTGATTAATATTTGTTATAGTGACAGAACACTGAGTAAAAAAAAATGAGTCATATGGAATGAATCATTTAAATTAAGACTCAGACTTGGAAGGTCTAAGGTGAGTCCTGAGAATACATTTCTAACAGGCTTCTTAAAGGCAATCTTTGGACCACAGGATGATGCTGTACATGTTTATTGTTGTACTTATTTGGGGGTCTGATGAATGTCATCTCCCCCCCAAAAATTCTCACTTTGTTCTTTGTGGGTATCTCAGGTGTCTACCCATTCCTTTTGAGTTCCCACTGTGGGCATTTCAGATGTGACATCCCTAAGTTTCCACTTTGCTCTTTGTGGGTATTATAGATGTCTCCCCCAACTCTGAGACCCCACTTTGTGACTTGAGAGTGCCACTGCTTGCTCTAGGACCCTCTGTACACTGTCGGACTCTTCACACTTCTGTCCTCCGACAGCCACTTCTAACTTGATGATCTCAGAAGGCTCAGGTATTGGGAGAGAGCTGCCATCACTACCTCTTTGCTTGCAGGATTCTTTTGGGGGATGACTCTTACAGTGTGAGCCCTTTAGACCCTTTAGTCACTTTCGTGGTGGCTTCACTGTACAGACTGTGTCCCTGATCAGCAGGTTTGTGTTCATCACTGTCATTCTATCCCTTCTCACATTCTTCAAACTCCTCCCCAAGTTACAGGTTCTCCTCCCTCTTCCCTGAAGTGGAGGCTTGGACCATCTCTTCTGCTTTCCTTTTCATTTCACAGATTTTTTTGTTTTAATATTTTTTATGGTTTATTTAACTTTACTTTTTTTTTGTTTTTGTTTTTTTGTTTTCCGAGACAGGGTTTCTCTGTGGCTTTGGAGCCTGTCCTGGAACTAGCTCTGTAGACCAGGCTGGTCTCGAACTCACAGAGATCCGCCTGCCTCTGCCTCCCGAGTGCTGGGATTAAAGGCGTGCGCCACCACCGCCCGGCTTTACTTTATGTGCATTGGTGTGAAGGTGTCGATCCCCTGCAACTGGATCTTCAGACAGTTGTGAGCTGCCATGTGGGTGCTGGGAATTGAACCCCGGGCCCTCTGGAAGAGCAGTTAGTGCTCTTAACCATTGAGCTATTTCTCCAGCCCTCATTTTACAGATTTTTTTTTGTTTCCTTGCCTTCCTCTTTAGTATTTTATTCTTACTTCCATCCATTTTTGTGTGTGTGTGTTTCTTATGTCATAAATTCTCTTGTTCTCAGTGTTCCACACCCGAGGACAATGCCAGCAACTGCTGCTATTCTTTCCAATACATTTCATATTCTCCTGTAATTCATCCCTTTACCTTCTTCTCACATGCTCAGTTTTTGCCTTGATTTTCCTAGTCTAATGTTAAGGGAATAAAAATATATCTGTCAAATAGAAAGATCTATATAATGAATCACCATTTACACACCAACAACTTAAGTAATTGTCAAAATGTGTCATTTTGGAATTCCTATTTTTTTGGGGACGTCTTCCTTTGGTTTTGCTCTGTCCCTCAACTGCCACTTCATGGTTTGGTCTCCTCTTGTGGTCAAGCCCCTCCTCCTTTCTCCTGGCTCACTCTGCTTTCTATCTGGTCTCACTACAATGCATTTTATTGCATTCGTCAGCACCACTATGGACTGATTCCAGCGGCTGTTTCTCAGAGTTTATTTTTCTTAGACCTCTCTGAAACAGTCCAGTGTTTCCCAGGCTCTGGTCTCTGAGCATCTGCAATTAACTTCTTTCCATGAAGGACTTTGGAAGTGAGCACTTTGAAACTTGTTCAGGGGTTTCCAGGGCTATATTTGTTTTCAAAACTTATCACCCTGTCAAAACCTTTAATCTTACCTCTGCCCCGATGATGAAAATGAGACACTCATTAAATTCTATGACGTTGTCTTCCATAAAGGTAAAGTCCTTGATAGACATAATGAAGACATCATAAAATATTAATTGGTAATAGCAATGATGGTGATAGAAGCTATCATTCACGCAAGAGTATAAAACTAAGCTGTGGAGAACACAAGATCCAGCTATTTATCTGCTTCTGGACTTCTCATCGTTGAACTCTTTTTTAGAGTCACTGTGCATCTAATTACCTAGAAGTGACTATACCGAATGCCTACATTCTTGTAGTATTAATTAGTATCCATTAAGAAGTCATGGAATCAGCTAGAATCAGCTTCCAATTTTTAAAAAATGAAATGAAATGGAAAATATTGGGAGCAAAAATATTGGGGAAGAATACTTGAGGTGGATAAGCTCCCCTCATGTGTGTGCAGGTAATGCATTTTGTAAAGTTGAAAACTCCATTGAGAGAGCTGGTGTAGATATCCGGATGAAGTGAGTGTTGATTGACATGTAGAACTGGTTCCTGCTTTACACAAGTAAAATGTTGGATGATTACCAAGATGAACTTGTTTCGGGAGTATTTGACTGCATAGAACTAGCTAGTTCTTTATGTTTTTGAACATTTATCCTTTTCATTAGTTCAAATATGAATTCATTTTTATTCTTTAGGAAAAGATTTAAGGAAGTTTATAAATACCTGAAGAGAGTACAGTCAAACACACATGCCAGCGAATGTTGATGAAAAATAACTCCACAAGAAACTTAAGCCAGAGACGTCAAATAGAACCGGTAGTGAAGGTGGCAGTCATTTACATTGTACTGGTGTGAAAGATGCAGGGTTGAAGGGTTTGTGGAGTCTTAAACCACAATTCCAGAGAGCTGCTGAGGCCAGGAAGGTTGTGGTAGGGTCAGGACTCCTGCAAACATGTCCGGAGTTGCAGTTGCATGAAGCTGAAGGTGGAGTTTAAGTTGCAGTGGACATTGTAAATGGGGAATCCACCAAAGAAAGGTACAGGTATGGAGTTCAGTTGGTCCAAGAAAGAGATTGCATGTGCTGCAGACAGAACTGAAGGGCTGAAGCTTCTCAAACCCACGAAGCCCAGATGATCCCATAAGGATCTTCAGATGTCAGATATGGAGCCGCTGGGTTTCGTGGTTGTCCTGGTAAATTTCTGTCTTACTTTGACCCAATCATTCCTTGATATATCCTTATTCCTCTTTTTAAGGATGGGAATATTTACTCTGTGCCATTGCACAGTACTGTGCAACTTGCTTTTGATTTAATATGCACTCACAGCAAAGAGATTGTCTTGAGGTTCAGATAAGACTTAAATTCTGGACATTAAAGCTGGGACTTTTTTAGAATACGGGGACTTCTAAAGTTTTACTGAGTGCATGTTGCATTATGAGATGGTGTGTTGGTAGGTTTTTTATTTTTTTGTCACCTAGATCCAAGGTAAGGTCATCTGAGAAGAGGGAACCTCTCCTGAGAAAATGTCTCCATCAGATTAGCTTGTAAGAAAGTCTGTAGGGCATTTCCTTGATTGATGATTGATGTGGTAGGGCCCAGGCCACTGTGGCCAATAACCATTCTTAGGCATGTAGTCTCAGGCTGCATAAGAAAGCAAACTGAGCAAGTCATGGGGAGCAAGCCAGTTAAGCAGCACTCCTCAGTGGCCTCTGAATTCAGTTCTTTTCTGTAGTGATATTTCATTTGCATCTTAATATATAAAGCCTGAAGATCAGAGAGTAAAATAGCTGCACTGGTCAGCCTTACAGACCAGGCAGTGGTGACACACACCTTTAAACCCCAGGAGCCACACTAGTTTGCCCTAGAGACCAGGTGGTAGTGGTGCACGCCTTTAATCCCAATCCTAGAAGAATTATAAAACGGGAGGAGACAGCTCTCAGTCTCAGTCTCATTCGGAGGTTCCTGGAGGCAGGGTAGCCATTTCTGACTGAGGTAGAAGTAAGAGCCATAAAGAAAAACGTTAGTAAAAAGTTTCTTGGAGGGGCTGGAGAAATGGTTCAGCAGTTAAGATACTTGCTGCTCTTCCAGGGGACCTAAGTTTGGTTCCTAGTACCCACACCATGGGCTCACAAGCACCTGCAACTGCTCTAGGAGATTTGATGCCTCTGGCCTCTGCAGGCACCTACACTCCTGTCCGCATACCCATATAGAGACGGGTATCCACATGCACATAACGTGAAACAATAAAACATAAAAATAAATCTTTAAAAAATTCTCAGAATCCAAATTGCTCATTTGTGTTTCCAATTTAGGGGACATGGAAACTAAATCAGGCTGTATCCAAATATGCGGAGAAACAGGATGCCAGACTTCAGATTCCAGAGTGTGGAATTTAGGGAAGATTCCAGAGAGGGTGTGGAAGTGAGGCTGAACAGGTTTTTGGAAGCTGTTCTAGGAGGGTAGAGGCACTTCAGGGAGAGTTTTAGCCAAGTGGATGTTGCGCCTGAAATATTCACCTAAACAAACATTAGTCAGTCGGAAAGGAATTTGAGATGAAGGTGTCCAGGAATGATGTGTGGGAGTAGAAACCTGGAAACATTCTTTCAGATCCCAGCATGGCTGAGGTCATACCTGCTGCTGTAGAACAGGCACGTAAAGAACAGACACATACTGCTTGAGCCACAGAGGCAAACCGTTCTCTCTTCTTAATTTGAACATGAAGAGTTCTAAGGTCTGATTCTTGGAAATTAAACACATGACTATAAAAATAAAATTATTATTTTTATGAAATTGTTCTGGTGAGAAAGAATATTTTTATTCTTTAGGGTAATACACATGCTGAGGATGATTGGACCCTAACTATGTAGCGTTTTAAAGTTTGCCCAGGAAACTAGAAACCAATCTTATCTCATGAATGTCAAATCACAAACTGAGGTGTGCATTGAAAGAGTACAAGTCCTCATTAAAGCATGAGACTTATGCTAGTGGGAAGAATTATCTAAGTATGTGGCACTCATTCAAAGCTCTGATTATTAGAAACCAAAGGAAAGAAAGATTGAAAGAAAATTAGAACAGGCAGTGATCTGATTGGTCCAAAGCCTTTTTTTCTCCTCATAATTTGGCTTTTTTAAGTATTTAATTTTATTTTTTTATTAATTCTTTTCATTGTTTTACTTACCCACTAGTTTCCCCTCCCCTCTTCCCATTCCCATCTCCCACCTCCTGTCTGCCTCCCCTGCATCCACTCTTCCTCTGTTCAGAAAGGGGCAGGCCTGCCATCGGAGTCAACATAGCATGACATATTAAGTTGAGGCGAGACCAAGCTCCTCCCCTGCATCAAAGCTGGGCAAGGCATTCCAGCATGGGGAACAGGTTCCAAAAAGCCAACTCATGTGCCAAGAACAGGTTCTGGTCCCACTGCTAGGGGCCCCACAAATAGACCAAGCTACACAATTGTTACCCACATGCAGAGGGCCTAGGTGAGTCCCATAGAGGCTCCCTAACTTTCTGTCCAGAGTTTATGAGCTCCCACAAGCTCAGATCAGCTGTCTCTGTGTGTTTCCCCATCATGATCTTGACCACCCTTGATCTTCCAATTCCTCCTTCCTCTCCTCAGCTGGACTCCCAGAGCTCAGCCCGTGTTTGGCTATGGATCTCTGCATCTGCTTCCGCCAGTTACTGGGTGAAGGCTCTCTGATGTCAATTAGGGTAGTCACCAATCTGATTATAGGAGAAAACCAGTTCAGACACCCTCTCCACTACTGCTAGGAGTCTCAGCTGGGGTCATCCTTGTGGATTTCTGGGAGTTTCCCTGGTACCAGGTTACTCTCTAACCCCCAAATGGCCCCTCTATCAAGATATCTCTTTCTTTAAATCCCACCCCCAACTCAATAAACTTAATCTCTCACCTTCCTGTTCCCCCTTCCCTTCCCCTCCAGCCCCACCTCCAGTTTACCCAGGAGATCTCATCTGTTTCCTCTTCCTAGGGAGATCTATGTTTCTCTCTTAGGTCCCTCCTTGTTACCTAGCTTCTCTGGGGTTGTGGATCGTAGCCTGGTAATCCTTTGTTTTGCATCTAATATCCACTTGTGGGTGAGTACACACCATGTTTGTCTTTCTGGGTCTGAGTTTCCTCACCCAGAATGATTTTTTTCTAGATCCATCCATTTGCCAAGGTCTTGATTTTAACTTTGTGTACAGAACAATAAATTCCTGTCACAGAGGACGGAAACTCTAGGTCAGGTTCCAAGGGGACAAAGCCAAGAGGAAGACATTTCAATCTTATGTAGATATTTGCCCTTCAGGAAGCATTTCCAGTGTCAGGAAAAAGAAGCCTCTCTCCACAAAAAGAAAGGTAGGAAATAGAATTTGTCACGACCAGTTCCCTGTCTATGCACACATACATTCCATTACCTGTGAAGAAGCAGGATCCATCCCTGTTCTCCTTAAACCTGAGATGGTCTGTTGCTGGGTTGGTTTTTGTGGTGGTTTAAACAGGAATAGCCCCATAGACTCATGTGTTTGAATGCTTGGCGCAATGGGAGTGGCACTATTAGGAAGTGTTGCCTTGCTGGAGTAGGTGTGGCCTTGTTGGAGGAGAAAGTGTGTCACTGTTGGGGCAGGCCTTGTGGTCTCAGATGCTCAAGCTAGGCCTAATGCAGCGTTCACTTCCGCTGCCTGCAGATCAAAATGTAGAACTCTAGGCTCCTTCTCCTGTACCATGTCTGCCTACATGCCACCATGCTTCCCACCATGATGGTAATGAACCAAACCTCTGAAACTATAAGCCAGCCCCAATCAAATGTTTTTCCTTTTTAAGAGTTGTTGTGGTCGTGGGGTCTCTTCACAGCAATAGAAACTTTAGGACAACTTTCTACATATAGCAGAAGAGACCCTGGATCCTTCTTAGTCTCAAGCTCTGTGATCCCTGACAGTTTCCGTCTCTGCTATGTTGGGGCTTCTGGCCACCAACAAGAAGTCTAGACGGCTTTCTTGAAGAGAAGTGGCATGTCAGGAGAGCTGAGGCGTTGGGAGAGTATATGAAGATGCTGCCATAAGCAGCGTCCCGCCAGCCCCAGTGAACCCGCAGAACCACGAGAGTCAATCCTGCACCGTTGTTCAAAGATGGCATGTTTTGGGGGTGACTTAAGTAATGGAATCGTCAACTCTAGGATCTATCAGGTATGATGTTTGATTTCCCACAACAAACGCTTGTTAACAAGCTGCATTGTAGCTGCACTGACCTTTTTTTGTAGAACACACCAGATCTATTCAATTTCACTGCGAACTTAGACAGTATAAAGTGATAGTAGGTAAAGGAAGGCTGATGTTTATTAAGTTTCCACTATGAGCTAAGGACAATGTCACATAACTGTGTATGTACCATTTTGTTTAATTCCCCAAACAATGATACAAAGAAGTGATATTTCCATGATAGAGGCAAGAAAGCTGAGGTCACAAATTCACTAAGGAATGAAGCCCACTTGTTGGATGCTTGGGTGCCAAGTACCTGGCCTAAAATGTACATCCTTGTCTGGAAGAAATCCCATACAAGTCTCCTGGGAAGCTACTCAAAAGTTCCCATGATGCTATGGGAGACTTTTTGGAGTCTAACTTGCTTCTGCTATTCCCTTTTCTTAGTGTGATGTGGGGTCACATAATGGCTATCCTGAATTCCCATGCTCCCTTGGCTAAACTCGGGGCTCTGGCTCCTCCCTGCCAGCCACAGCAACCACCCCTGACAATCTGCTCCACATAGGGTAGAGCCGTGGGAGGCTCCAGCAGAACTGCAAAAGCCTTGACTACTCCCAGATGCTGGAGCAGATTAAAAGAAACAGTTACGAGGAAAGGAGGAAGGAAAACACCAGCACAAAACTGGCCGGTCACATGCTTTCAGCCCTCCAAGCTGGCAGAGAACTGCATTCCCCAAATCCTACTCCCAATCCCCACAGGTAATACACATTCCGCCCTGTGGTTTCCATGGAGATGTGAACCCTCAGCACTCCAGGTCTCACGGCAGTCTGTTTCCCCAACTAAGACATCGTTTGTGCCATGTCTACCTTTAATACAGGGATGGGTGACTGTCTAAGACAGAGGCCTGCACAGGCTTTGCATGGGGTATACTTAAGACTACCTCAGAGTAACCCCTACCCTGCAGTAGTTTTGTTTTTGTTTTTGTTTCTGAGGACTGACATCCCTCTTTCCCACTTTTAACTGTGTCTTTTCCATTGGGAGAATCTCAAAGAGCTCAACGTTTGTTGACTCAAATAACTTTAGATATATGTGCAAGATTGTTTACCTGGATCTTGAGATAGATTGATTGCCAATTTTCTGAGAAATCACCATACTGATTTCCAAACTGGCTGTATTTTATTGAGTATTTTCACATCCATGTTCCTAAGAGAGACTGGCCTGTAATTCTTTTTTTGTTGCATCTTTGTGTGGTTTGGGTATCAGGGTAACTGTGGTCTCATAAAAAGAATTTGGAAATTTTTCTTCTATTTCTACTGTGTGGAACAATTTGAGAAGTATTAGTATTAGCTCTTCTTTAAAATTCTGATAGAATTCTGCACTGAAACCATCTGGTCCTGGACATTTTTTGGTTGGGAGTCTTTTAATGACTGCTTCAATTCTTATGGGTTATAGGTCTATTTAAATTGTTTATTTGGTCTTGATTTAATTTTACTATGTGGTACCTATCAAGAAATTTGCTGAGCTGGGTGGTGGTAGTGAACATCTTTAATCCCAGCACTGAGAGGGAGAGGCAGGTGGATCTCTGTGAGTTCGAGGCCAGCCTGGTCTACAAGCGTTAGTTCCAGTACAGATTCCAAAGCTACAGAGAAATCCTCTCTCCAAAACAAAACAAAACAAAACAAAACAAAACAAAACAAACAAAAAGGAAAAGAGAAAAAGAAAACAAAGAAAACTGCCCATTTCTTTTATATTTTCTAATTTTGTGGGGTACAGGTTTTAAAGTATGGCCTGTTGATATCTAGATTTATTCGGTGTGGTAACATAAAATATGAGGGCGTTATTTTGATTTTTCTCTCTTTGCCGAGTCTTGCTGCATTATCCAAATGGGTGATCAATTTTGGAGACATTTTCATGACCTACTCAGAAGAATGTGTACTCTTTAAGTGCTTGGATGGAACATTCAGTAACTGCATGTTACTTACAGTGTCATTTAGCTCCAATGTTTCTCTGTGTGTTTTATGTGCAGGTGACCTATCTACTAGTGAGAATGGAGTGTTGAAGTCACTATCACTATCACTGTGTTGGGATTAACCTGTGACTTTGAATCTGGTGACAATTGTTTTTATGAAGTCAGCTGCATCTATTTTAAAGATTGTTTGAGTTGTTCCCTTGATGAGTATGAAGCTATTTTAATTGTCTCTTCCAGTTTTAGTTTGAAGTTTATTTTTCTAGAGATTAGAATAGCTACACCTGCTTGTTAGCTCCATTTGCTTGAAGCATCCCGTTTGGTCCTTTCATCCTAAATGTGGTGAGTTGTCTTTCACAGCAGGAGGCTCTACTTTTCATCTTCCTATGGGGATCTTTTTCTGTTCTGTTACCCCTGCCTCTCTGTGTAAACTGCTATCTCAAGGGGTGGAGCTCCTTATGTGCCCTGGGTCAGCTCAGGTCTCTTCTGGGGCCTACTCCATTTTCTCTCAAATCATCTTTTTATCACCTAATTGTAAAGACATTATATATTTAAGGTAGAAGTCAAATGCATATCCATACATATGTGTACACTCGCATACACATGCACATACACATGTGTATATGCACACACATATAGATACATATATATGTACATATATACATACATATACACATATACATACATTTACACACGCACATGCACACACATACACATATATATGCACATATACACATACATACACACACACACATTTTGAGATCATCTGACAATTACTACTGCTAAGACTGAAGGCCCTGCCCAGCCTACTGCTATGTGTTTCTTCCCAAGCTTGCTATAGCTTAGCTGTAAGCCCCAAGGGGAAGGACTCAGTCTAAAGTGAGTGGAAGGCACCTTTGTGCTGCTAACTCAGCCACAGGCCATCTTTGGAGGCCTTCCACCAACTCTATTGCTGACTCCTGGATTTTTATCAGGAACATTGTCTCTATGACACAGTGTCCTCTTTCGTCAAGCAGCAGTATCAAGCTCAATGGTCCAAAGCACGATTGAATGAATGTGTCTGAAATTGTTGAGCCAGCCAGTTCACAGGAGCACTCAGATAGTTCTGCTTATGCGGCTCTGCTTTTTATTTCTTGTTAGATACCATTACACCATAGGGCATTTTGTAGTTTTATAAAATCATTGCAGCTGTCTTAGTCATCCTTTGGGAAAAAAACCACTAGGAAGAATAATATGGTAGGGAAGGGGTGGGCGAGAGTGGTAGACAAGAGGCAGGGAGGGGCTCCATGAACTATTTGACTTAGGTAAGTCAGGATTCAAGGGGAGGTCACACTCCACCCATGCACTGTGGTCTTCTCTGCAGGAATNTACCACACACTCACACACATATCACACAAACATACCACATACACCACACTCATACACACATATCACACACACACACACACACACACACACACACACACATATATATATATATATATATGCTTGCTGATACCACCATAAATGGTGTGAGTAAGAAAGTCTGGCTCTTCAAGTCATTTCTTGGTTAGAGTAGGAGACGTGGAAGTAACGTCCACTCCTGGATCATGGCACACAACGCTGCTCTGCTACGAAGAACCGCTGGATAAAGCGCTAATTTCCCCCACTCTCTCTGTGTGTTCTAATCTAATCTAATCTAATCTAATCTAATCCTGGTTGCTCACAGACCTTCTCTAAGAGGCTCCTCCCTGACTCCTGTCTTCCTAGACAGACCCACTTGACACCTATTCCATGACACTTACTATCCCCCTGCAGGCTACGGAGTTATCTGTGCTCTTCAAACAGGTACTTGTGTGGACGTGGTCATCACAAATATTTGTCCTTCCACATAATAGCGACTTGAGCTGATTTGGTTCTTAATTAAGACTCAGTCATTATTCCTCAGGCTTCCACTGAGTCATATCATTTGGTTCCCATAACAACCCCATGCTGTCCACGATAGTATTGTGCCTTGTAAGCAGAGGGAGGAAGTGTAAGCACAGGAAACAACCCGAGATCGCCCTTTGAGAAGTAGTGGGCTGACATTCAGCCCCAGGTCTGTTTGTAGGGTTTCTGATGCTGTATTTCTCTATCTTGTGAGCCACTATGTAATCCTTATCAGATTTAGTTAACCTGTGAGAATTGAATTAAATTTTCACAGTGTACCTTTGGTAACCACTGCCTAGCTTCATCTTGGGGTGAATGCAGGAAATGTCTGACCAAAAAAAAAAAAAAAAAACATGTAGGAAAAAGACTGAAAGTTAGAAATACCCAACAGCAGAAAACTTCAGGTGAAGAATCTGATGCTTGTTTTAAATTTCATCCACAATAGTTGGCAGTTTAGAGTCCTTGAATACACAGCTTGGGCCTCTCTATCCTCAGTGTCCCCATCTGTTGGTTAAGTTGAAATAAGGCCATGTGCACATGTTTGATAAACTGTCATCTAAGGTATTATATAATGATTTACTTAAAAAGAAAATCATAGGAACTGTACATTAAAATTACCAAGCAAGCTAGACTGAAGAAAAAAATGCTATATCTTTCTTGGTTGAAATATAGCTTCACTGAGCATAGTGACTGTGGGTCTTCCCTAGGTCTTGCACTTTTATGTGTCAAACCTGGCAATTTCCCACTTAGTACCAGATGTAGAGTTAGTTCAACAGATTTCTTTCAGCGGGGCTGTCTGACAAGGAGGAAGTTTTAGTTTTGATATGCTAAGTATCCATCACATTTAAACAAAACATGCAGCAAATTTCAACTGTTTGCTCAACTCTATCTTGAAGTCATTCCGTTTGTCTATGGATTTCAGGAAGAACTTTTCTCCATTAGGGAGCAGAGGGATGAACTGGACTTTAAAATATTTAGCACACCTCTGCCAAAGATCTACTAGAACGTTAGATCATTTTCTTTTTCAACTTGTTCACTCTACCATGGTAGTGATAGATCCCTTCAGGAACTGGAGGGGTCAAAGGAAAGGTGTATTAGGGCTCTCACAAAGTCATAGGACAAGCCATCTGAGGTGTGTAGTTACTGTCCTTATCACATGTCAACTTCAAGTTAAAATAGTGTGTGTGTGTGTGTGTGTGTCTTCTTAATGTGAAGACCATAGCCTCTTACCTCATGTAGTTCATAGAGATATTCTCAGATCAGCTGGTAGCCCTGCAAGCATCTAAACAAGGGCCCATCATGCCTGCCAGAGTTGAGCTGAATTCCCACTGGAACCTAGGAAGGACCCTATAGAAAGCTGCCACAGTCTCCCCAGGGACAGACCAAGAGCTTTCTCTTTCTCCCTTTAAGTGTCTTCCAGGCTTACTACCAAACTTCTCCGGTGAGGCTTTCTGAACTAAAGCTCTGGTTTGTATGTTTGAACGTTGAGATTATGGGTTGAGTGATATTCCAGTTTAGGGCATCAGTCATGTCATGGTTCTTCTTTGACCTCAGTATCTCATCAAGACTTACCCTCCTTGAACCTCCAGGCAGTGTTCTCAACAGCTAATAACTAGGAAAGAGATCCCTGGACACGTCAGACCTAAGCAGGGGCTTGGTCAAGGCTGGGAGTTTACCCTCTAATGATAGGAGATCTGCTGCGCCTGGAGCAAAGCTATCTCGCTGCTGGTTAGTCACCACCAAGCAGCCCTTCTTGGAGCCCGGAATGATAATTAAGTGCCTTAATATCACAACATGCTTCCTGTGACCCTTGGTCTGTTCTTGACATTTATAACAGGCTTTCCTTTCTATCTTTATCTTTTTCTTTTCTTTTTTTTTAATTGAGAAGCACCTATGACAGGTAAACTTGTAAGCAAAGTTCTTTTCGAAGAGAACATTTCAGTGTCCTCATTAAGAGGAACTAATTACCAAAGGAGGGGAGCTAAGCACTAGATAGGTGGATCAGTGGGTGAAGGCATTTGCTGCCAAGGCCGATGACCTGAGTTTGATCCCTGCGGCCCATGTAGTGGACGGAGAGTATTGATGCCGGCAGGTTGTCCTCAGTCCTTTACAGGGGTCTTGTAGCCCCCTTACTTCAAACAAATAAATGTAATTTAAAAAAAGTTAGAAAGAGGGAGTTAAAAAGGAGCCATGTCTTTCTACCTGGATTTAAATGTTGAAGTGAGAGGTTTGGCAAGCGTCTGAATAACTCACTGCCAGCACAGAGTCAGGGACTCTCAGTGTCTGACAAGGCAAGAGACATTGGTGTACTGGGCAGTAAGGCATGGACTCAGACCCGGAGAAGACAGTCGGGGAAACTTGACATCTTCAAAGTCTGCATTGCATAGTTCACTCACATCTATTTAGAAGAAAACAACACATGAACAAAAACAAACAAACAAAACAAAACCCATCCCCATTTTCCCAGGTGCCCCAAACAGACATCCAGGCTATTTTTCCCAGAGCCCCATAACGCCCCAACCACTCGGTTGTCCTAATGTTCTTGCCCTGGACTTATCTCTATGTGGAAAATACCTCAAGCCCCAGTCAGGCCTGTGAGTGCACAGAAAGTTACAGTGGGGCAAGAGATGGCCTGCTTTATTGTTGCTAAAAATAAATGGTGAAAGCCACGCCTCTTGATGATTGGGAGCCAGAGAGCCTAATCACGCCAATGCCCTCTAATAAAAACTAATGACTTCCTTCTCTCTAATCGCTCCCTGAATTTTACAGTCTTGGTGTATTCCTGAGGAATACTCTCAAGAAGCTTAGCTGATAGAAGGTGCCCCACAGTTTAAATGAAACAATCTCCCTCATAAAGATCTATGAGAAAAATGTGTCGGAGGCATGGGGAGGCACAGCTGTCCATCCTTGGAAGAAAGGAAGGAAGAGTGCCCAAAAGAAGTATAAATAGCTCATTGGCTCTGGGGATAAATGCAAATTCAAGTGCCAATAAGATACATTTTCAGTGGTTAAATTCGTCATAGTAAGACAAATAATGCTCAATTTCGATTAATTTTGTGAGCAGTCATTAATCATAAACCAGGTTGGGAAGGATAAGTCTGTTTCGCCTCGGAAGTTGTCTGGCAATGTATCACCTAAGGTTTTAAATGTCTAACCCACACTATGCGGATATGGGGCCCCTTTAAGGAATTATTATGTCGATGGTAGCACCCTGCTTTTGTGGTCTCTGTGTTTGGGAGACTGGCGTAGAAGGACAGTGAGTTTGAGGATAGCCTGGGGCACATGACTATGAGGTTTTTTTTTTAATATGTTTTCAAAAAAAATAGAAATATAAACACACACATGCGAACAACCAGCTCTAGTTTTCAGGTGCAATCACTGTAGCGGAAGCAAAAAAGAGGCATTTTTATGTCTGAGAGCTGTATATCAGAGGGCTGGGGAGGTGGCTCATTGCAGAAAGTATGTGTGCACATGCCCAAGGACCTGAGCTGGATGCCCAGCCCCTGCCTACCCGCTATATGTGTAGTGCGCATCTGTATCCCAGTGCTGGGCTGATCCTGGCCTGCCAATCAAGCCCAGATGCTGAGTTCTGGGCTCAGTGAGAGACTCTGCTCAAAACGAGGTGGAGAGTGAGAGAAGAAGGAACCCAATGCCAACCTTGGGTCTCCGCCTGTGCACTTACGCGTGCACATACCCACACTGCATCACACATGCACAAGCATCCTCTACCACACATACGCAGGAGGAGACAAGAATTATGTACTTGATGTGTCTATAGTGCTGTTTAGTGTTGGGGATTGGATAAGCCGCATGTGGCTTGGGTGGAAAGGGACGATCTCTTTACTGAGGTTGGGAAATGAGGACACGGGGACTCAACCCATGACCTTCACTTTCCACGTGTGTAAAATATTCACAGCCTTTAAGTTCAACTTTTCTTCAGTTAGGGACTATAGCCTAATGAAGCTATCGGAACACGTATAGTTAGATGCATAAAGATAATTTCCGTATGTCCTCAGGATCACCTACGATTCTGCAGTTCACACACCTACGTAACTATGCATCCTACTGTTATCAAGGCTGAAAACAAAAGCCTGTGCTCACAGATAAGTTCTCCTGACCCCTGCCGACCTCAGCTATGGCGTATCAGCACCCTGTGACCTGCCATCTTGGCTTCCTAGCAGTGAGAATCACCCTGCCTCCCATGCTTCCAGTCTGTTCATATTTCTGCTTCAGAACCCAGACCAATGACTCTACACTGTATACTCTCACAGCACTTGGTGCCTTCCTCTGTATACATGTCTCAATTCTGTTTAAGTAATAAATTATATAATTAGTTTCTCAATGACCTCTACTCTCTTCCTCCTTCCTATATCTTCCAAGAGTCTCAAATGTAGTAGGAGCTCTGTAAATATAGGCTGGGCTCAACAGCCAATGCAAATATTATAAACTCAGTTCAACTAAACTCCATTATTGACTGACGTCTCTTCCTTGGCCAAGTTTCTAAACGTTAAGATTGGTGGGCTGTGAGCTGAGAGGGTATGGTGTTTCCTGTTCTTTTCCCTTTAGACCTCTGGTGCTAACCGTGTCTTAGAACCACCTGGCTCTCCCCTTTCCCACATGAGACAATTCCGCCACAAAACTTCCCCAGATGGCTTTGATCTTCACTTCGTCACCAGAACCTCCCTGCAGCTGAGGCTTGTGAAGCAGTGAATGCCTTAGAGAGTCCAGCAGTCAGGAGTGGAAAACAAACCTCCGGGCTGCTCGGCGAGAGTCTGGCTTTCGCTGCAATTACTCGGGAATGAATGTTCTAGTCGTGTTCTCCCATCCTCTGGTCTACGGTAATGGCGTCAACAAATGTTAATCAAGGGGATGCATCCCTGTAATTGGTAATGAATGGGACTTTGCTGTGGCCTGTGTTATGTCAGTTTCCAGAGCCCAGGAGCTACTTCCTGCCTCGCTCACTTTCAGGATGTAGGCAATGAAAGCAGTTAAGACAACCCACCAGTCTTTTCTAATGTCACCGCAGTTTGGCGGCTCCAGGCAGAAAACGAAGACTGGAGGATACAGCTATTGGGAGAACGTTGGTCACTGATGGGCAGGAACAGTCACTGAGGGACCGTGTCCGTTCGTTCTTAAGGAAGTAGCCCAGCATGCTCATCGGTCCGCATCTTCTTCTGTAGACATTTGTAGATGACGGCCGCACATGTATTATCTTGTTCTCCACCCCTTACCCTTTTCCTTAGGGTTGCCCTTCACCAACTTGCAAGACTTGGCTTTGTTTTTAGTCTTCAAGACTGAATTTCAGTTCACCTCCGGGGTTACCCCCGTTGTTCCTTCACGGGTGAGCTATGCACGTCGGTCATCTGCTTCCTTTCTGTTCTAAATCCATCTTTAGTTACTGTGACCACAGTAGGGTCTAGCAAGGGAAAAGGAAAGTTTTTTTTTCCATTGCAACTTTACAGGAGAACTTTTTAATCTGTTATTCAGACTAGACCAGAAATTAGAAGGTTTACTTACTTCTGAATACACCAAGATTTGAACTTATGACTTGCTAGGACTTTTCAGTGAGACACTATATAAACGAAGACCCTAGACAAGGTTACCATAAAGACCCCAAGGTACTTTTAAAGACCTCCCAAACAGGATGTCCATAATTTGTTTAGAAGAACTGACCTAGGGTTACACCTAAGGGAATGTTCATAGACAAAAGGATGTTCTCAAATGTAAAGCAGATTTCCGTGTAACAAGCGATAACACTAGCATTCATTCATTCATTCATTCGTTCACTAAGCAGTGATTACTAAATGGAGCTGGGTTCTGAATGTCAGGTGATGGCAAAACCAAACTAAAAACCCAGTTTCTGCCCCCTGTCACAAAAACATTCTCTTCTTAAAAGATAAGTGTTTGTGGCAGATTAAAGATACTTCCTTTTGAAAATCCATCATTGGTATTTCTACACTTACAGGGATATGGAATGAGTCTTTCTGTTCAGTTCCCAAATAATGAATGATACAGAGTCTTTTCATTAAATGAAAGCTGGCCCTTTAGTTTGGGCGTGTCTCTTATAACTTACATTAACTCATTTATATTAATCTGCATTCTGCCACACGGTGTTACCTCTCTTCTACCTTGCACCTTGCGCTTCCTCCAAATCTCCTGGTGCCTCCCTCATGCCCTGCTTCCTCCTCCTCCTTCCTCTTTCTCCTCAGAAATCTCACCAATACCTCCTACCAAGCTATTGGCCGTTCAGTATTTTATTACACCAATCACGGCAATACACATTCACATGGTGTACAAATATCCCACAACAAGGATAAATAAGTACATAGAGGAAAAAAAAACTCAAACCAAAACAAAACAAAGCTGTTAGAAAGCTAATCCAAGAAGCAGATTTCTGTACCGGCAATGTTTTGGGAAGGCAATGATTTTAATGAGTGTACCACAAGATTGGCACTTTCTGTGTGTGAGCATGTTTCTATGTAGCCATGCTTTCTGTGTGCGAGCATGTTTCTAGGTGGCTATGCCTTTTGATTAGTTGTTTTGCTAGCTGAAAAATGGAGATGCACATTCTTGGGAGGAGCATTGCACCATGCATATTGGTTTGGGACTGAGTGGTGTGGAAGATAAATAAAATAAATAAAATAAAGCCAGTATTTGTAAGGGGACAGAATGAGAGGGACAAGAGGTGGCTAGTTTGGGGTAGCCCCTCCCTCTATCTTTAGCGTTTTCTTTGTTGAACTAATAGCTCAGCTGTACCTCTACTGGTCATGGTTGTTATAGTTGTAATCATATGCCATGATCAAAAAGCAAGTTGGGGAGAAAGGGTTCGTTTACACTTCCATATTGCTGTTCACCATCAAAGGAAGTCAGGACAGGAACTCAGACAGGGCAGGATCCTGGAGGTAGGAGCTGTTGTAGAGGCCATGGAGAGGTGCTGCTTACTGACGTGCTCCCCATGGCTTGCTCAGCTTGCTTTCCTAAAAGAATACTGGACCACCAGCCCAGGGATGGCACCACCCACAATGGACTGAACCCTCCTGCATCAGTCACTAATTAAAAAAAATGTCTTACAACAAGATCTTATGGAGGCATTTTCTCAGCTGAGGTTTCCTGCTTTCAGATGACTCTACTTGTGTCAAGTTGACATAACACAGGCCAGCACAGAGCCTTTGTGTAGGTATGGATTTACCGATTATCTGAGATCAAGGAGAAGATACCATTACTTTTCTCCCTGGAGTTCAAGATACCTCCTGGGACTCCAGATGAGAGGTTTATTAAGTCCAAGTCCGCCTGCCCACCAGTTCCCCCACTCCCCAAGTAGGGTTTCTTTGTAGTTTTGGAACTTGCTTTGTAGACCAGGCTGGCCTCGAACTCACTGCCTGCCTCTGCCCCCCGAGTGCGGGGCTTAAAGACATGTACCACCACTGCCCCACCAGATGTTGATAAGAGTCTGCACTGACTGCCAGGAGAAATTACAAGTCTCCATTGGTGCAAAGAAGAACCAGAGCAATGAGGAGGGCCAACGTGGACAGCACATTCTCAACGGCTGTCTTCACTCTGAAGGCAAAATTGTCTTCGTAGCTCACTCCTGACTATATGTGGAGGAGATGCAGTGGGTGTCTGTGCTGTGCCTTGCTCTGTCCTAGGTGCTCAGATGCCGGCGGCTGAGACACTTGTCCTCCCCTTGTGGATCATCCATTCCAGGCAAGGGCATGAAGTAGGGCCAGTCAGTGAATGCTGACAGGATGCAAAGTCACGGAGCTACTGAAGACTCGGGAGGCTTTAGGCAAAGCAGGTGACAAACGCCATGATGGCAGCATTTGTGGGGACCTCCAGGAACGGAAATGCGTTTTACCACCTAGTTTTGTTTTCCAGGAGGAGCCACATATTGTCTCGTGCCTCTTATTTCCATTTTCTAGATCCTGAAAACAAGATAATCAGAAAGTGTATGTTTTTATGCACTTAAAACTTCAACAGCTGACACAGGAAAGAATAAATATTCTTTTAACTTCCAATACCATTTTCACTTTTTTTGTAAGTGCTTCAGTGGGTAGCTTGGTCATGTTTTCAGTTTCTTATGATAAAAAGGCTCACAGGGATGACAAGAAATAATAATTACGTTATTGCTTTATTTTAGTTCCATTAAAGAATCAAAGTGTCTGTATATAACGAGTCTCTAGAAGGCTGGTGGTTGTAAGGCTTTTAAAAAATTTTTATATAATTGTTTTTATTACTGAGCTATACATTTCTCTCCATTTTCCTCCCTTCTTCCCCTCTTTCCTTCTACCCTCACCCATGACCCCCATGGTTCCATTTTATTCAGGAGATCTTGTCTTTTTCTCCTTCCTATGTAGATTCCTGTATGTCTCTCTTATGGCCCTCTTTGTTGTCTAGAGTTGTGGACTGAAGGCTGGTTTTTCTTTGCTTTATGTCTAAAAGCCTCTTATGAGTAAGTACATATTATATTTGTCTCTCTGGATCTGGGTTACCTCACTCAAGTAGTAGTGGAATTGTATCATATTAAGCCAAGATGGAGGTTCTGTGGAGGACTAGCCAATTGTTGAACATGTAACTAAACACTCCGCATGTATGTTGTCACGTGACTTTCTCCAAAGTCTTACAAGACAGAGCAGCCCCGTTCTCTAGAGACAGGGACTGAGACTTAGAGAGAGACAAGTCCCTGGCTGCACTGCCATCGTCTCAGGAAGGACAAAGGGCGTTCCGGCCACAAAGCCTGGAGTCACTCCTCACCACTAGGCATGTGGCTCTTCCCACAAGTTCATCCATGGGTTGGACTTCTGACGGGAAAACCTCGAGCTCACCTGCTGCCCAGTTCTCAATAATGGGCATTCCCTAAGATTTATTTATTTATTTATTATGTATGCAACATTCTACATCCATGTATGTCCAAACACGCCAGAGGGTGCCAGCTCTCATTACAGATGGTTATGAGCCACCATGTGGTTGCTGGGAATTGAACTCAGAACCTCTGGAAGAACAGCCAGTGCTCTTAACCACTGAGCCATCTCTCCAGCCTGGGCATTCCCTAAGGAAACATAGCCTCCCCAGGTATCAGTGAAATGCCATCCACCTGTCAGAATGAAACACTCGGCTTGAGAAAATGTTGAAGTTGGTCATGATTTTAATGCTGGTGATGATGGTGGTGTCTGATGATGTTTAAAACATGTAGTCAAGGGGCCGAAGAGAAGGCTCGGTGGTTAAGGACGTGTACTGCTCTTCTAGAGGACCCAAGTTAAAGTCCCGGCGCCCTGTCAGGTAGCTTTCAACTACTTGCAACTTCAGCTCCAGGAGGCGCTAATTCCTCTGGCATCTTTCATGCGTACATACTCACATACAGACACATAATTAAAAATCATGGAAAGAAATCTTTATAAAAAATCTAATCACCGAAAACACCCCAAAAAGGAACACACACACAAACACAGAAACAACACACACACACACACACACAAACACACACACACAAATATTTGCAGCTGTTGTCATTCATGACTTTTTAATATCTGTACTGTAACAGAGGCCTGGCTATTCCTAGAAAAATTTTACTAAAAAATACTATCAAAGTGGAGGGTAAACATAAATGTTTTATATTGAAATGATTTATAAAATCATGATTGTCACCACGATTTCACAAAATATGTGAACATTTCTCATCAGGAACATAAATAATCAAAACCAAATGAGATGGATAACGTTGAACACAATCTAGGAAATGCAAATTAAAGCCTACAGACCTGTACCCTGTTTTCCCTCTCAAATTGGTGGTGGTGGAAATACTGATGATATCACACAGGGGGGTGTGCTAAATGACTCATGTACTTTTAATGAAAAATTATTGTTTTTCTAGAGAGTACTCCACAAGCCCTACAAATGGAACATCTATGTAAGGGTTATGGAGCACTAAGGTATTATTTTAAAATACTATTTAATGACATAAAAATGGCACAAAGTGAAAAAAGACATGATGAAATCATATTTTTTTTTTCTGTGATGAAAATATCTTACCCCCGGCCGGGTGGTGGTGGCACACGCCTTTAATCCCAGCACTCGGGAGGCAGAGGCAGGTGGATCTCTGGGAGTTCGAGGCCAGCCTGGTCTACAAGAGCTAGNAAAAAAAAAAAAAAAAAAGAAAAAAGAAAAAAAAGGAAAATACCTTACCCCCATGCCTGGTTATAAGGCCCCACTTGCTGATTTTGTATTTGACTGAGCTCTATTTTCTTTGCCACGACAAAAGCTTTATGGTAATTATCTGTCTGCTTCACTACATGTTGATGGCTGTGTCTTAATAACATGGAATGACTTTCTTTCTTTTTTTTTTTTCTTATTCCCCAGCCTACAGATACTGGGCTTCCTCCCTAAGAAGCCAACTGTTGATAGCTCTTCAGCTGGTAACTGGAACTCATGAAGCCTTTCCTACTCCATGTTTGAATGTTGACTAGGTTATCTAGCATGCATATCACTTATAAGAACCATTCTACTTTAATACTCAAAGGTTCATGGTCATCTTATAATGCAAAATACCTTTTATTTGTCTGTAAGAGTTCCAAAAATCTTAGCAGTCCCCCAAGTCTTAACAAAATATAACAGTTCAAAAGCCCGAAGTCTCTTCTGAGACTGAAGGCAAGCTCTTAACTGTGAACTCCTAATTTTTAAGTTACATTTTTTCAATATATCATGATAGGTAGACGAGACATTCTTAATCCAAATGGGAAGAATGAGAGACTATCAAAGGAAAGATAGACCAAGGCAACACTGAAATCAGGGCAAACATCAAACTGTACAGTTCTGGGTCCAGCACTTAGATGCTTGGGGTGTCACCATATGGGCTCCACCAGATTTAGATAACTGTGCTCATCCAGTTTTGCACCCTGTTAGAAGATCCACCTTCTCAGTGTGTCCTCATATGGCCTTTCTTCTTTTTTCATTTATTTTATTTATTTTTTAATTTATTTATTAATTAAAGATATCTGTCTCTTCCCCGCCACCGCCTCCCATTTCCCTCCCCCTCCCCCACCTTTCTTCTTTGTGTATGTAAAGGGAGCTCTCTCTAGCTAGTGTTCTTTCCTTCTTCTTAAGGACACTAGTCCTATGGAATTAGAGCCCCACCCTTATGACCTCACTTAACCCTAAATTACCATTCTCATTAGTGACGTCATCTCTAAAGGCAGTGATAGTGGGAGTCAAGGTTTAACCCATGAAGTCCACGGGGACACAATTCAGTCCTTATCTTAGTAGACTTTCTGTTTCTTTGACAAAACACCATGACCAAAGGAACTCATAAATGAAAACATTAATGAGATTCTAGAGGGTTAATCCATAACTGTCATGTCTGGGAGCATGGTAGCAGGTAGGCAGGCAAGGCACTGGAGCAGTATCTGAGAGCTTACATCTGAGCCAGAAGCATGAGGCAGAGAAGGAAGGAGGGAAGGAGAGAGGGAGGGAGGGACAGAGGGAGAGAGAGAGAAAGAGGAGGGAGGGAGGGAGAGAGGGACGAAGGAGAGAGATATTCTGGGAATGGTGTGAATTCTTGAACCCTCAAAGCCCACATCTAGTAACATGCCTCCTCTAATAAGGGAACACCTCCTAATTTCCCAGTCCTTGCCTAAAAGGTCTATCAACTGGGACCAAGCATTCATACATGCCTATCAGGGCCATTCTCATTCAAACCACACAGTCCTTGAGAGTCAGTAGTTTGTAGACGTCACTGTTCATGAAGATCACTGGAAGGTTTGTTAAGACAAGGGTTTAAAAAGGAGGGTCAGGAGGAGCTCAGTGGGTAAAGTGCTTGTTGCACAAGGATGAACCAGGAAATAAGCTTTCATTGTTCCCTTTTATACTTTTAAATACAAATCATGCAAAAAAAAGTCACTTTGGAAATTTAAAATATCATAGATACTCCAGAATTTTTGATAAAAAATGCTAAACCACTCATTTGACAGTTAACTTGTGTATATGTGTGTAATATATAAGCATATAACATGTGCACACACACATATATATGTGTATATATAGTTACTTTCCCCAGAAACTAGGCATATCATTTGTGCAAATAGTAGGTTTCAAAACTGCAGAGAGGGGCTGGAGAGATGGCTCAGAGGTTAAGAGCATTGCCTGCTCTTTCAAAGGTCCTGAGTTCAATTCCCAGCAACCACATGGTGGCTCACAACCATCTGTAATGAGGTCTGGTGCCTCTTCTGTCCTGCAGGCATACACACAGACAGAATATTGTATACATAATAAATAAATATTTTAAAAAAACCGCAGAAAGTCTGTAGAAGATGGGTAAAGTCAAGCAAAGAGGGAGTTCACTGTGTGTACCAAAGCATTTAAAACAAAGAACACATGGCACACAGTGTATTTATGAACATGCTAGTTTGCAATCATCATGTGAGTTGATATCATGGACTATGAGAGGAAGAAACTTAATTGCTTCACCATGGGACCTTTATTAAGAAAGCCGAATTGTAACTGTTACCTTCTTAAATGAAGATCTACTCTGAACTTTCAGTAATAAATAAATATATATGTGTATATACATGTATATAACCATATACACATATATATGACATATAATATAGCATACCTAATATCAGATGAATTTAGACACATGTGAAACATGCAGTCAACATCACGAGTATAACTAGCATTCTTTTTTTGATCCATTTAAATTTTTTCTTTAAAATTTTTTATTCATTTTACATACCAACCACAGTTCCTCCTCCCTCCCCTCTCCCCTCCTCCTGCTCTCCCCACTTCCCCCCCCAAACCACCCCCATTCACTTCTTACAAAGGGTAATGCATCCAGGAGACCACTTCCTAAATATAACACCAGTAGCACAGACACTGAGATCAACAATTAATACATGGGACCTCCTGAAACTGAGAAGCTCTGTAAGGCAAAGGACACGATAAATAAGACCAAATGACAGCCTACAGAATAGGAAAAGATCTTCACCAACCCCACATCTGATAGAGGGCCGGTCTTCAAAAATATATAAAGAACTCAAGAAAGTAGATATCAGAATATCAGATAATTAGTATTCTTATTGCTTCTGCACATCTTTGCTCCTTTGTGATTGTTCCCCCTCTTTCATGACCCTCTGGACAACTAACAATCAACTTCTCGCTATCCTACATTTGCTTCAAGTTTTGAGAATTCTATAAAATGATTCATTCAATATATAATCTGGCTTCTTTAGCTCAACAGTTTAAATATTTATCAATACAATGTATATGTAAAACTCGGTCCATCGTGGAGTAGAATGTCATTGTACAAGTCCTAGATTACTCTCCATTACTATGATCAAAAACAACTCAGAGAGGAAAGGTTTTATTTGGCTTACACGTCCTAACCACAGTCCATTATTAAGAGACACCAAAGCATGAATTCAACCTAGAGGCAGAGACCATGGAGGAATGCTGCTTACTGGTTAGCTCTCCATGGCTCCCTCATCTTTTCATAAAACGCAAGACTACTTGCCTAAGAATGGCAACACCCACAGCGGACTGGGCCCTCCCATATCAATCATGAATCCAAAAAAATGCCTATATGTTAATCTGAGGGGGCATCTTCTCAATTAAGATACTTTCTACCCAGATAGCCCTAGCTAGTGTTGAGTTAATGTAAAGTTCATCAGCACAATGTGGTAAATTAAACTTTGCTTATTCTATAGCTTGCTTTATGGCTTTGAGCTATATCTGTTGAACTGCCAATATTATTTTGCATCTTCATAATCATCTTGTGAGAAAATCACTATTTCTTCTTGATTTTGGGGAAGGAAGTCTTCTGGGGACAAGTATTTGCCCAAGGTACAAAGGCAGAATTTAGAGCACAAAGGCCTAAATGATTAGAACAAGCATTTGAACTGAAATGGATGTTAGTGCCTCCCCTCCCCATCTGCTTGCTGTAGAGGCTTAAGTCATAGTCCACAAGAATTAGGATCTATTTTAATTCAGCACAGAGTCAGTGTGTCCTTATTCATTAGCTAAATGTTCATCCTTTTTTTAAACTAAAATTAATTCCTAACATGTTTCATTGGAGGGAAGTATTCTGGGATGCTCTCCCAAACATGTCCTTTTCTTCTGACAGGAGCAGGAAAATGGTGGAAGTGACTCATGCCACTGGCTAAATTTTTAGGAGTTAAACATAGTTATTATGCATATTATATAATGAACTTCCAGATAAATATATGATAGTTAAAGAACTAAAACTACCAGAAACTCATTGACTCATAACTATGCTTCTCTAGGCTTTAGTGATTATTTACTTCTGTCGTATCTGTGGGTGCAGGAGAGGGAGTATCTAAGCCTACTTACTGCACACTGGGAACTAGGAAGACCCAGCTCTATATTCAGGGACATAAAGTAGATACCTTGAAATTATTCTTGGTAAGAAATTTTACACCATAGAAGTTGTCACATGCTAGTAACCAAAGCCTACTTACTATTTTCTGATTATGTGGACTTAGAACATGATGGGGTAAGAGATACTCATGCAGCTGGAGCCATTACACTGTAACCAACACATGCCTGGGATTATATTTTTTGAATATTTGAAAAATGGTTACATAATTCATCAAAGAACTTGTCACTATCATTGATAAATGGGATATTTTGGTATCTATATATCTTTATTGCTTTACCTTCACCTTACCTGCTAATAAAAGCAAAATGTCTCCCACTATCCATAGCAAAACTACTCAGAGAACAGGAGTTAAAAATTTACAGCACACCGTTCTATAAAAGGGTGTCAGGGCTTTGCAGTTAAAAAGCAAAACATACCAGAAAACTGAAAGCAGTATTTATGTCTGTGAGTTTCAGTTCACACCTCACAGGAAATCAAAACCACAAAGGAAAGATAAGACTACGTGATGTGGGATTCCTCTCTGTACGCTGAAAATACCATTGGTTAATAAAGAAACTGTCTTGGCCTGTGATAGGGCAAAAGAATAGAGCTAGGTGGGGAAAACTAAACTGAATTCTGGGAGAAGGAAGGCGGAGTCAGAGAGAAGCCATGTAGCTCCGTCAGAGTGGTAAGCCACAGCCATGTGGCAATATACAGATTAATAGAATTGAGTTAAATTAAGATGTAAGAGTTAGTGAATAAGAAGCTAGAGCTAATGGGCCAAGCAGTGATTTAAATAATATAGTTTCTGTCTTACTATTTCAAGGCTGGGTGGCCTCCTTCAACAACAGTGAATTAGAGAGGGTATTTAGAGTATAGGACATTGTTGTGATTTAACACAGTTTTAAAAGATTATACAAATATATATATCAATACAGATATTCATGTATACACATACATATTTGAATGAAAATCTCTATCCCAATTCCTAGCCAAGGCTTCTAGGGGAGGGAGAGCCATTTTTCTCTAAGAGTCCCTGGCATGTCCCTGGCATGTCCCTGGCATGTCCCTGGCATGTCCCTGGCATGTCCCTGGCGTGTTGCATGCGCTATGGAGGATGGGATGACCCCATGATTACACAGGCAGCACAAGTTGTACTCAATATGTATGTGGGGGGCACAAAGTTGGGAAGGGATGGAGATGGATCTGAGAAGAGTTAGGGGGAGGAATGGAGGAGAATATGATCAGAATACAAAGCATTGATATATGACATTCTCAAAGAATCAATAAAATCTTAGATTAAAGAAACCCCTCCCCCAGTATCTCTCTGCCTCAGGGTGACATCTATTGTAAGTGTTTGTTGTTTGGTTTTCTTCTAAAGAGTGGTCTAACATTCAATTTCTGGGAGGCAACCAAGAACAGTAGTGATATCCTATATTGTTTTGGGGAGTCTCTTCAATAGCTCCGATCAAAAAAAATCAAAGGGAAGTAAGTGTTCCTCACCTGATGTTAAGGTTTTTGTTAAATAATTCATGGATCCTGGGGGAATATGATCATTCTCTGTGGGTATATATACCTTTTAAGTGAAGTTAAGTAAATTTATGTAACAATGTGCTTCTCTTTGGCGTTTTCAGTCATTCTTATTTAACCTCTTCCTCTGTGGACTCCACTTCCCCTTTTCTCCCCTCTGCCTTCCTAGTGCCCCTGTCAGGTTGCTGAAGACACTCTATATTTCAGACACAGCAGGAATCAATCTGGTTCTGACCTGGAGGCCTCCTCCCTAACAGCTTGCTCTCCAGTGTTGGAAGGCACAACATAAGCTGCCAAGGGAGAAAAGCAATCAGCAGACCTACCCTTCTGACTCCTATGAGCCACAGCAATGACCAGCCAGCCGAGCAAGACATCCCCAGTAGTGCAAACATGCACTGATATCTTGGGGACAACCAACAACTGCCTAGTTGTGACTTATGTAACATGTAACTTTAATCAAAATGTTTGGGTTTTGCCATGATAGGAAGCTTATCATCCATCCCCATGTTTCCACTCAGAGAGAGAACCACAAGAATGGCACATGCTAGGACCTTTGAACTCTCACATCTGAGGGTGGAACAGGACATAGCATTCCAGCAAAAGGACTATGTGACCTTTTGTAGCTGCGAGAACACGGCCACCTATGAAGTCAGGGATTTGAAAACAGATGGCTTATGAGAGTGTGTGTGTGGGGTGTGGGGGCTGAATTTCCCCTATCCCCTGTCTCAAATGTAGCTTTATATTTGTAAGCAACAATCTGCAATGTGTTCCCCTTATTACTATTTTTTTCTTAACTGAGCCTTGGAACACCTTTTATCAAAAAATTTAAAGAAAGGCTTCTGCTGGCTTTTTGCCTGCTTTTCACTGTAAATGTCTGCCCATTCGTTTAACTTTACCCAGACCCACTCCAGGGAGGGAAGGAACACCGGATCCACAACACCTCTGCAGCCAGCAAGCTGTTCAGAGTCTGTGGTCAATGCTTAGTACAGAATGGGGATCGAACCTTGGGAACCTGCATCAGTATTGCCCAACCATACCTCGTTCTAAGCAGTTGTCTCAACCTTCGTGATGCTGTGACCCTTCAATACAGTTCCTTTTGTTGGGGTGAGACTCAACTATAAAGTTATTTTTATTACTATTTCGTAACTGCAATTTTTCTACTGTTATGAATTGTAATGGAAATATCTGAGATGCAGGGTATTTGACATGCAGGTTTGACCCATAGGATGAGAATAGACAAGCTTTAGTCAAGACTTCATTTTATTTACTTTTCCTTCTGGAGTGCAGAAGATTTCTGGGCAAGCATATAACTGAGCATTTAGGTACATGAGACTTAAAAGAGGGCTCCAGCCAGGGGTGTCAGAACGTTAATCCCCGAGCCTTAGACTTGTTTCTACAAGACTAAAGCCATTTGTTTGTAAAACACAGTTCTAACTAGGATGACTATACATTTTATCATCTAGACCAAGGTAATTTCAGTACTCAAAGGAACTAGAAAAATAATCAGAACTCACTCTGTAGACCAGGCTGGTCTCGAACTCACAGACACTCACCTGTCTCTGCCTCCTGAGTGCTAGAATTAAAGGAGTGCACCACCATTGCCTGACTCTTCTTGATTTTTTTGAATATTTAACTTTGAACATTGTATTATACATTTTGTTCTGTGTTTGTTTTGTTTTTGGTTTATTTATTATTTTTTGAGACAGGGCCTTCTATCACCCAAGCTAGACTCAAACACACTAAGTAGCTGAGGGTGACCTTGAACCTCCTGCCTTTACCTCCTTAGTACTGAGACTGCGGTATGCTCCACTATTCCCAACCCATAGATTTCACATATATCCTCTGGCTCTAATAACATATATTGTCTAAGGATTGTAAAGTACATTCATAGAGCCTTTTTATTTCCCATATCTTAGTTATATTAACTGAAATCAGCTGCAAATTTTTGTTTATACTTAACTTGACATTAATTCCTTTTTGCTACTTGTATTTGAAGTTGAAAAAATTAAAAAAATAAGGTGTCTGCAATACTGAATAAGCACAGAGGAAATTTCTAAGTAGATAAGAAACTCAACTCTAATTTTGTTTTTTAATCAAATATGTAAAAATTTAAATGTAAATGACATCACAGGTAATGCCTTTTCTGTCTCTTTTGATAAAGATGTTTAAATTCTAAAAGATATCAAAACCCCCAAATAGGCTATTATTTTGGGTGCTTAAAAAAAACAGATGCCACAAAATTCTGACATAGAATCCAAAGTAATGCAAGTAATTAATTTTTTCCCAATGCATCTTGCAGTGTAGCTTGGTGATTCCTTTTTGGATTTTGCATTGCTGATGTCACTCACTATGTCTTCTAAATTTAGTAAGCCCTGCTGTGGAATATTCTTTTACTCTGTGTGAATATATGTCTCTGTGATTGGTTTAATAAAGAAGATGACTGACCAATAGCTGAACAGAATAAGGTTAGGCAGGAGATCCAGACTAGCAGAATGCTGGGAGAAAGAAGGGTAGAGTCTGGAGTCACCAGCCAGATGCAGAGGGAGCAGGAGATGAATGTGCTACATTAATAAAGGTTCTGCCATGTTGCAGAACATAAATGAGGAATATAGGTTAACTTAAAATGTAAGAGCTAGTTAGTAATAAGCCCAAGCTATTGGCCAAACATTTATAATTTATATATAAACACACACACATATATATGTACATATATATATTTGAGAGTGGCTGTGGGACAGAAAAACTCTGCCTACAAAGCCCTGGTCTGTTTTGTGAAGATAATCTATAAATCTTTGTACGATAGTTACATAAAAATAAATGTATCAAATATTTCTTCATATGAGTCAAAATAGACAAAAGTATAACCAGACATTTTAAAATTATATATTTTTGTTTTTTGGATTTTTGGTTTTTCGAGTCACAGTTTCTCTGTGTATTCTCTTATGGGGCTGGAGAGAGAACCTGGTTCTATTCCCAGCACCCACATAATGGTTCACAACTGTCTGAAACTATAGTTCCAGGATATCCACTGCCTTCTTCTGGCCTCTATGATCACTGTGTACACACATGGTACACAGACATAAATGCAGACAAACCACCCATATACATACAGTATAATTAAGTAAAAACAATTTTAAATTAAGTCTTATAAGACATTTATGTCCCATTATTTATTTTGTTCAGTCCCTACTTTGCTTTTAAGTATGGTGCCATTTCACTATCTTCTTGGCTGCACATTTTGTTTTTAAAGCTGAAGTTTGGACCACCCTAAGCATTGAGTATTTTGGTAAAGGATTTCCAGGTTATTTTGCATACAATCTAGCAAAGACTTAAAGACATTTACAAAAAATGTACAGAACACTTATACTAACTTGCAAATAAGTTCTTTAAGCAGTTGATTTTTTTTAAAAAAGCCCAGTTAGTAAGGGACAGTGGCAAGAGAATGCACATACTATCTTGCTTAAGTAAGCACTTTCTTGCTTCAAACCAGATGGCATCATAAGGAGAACTCTGCAGTATGACTGTTTTATTTCTGTGTATGCTAAAATCCTAGGGGATTTTGGCAACACAGCTGGCATTTCCCTTGGTACACTGGCATAGCTTATTCTAGCATGATCATGCTTCATGTGCATGGCAACCAAATCCAAGGACCCTTATACTCCATAGATTTAAAAACATTGTTTTTACTATCATGGCGGCAAAACAACTAAATGAACTTCTGAATCATCAAACACACACCACACACACACACACACACACACACACACACACACACACGCTTCTTTAATTTCCCATGTTTTCCACATAACTGGTGTTTAAAAGGCGAAGTGTCTGGGATAAATGCTATACCCCAAGGGGACACCAGGAGCATGGGTGTAAACTAGCCTCTTTGGCACAAACTGGAATTTACATCACAACTCACTGACTTTGAGTTGCTGTTGAAATATGAGCGGCGGGGCTGCGTCCCAACACCCCGGCTGCTTGGCTAGCTCATGCCCGAAATAACAACACACAAACTGTATCCATTGAAAGAACTGCTTGGCCCATGAACTCTAGCTCTTACAGGCTAATTCTCGCACCTGGACTAGCCCATTTCTAGTAATGTGTGTAAGCACCCCAAGGTGCGCTTACCGGGAAGATTCTAGCCTAAGTCCATCGTGGGTTGGAGGAGCTTCATTGCGTGCATCTGCCCGGGAGAGCGGAGTATGGCAAGCATGGCGTCTCTGCTCCAGAGCAGAGCTGTCGAGTCTCTCCGGAAGCAGAGCAGAGTCTGACCTCACTTCCTCTTCCGCCCAGCATCCTATTCTGTTTATTCCACCCACCTATGTGCTAAGCTATGAGGCCAAGCAGTTGGTTTATTATAATTAACCAGTTACCTTCCTCCATCAAGTTGCTTCAATGCAGGGTATAGGATCTTTAGGGAAATGTTGTATGGCCTCACATTGCAAAGGAGATGCAAATGTGATGAGTCTTATCTCTCCTGGGCTTCACAGGCTGTCTGTGGTTGGAAGGTTCCGCCATCCACCAAGTTTAGCCCACTATCTTCCAGTGGGTGGCTCTGTTTACATTACTCCCACTGGAAGAGGCAGCACCTGTGGGACCTCTTCCTCAGTTCTTCTTAGAGTCTTTCCGTGTTTATTCCCTTTGTATTACCTACCGCAGTTTTTCCAATGATTTTTTTTATTATTTTTATTTTATTTAAAAACAAAGACTATCTTTTTTTTCATTTTACATACCAATCCCAGTTCCCACTCTCTCTCTCTTCCTGTTCCCTCCCTTCTTCCTACTCCCTCCCTCCTCCCATTCCCTCCACCTCTCCACCCCTCAGCCACTCCTCAGAGAGGGTAAGGCACATTGCTCTGAGGAAGGACCAAGGCCTTCCCTACAATATCCAGGCTGAGCAAGGTATCCATCCAAAGAGAATGGGTTCCCAGAAAGCCAGGACAAGCAGTAGAGATAAATGCTGGTTCCACTGCCGGGGGGCCCCAGTTACACTACTGTCACCCACATTCAGATGGCCTAGTTTGGTTCTCTGTTGGCTCCTTCCCTGTCCAGCTGGAGTTGGTGAGCCCCCATTAGCTCAGGTAAGCTATTTCAGTGGGTGTCCCCATCATGGTCTCGATCTCTTTGTTCATATTCTCACTCCTCCCACTCTTCAACTGAGTGGGAGCTCAGCCCAGTGCTCCACTGTGGATCTCTGCCTCTGCTTCCATCCGTTGCTGAATGAAGATTCTATGATTTAAGATATTTATCAATATGACTACAGGGGCCTGGTGGTGGTGGCGCACGCCTATAATCCCAGCACTCGGGAGGCAGAAGCAGGCAGATCTTTGGGAGTTCGAGGCCAGCATGGTCTACAAGAGCTAGTTCCAGGACGGGCACCAAAGCTACAGAGAAACCCTGTCTCAAAAAAAACCAAAAAAAAAAAAAAAAAAAAAAAAAAAAAGAATATGACTACAGGGCAAGGCCAGGTCAGGCAACCCCACCCCCCCAGTATTTATAGTTGGAGGCTTCTAGTTTGTTCCCTGCTTGTCCCACTCAAATTAATCATTCAGAAACTATATTATTTGTAATACTGTTTGGCCAATAGCTTAAGTGTGTTCCTGGCTAACACTTATATCTTAAATTAACCCATTTCCTACTCAGTAAGCTGCCTTTTTGTCTTATTGACCATGTCCTTTGCTTTACAGAAGCTTCTCAGTTTCAGGAAGGCCCATTTATTTATTGTTGCTCTCAGTGTCTGTGCTACTGGGGTTATATTTAGGAAGTGGTCTCCTGTGCCACTACTTCCCCCTTCCTCTTTTATCAGGTTTAGTGTGGTCAGATTTATATTGAGGTCTTTAATCTATTTGGACTTGAGTTTTGTGCATGGGGATAGGTATGGATCTATTTGCATTCTTCTACATGTTGACATCCAGTTATGCCAGCACCATTTGTTGAAGATGCTTTCTTTTTTCCATTGTATAGTTTCAGCTTATTTGTCAAAAATCAGGTGTTCATAGGTATGGGAATTAATATCTGGATCTTTGATTTGATTTCATTGGTCAACCTGTCTGTTTTTATGCCAGTACCAAGCTGTTTTCATTACTCTAGCTCTATAGTAGAGCTTGATGTTAGGGATGGTGATTTATAAGTAGCTGGCTTAAATTTAATATATATGAAAATGTTGTATATTATGAAACTTTCTAAAAAATAAGGTTTTTTTTATAATGACTTTTATCAGACACTTAGCAAGTGATTCCTTATACCAACAGTCTACGCAAAACACTTCCCAGCCTGTTCCAGTTTAGCAATGCCGGGGCAGGCCTGAGCTGCTCAGATCTTACTTGGTTGCCAGCAGAATGTTCCAGAAACTTGAAGTCTGCAAAGTTCCTTTCAGCTTTATACTCTTATAAATCTGGCCTCCAATGGGATTGTGGTTTTTAAAAAGATGATCAAAGTGGTTTTGTTAAACCCAAGGCCACTTCTGTGGATTTGGGAAGCTATCAGACAAGTAATAATAACCTTACATTATTTGATAAACACTACATTTTATCTCTGCATTGCTACTCCGGAAATGACTTAGTTTCTGGGTGTCTTCAAATTTTATGATACATCTTATAAGATCAGGTGAGTATCTCTGCATAAACTTGACATTTGAAAAACAATAAGCCCAAGCTCGGAAAAGGACTTTGAAAATGGTAGCCATATATAAATGAGAAATGTCTGAAGCGATAATCAGGCTAACCTAACTTAAATGTACGTGTGCACGAATGAACACATTACATGGGGTCTATGGACATGTCTCAGTAAAGGGCTTGCTATTCACCTTTCTGATTTCTATCCTCAGAACCCACATAAAAAATGGGGGCTTTGGCGTTCCTCTGTAGTCAGCCCTGTAGGGCAGAGACCGCCGTTCCCTGAGGCTCACAATTCTAGCCAGTCACTGAGCTGAGCTTTTGTTTCAAGGAGAGACCCTGTCTCAAAAGAATGAGGAGGGCAACTGAGAAAGACATCTGACATCCAGTACTGGCCTACACATGCATGTGCACCCATAAGCCCGTGCATCTATATAGACATACACACACATAAAATTGCATGATGTTTTGTTAAAATGCACAATTTTAGATATCAGTTAAACATTGATAAAAAGTGAAGAGGAAGAGATTGATGCCTTTGATTCCATCTTGAGGTGTGTTGGGGGAGGGGAAAGGCAGAGAAAAATGTAGAGCTCAATAAAAATCAATTTTAAAAAAGGTAACTAAATAGCTCGTCATCTTCGCAATAACGTTCTGTGCTCCATCATGAGCACTAACCTTTACCTCTGAATTAAATTATTAAGGCACTGAGAATGGACCATTTGCTAGGGCTATGAAGTCTACTGGTAAAATTAAGAGATGCTTCTCACATCCAGTTTTCCCGTTAGCTTTCACTCCTTCCTTTAGACACCATCATCTGCTTCCCTTGCCATGACCTCTCACCTTAACGTCACTGGCTCATCGTATTGCAGACTGGCCTCTTGGAAATGCTTCAATCTGCACTCTAACGCAATGGCAGCATGCTAGGTGGCACCGGGCGCTTGAACTCTCCAGCAGTAGGCAAGGTTGAAAGGCCGGTTCCTACTGGTGGAGCCATCACCAGTCTTTTCAAGGATGACACCAAAACCCTGAACATCACACATTCTCAATCGACCAAGATTGTGAGTTTAAAGTTACAGATGTAGTTTCAAGCATTATTTATTTTTTTAAGGAAGTTTAAAAAGAGATAGAAGTAGATTTATATTTTATCCTAGCTGTCACAGTGTCTGGTAGAGACTGACTAGTGGAAACAATTCTCTGTGAGTTTCCTACATGTCTACATATCTTAGGAGTGAAGCTTCTGACAGGTTTTGTTCTGGACTTTCTATATGCATTATATATATTTATGCAGCAAACTGCCCCAGCCTGCAAGAGTGAGAAAATGTCTTCTTTCAGAATGGTGGAAAGGCATGCTGCCTGATATAAAAAGCCTGATTTCTCTTCTCAGCTGTCAGCCCGGCTCCTGATATCACAGAGGTAATGAAGTCCTTTGTCATAAACCCAAGAATCACACGACCTTTGCCAGCTTTTTATAAAACTGTGGCCGTCCGATATGTTCACTTAAAACGGATCAGGTTTCAGCTCCTTTACAGTTAGTTCTGTTAGAATAACTGCCCACAAATAAGCAACAGAAAGATCGTTGACTTCATTAGTTTAAAAATCTTTAGGGACTCATTGCTGTTCTGAATAACCAACTGTGGTCGGAACTCCCCCCGCCCCCGGACTTCTGTTGGCCAAGGGGTGTTTCACAACACTTTTTCATGCAAGTACCAGTGTGTGTTAGGCAGCCAATGTTTGTTTTAGATACCAGTGTTGACTTTGAAATGCTGGCAGCAGTGTCTTTGGGCTTGGCTAAACACTGAGTTGTATGATGGGAACCAGTTATTTATTTAAGCATTACCTAGCTGCATCGAACTGCAGACTTTGGATAGCTGTTGCCTGCTCCTGCTTCAGTGGCCATAATGGCGTTGGCCAGAGTTTTTAGCAAACAGCGCTCCCGCATTATTCTCCTTTCCTAAAGTAGCAACTAATTATCTTGAGAGTGATGTTTTCACTCGGAAGACAAAGTACTGAGTTCGGTATTTAGTTTTCCATTTGCTTCAGAGATGGATTTGATGTTCTCTATGTTCTAGAAATCCTGGCCAGCCTGAGCCTTGGAGCCCTTCACTCTAAAGCAGTGTCCAGTCTTTTTGCACGACAGATGGCCAAGCTGCCACCTGCTCCCTTCCTGCTAATCATGACTCGGAGAGCTTGAGCAGAGGCTGGTGCCAGGTAGCTGGGGATGCAGGAGAAAAGCACTTTCCAAAGGTGAACCCATGATTTCAAGGGCAAGCATCGTTTGTACTTATCTTAAACTGTGAGGTATGTCAGGAGGGAAACAGGGACAGGGCCCAGGGAAATGAGTTTGACTTCAGGCTTGTCACTTTTTCTGTGATGTCAGGCAAACCTTTGACCTCTCTATTTCCCAACCACAAAATAGTAAGGATGATAATACCTTCTCTACCCACATGCTGGTGTTGTTTCGGTGTCAAGTTAAATGGTCCAACTCTGGTCACTAGATACGACAGTCACTTAACAAAAGTGACTTTTTGGTTATTAATTTAGATGAGCCATGAAGACCATGAAGTTATACATTAAAGGAATTATTATTAGCAAAGAGTGTATCTACCACCTACCTCCTTTTGGGGGGGGTTTATTTATTTCTTTTAGAAGAAAATATTACTCTAAGGATTAGATAAATGTGAGCCCGAGTGTTATGCAAACTGTTACTGAAATATTTAAATCTTGGCAAAACTGACTCACATTTTTAAACACTTCTTGAGTGATAAGCTGGGTTATAATAATGAAAACCTAAACAGAATAAATATCCCCTTTGGAGACAGATACAGAACTTGTTGTTTTTGTCTCCTTAGATTTTTCTTAAAGGAGTTAAACCCTGGGAACTACCTCTGACGTAATTTGCCCTGGAAGACCCTGTGCCAGGTGAAGAAGGTCATGCACCTGTTTGTCTGTGGAGTGTCAGCCTCCAGGACAGCACAGAATAGCTCTTTTGGATCATCAGAGAAAGGGACTTGTGAGCTCTGGAGGCTGGGCTTTGTGTCCATATTGATGTGACCAAAAGGTGTGTGTCTGGAGGCATTATGGGAAGACTTAACAAAACACTCCTATTTTGTTTTTTATTAGTTAGAGTAACACTGTGATGCTAAGAGCAGTTTCCACGGGAGTGTGAAACGAGGTTTGTAAATCTGTATTCACAGAGGTGAGAATTCAGATAGACCCCCGCAGAAAGAATAAGGAACTATTAGATTTTAACAATTATATGGAGAACTTTTTATTTTCTTTTAAATATAATTCTTCTTCCTGAATATGACATTTTTAGCCTCATGTAAGATTTTAATGAGGTTGAAGGAAGTAAAAATAGAAAAGCCACCAGGGGAGCATTTTAAAGCTTTCCCAGCTTCGCTTCAGTATGGTCCGTGAAGGGGTCACTGCCTTCATAGAAACTGTAATCGCTTCTTCCATGTTATTACAAGATAAACTTTCTCATAATGGGCCTATGTCCTGACTAGAAGATAAAGTGGTAAATTATTTACAAAATGATATATTATCTCAAAATGTGAGTCACTTGTAATTGGTTATTGATTGATATCTTTATAATACCAAGGCTGCCATATGTGTTTCATGGACTAAAGATATGGCTTTCTGAGCCACTCTGTAAAGGGCAGATTGTCTTCATTGCAAATCTAACCCGCTTTATACTGCACAACATATTCATAGACCCCTTTATACTGCACAGCATATCCATAGGCCACTTTGTAGGACATAGCATATCCACATTCCTGAGAATTACCTTTGATCACCTATTTGCATTTGAAAAATAGATTAACAAAGGCATTCCAGGGCTTTCTAAATAGAATTCAAGCAGATACAGCTGGAAGGGATCCCCACAGCCAGCCATCTCAATCTAGTTGAAAAAACGATGGATAAATGGTAAAATCTGTATATCGTGTGTTTCCTATCACAATGTTTATTAGTATCATCTGTTACATAAGGGCAACAATAACAGTAGGAAATGATACTATGATAAATTATGGTTCATAGTACCGATCGATAAGCCTCAAAGATCTGTATTTTCTGATACACTAATTGACTTTAACATGAATATGAAATACTGTTGTTTTTTTTTCTCCTGGATACCTATAATGTTAAAATAGCTTTATAGAAAGAAAAACTAAGCCTACACACATGTAGAAATAGCATGAGAGAATCCCACATCCTCATCATGTGACTCCAACAAATATTAACACATGAAAACCTTGTCATCTATATTCCACACAAAACTACTTCAACATGCTTGGTTTTCCTTGTTTTGTTTTGAGACATTGTTGTTCTATGTAGCCCATGCTGGCCTGGAACTTGCCAAGGCCTAAGTCCAGGCTCACTTCCATTTCCCACATACTGGGAATAGAGATATGCAGAACCATGTTTCAATGATATTCTTTAAAATGTGCCTTAAAGCAATGCTCATCCTTGCAATGGACTATGATTCCAGTATTATGTGAGATTGGCAGGATATAGGCAGAAGAATGCCGATTAGGACTTAAAAATTACTTCCATAAATGCTAAGGTTTAAATACTCACTTCAAAGCACGTCCAAGGTATGACTTAATGCCTTGAGATTATAGTTTATTGGTAAATGTAAAACTATTCCTAATTTCCTTTCATAACTTCTTGTGAATGGGCGGATGAGTACTTTGATGATCTTCATGGGTTTAGTGGGACAAGGCGGTTTGATAAGCCACTAAGTGGCAGCAACAGAAGCTCTGAGACCCACCATCAGGTACAGGGTGTGCCACTTTCCTGTGGACCGGCTCTTGCCCCGACATCTCTTTCTTAATATTCCATCCTTGAAGTCACCTTTCCTTGGTCCTGAGGTCTTGAGCAGTAGGGATGAAAAGACACAGAGGAAACCAGTCTGTTCCAATGATCCTGTCAGAAGAGAAATACAAGCTATTTCCCTATTAAACTAGAATTGCTGTAGACCTTGAAAATTCCCTCCTGCTCATGACAGTTTGTATGGATCTTACTATTCAACCCGATAATCAGTATACATCACTTGCCTTGAGGTTTTAAAAATTATTTGATAACTATATTTCCATCTAATTATTTCTTGAAATTATAATATGTGCACCTTATGCTATGTGTCTAAACATAGGTGTAGGCAAACAACTATCACTTGGCTATGGTGAGGGTCCCCGGTGTAAACAAACATTTAAGAATGTGCTTTGAAAAGACAGTCATAGAAACTATGTCATGGGAGCAAAACTCTCCAAACATTTCTTTTAAGGCAAAGAATTTTTTTGTTTGAGAAGAGCTGGAGACTTGAGACAGTCTTGCTATTCACCCAGGCTGTAGAGAACAGCCACGGGAATGACGTCCCTTTGTGTTCCTGGTGAAATGGATAGTTGTTGAAAGCACACAGAGAACAGGGCGTGGTTCCTGTGGTGACTCCCCAAACGAGAGGCTTTGGAGGGGAAGGGGGAGAACAAATCTGCATGCAGCAATCAGCCAAGGGTCAGAGTTCACCGTGAGGAAGATGCTCTGCATTGAGTCTGGAAAAGACAGCTGTTTTCCTGCGAAAAGCCATGGCCTGCACCCGCCTCTGTGCAACCTCTCAGGCACAGCTAATCGGATTGCGTACGAAGTAATTTCGTAATCTAGTTTTCAACTGGAAAGCGCTAAATCATATGTCGAATATGCTCACATAAGGAAATCTATCTGCTAATACATGAGTCTCAGGAAAAAAAAACATTGTGAGTCTTAACCTGGGCATAGATATGAATTGTCAGATCTGATATCCACCAGTATAGGATGGCTATTCCAAAGTACAAACAAGAGTTTAGAAATCAATTAGGCAAGTACCGCAGTAGTATATCGTTAGACATGGGCAGAAAAGGGCGTGGCATACGCGTATATACCTGATGACTTAAATGTCTACAGTGATAAACCCGGTGGCTTGGGAGTCAAACAGTTTTCTTGTCTACCTCAAGCATCTTCCTCACTGATCATCCTCCTGGAATGTTCTTCCTGCTACCATTTTTTTCGATGCCTTAGTATCTTTGGAGTTATCACTACCTTGTACAGACTTCCTCTGACTTGGCTTCTAGACCCAGCCCAGATTTTATTGCCCCTCCTCCCTCCGAATGCCCTGTTTCTGCTCTCATTCCGGACACCTATTTCTTTCCAACCACAATTCATTTTGCTCCTCTGGGCTGTGAGCATCTTGAGACTGGAACTGCAATCTTGAGTTACACGCACAATAGCAACTCCTCAAGATTTTCTGCAGAATTAATTTAGTAGAAATGAGAGAAACTAGCCATTAAGAGGCAGACGACAAGTCTCAGGCTATGCGATAACTGAGGGGTGTGGACAGAAGGGAGGGGAAGCTGGCTGGCACCAGCCAGTCTCAGGTCCAGTTCTGATAGGAGATTGTGTGTGTGTCCACGGAAGTCGTGGTAGTGCAAGGGTAGTGAGTGTTATACCTGTGTATAAATATTCTCAATGTAGTATGAGGACCAACTTGGTTTTTATGGTATATAAATATTAGCATTTCTCTAAAGTTAAAACACTCTATACTTTTGACCGTTTGATGACTGAAAATTCACTCTCAGCCTTACTTAGGTCCACTCAAATCTCTCCTGGTGAATGGGATGGCAAGCTGGAGAGAACCCTGTCAGCAGTACCATCTGAGTGGTTAGATTTCTGAGGTACTAGATGAGTCATACATTCAAATAGACTTCTTCTGGGGTTTCCCTCCTCTGCTGCATCCACAGAGACCATCAAGACCTCTTGAGCAGGTGCTGGAGGTAGGTGCTGACACATTGAATCGTATCCCAAAGTCATTTCAGATATTTAAACATGAGGGAGCCTAGATCTCTCCAGAAAACTGTCAGATTCCTGTGCCTATTCCAGATTCCTAGACTCCCTCTTTGATTCGGTAGAATCTGGGTCTAGAGTTGTAGCATCTTGACTTCTTTACCCTTTTTTGGGGAGCATTATCACTGAAGGCCTTGGGTGGGAGCTGGACTGGAAATGTCAACTAGCTATCTCCTAAGACCTCACCAGGGCTGGGGGGGATCGCTCCGCTGGTAAAGTGTTTGCTCTGGCATAAGAACCTGAATTTGGATCCTACCATCCCCCCAAAAGCAGAGCTGGGTAGCATGTGGCTGTAATCCCAGCACTGGGGAGGCAGTTGACCAAACAGCCTAACCTAACCTGAGAGACCCTCTTTCAAAAATAAGGTCAAATGTGAATAATGAAGGCACTCGGCATTTGTCCTCTGCCCTTCGTGTACGCATAGGCTCGCCCCCACATGCACACAAAACTCACTCCTGGTATAATTCTTCAGCTACAGTTGGAGCCTTTATCCCCCTCCCCCCCTCTCTCTCAATTCTAGCTTTCTGAATTTGGTGGCAGCCTGAGTTTCCCTGCCACCAAAGCCGCAGTCCCTGCAGCATGGAGACTCTCAGGCTTGGCAGTTGTCCCAGATTTCCATATCCTGTTCAAGATTCAAAACAAAACAAGAGCCCCACATTCTCACATAAAAACAATTCAGAGGTTGGTTTCTATTGAGAACTCAAATGTAATCCTGAGTCTACTATAAAAACAGCACTAAATTCCAATTTTAAATGATCTGTTCATGTGTGTTCGTATGATAAGACCCTATAGAGTTGTGTACTGTCAAGAAACTTTAGCCTCTAACAAAATATCAAGCTGCCTTCCGGGTGCTAAACTACATGCAAGCAGTGTCTGTGCTTCCTATAAAGCTGCTAACATTTATAAAGTTGTTTTGCAACTTGAATATTTGTGACTTTACTTATAATTTCATATTTCAAAGATGTATTTTGGACTACAGAGGACCAAATATATCATGGTAAAACTTGGCTATATTTTAGAAACAGTGTGAGACTACTGAAGGAAGTTTAGAAAGAGGAAGCATTTTAGTGGTCTGATAACATAATAATTATGTCCCTAACAAAAGACAGTAACTAGGCTACACTTACAGCTCAAGACTAAAACTGTACCCTTTCTACAGGTAGGACTCTGTTTTAGAATAAATGTATTATATTGGGTACGGTGGCACATGCTTTTCATCTTGAAGGCAGAGGTGGGTGGATCTCTGTGAGTTCTAGGTCAGCCTGCTATACATAGTGTGTTCTGGAAAGGCTTAGAGAGGCCTGCTTCAAAATAAAAATAAAATAAATTTATGATGAGAACACAAGAAACTAATATTTGAGACAAGAGTGCTGAACTTGTGCCTCTTACATGCTGCTTTTCAGTGTCCAAAAGAATTGTTCAAGACAAGATGTCCTCAAGGGTTCAACAGTGGCACTTACATATTAGGGTAACCAACAGCTGCCTAATTGGAATTAAGGTCCACTCACTAGGAGGGGGTTCATGCCTGGTACTCTAAAGATATCCAGTTCCCCATGGCTGGTGAGGTCATGGACCCTAAAGGATGCCCTGCTCCTGCCAGTCTCCCAAATGGGTGAAATTTGTAACTGTATTCTTATGTATCTTTATGCCCACAGACAGTGCCGATCTCATCCCTCATCAAAGACATTTGTCTTTGTATCCGCTGGAGAATTATTGCAGAAATCCACAACCGGTCAAAATATAGAGAACGATTTGCCGTGAGGTGCCCAGTCCCAATGGACACATTTACAACACAGTGTTCAGGTCCCTACCAGCCAGGAAACATCATGGGAGAGGAGGAAGAAAGCTTGTAAGAGTCAAAGGACCAAGGCATCCGGTGGGAGATAGTGTCTTTCAAAACTATTGTTGCCTAAGTAAGATTAGCCCAATGACAACACCAGTTGACATTCCAAGAGGGACAGGGGAAAACTTCACAAGGCCCCACCCCTAGATACAAACCTACAAGCAATTAATTGTTCACGAGAGAGGAAGAATGAACTTTCTCCAGGGACAAGTTTCCCCACAGGTTATACAATCCCAAGTGAACACCCCAAGTAAATACACAGAAAAACAGTGCCAAATGTTCTCAGCTGTGTGTGCGTGTTTTTAACCTTATGTATTCTGTTATTAGTAAATTCAATTAAATCTACCACTTTAAAACTTCTTAGTGGGTTGTATCTAGGCAATGAATACATATAGGGAAGAAGAGGTCATGAATCTGAGAGAGAATTGGGAACATGGGAGGAACTGAGAGGGGACAGGTAGAAATGATGTAAATTCAGCACACATATATGAGAATCTCAAATAAATAAAGTCGTAAAATAAGGACTAGTCCTACCAGTCAGTACCAAGCTGGTTGTGAAGATCTATGATTCAGGAAAGCAAAGCAGGACAGAGTGTGCTTGCTGTGTCTTTGGAGAGACCAAGATTTATGTCTGGAATGGAAAGTATTGCCAATATGAAGAAAAGCAAGGGCCAAGGAAGTTGCTGAAAGTGTTTTCACTAGGGATTCAGAGTTGGAAGCTGCCATGGTAGAACCTGCTAGGCTTTGCTACTGAGTGGGCTGAAGTCCAAAGAAGAGGGGGATATTAGTATAAGAGGTATTGCCTAGGAAGGTATTTTAAAGTGGATTTTACCCACTTAATGGTAGAACAGAATACACAAAGTTTAAAATACAAAGGACCTACAACTAAACAGGAAGGCCTCACAATGGGTCTAATAATGACTGTGATTTCAGGGTAACAAATGGACAGAAATGCCACTTCACGTATCTACAGCGATTGTGGTGTGATGTAAAATATCTATGACTCTGACTGGTAAAGGCAGGGATATGTAATAGTATTGTGGTTCCTGCCTACTTCAACTCAGCGTTAAAAAAAAAAAAAAAATTCCACCTTATTTCTATGCCCCTTCCCAAATTTTCAAGCACCCCTGTTGGGTAGATTCTTAGACATGTTTTGAATCAGCAACACGGAACATATTCATGACCGAATGGGTGCTGCCAAGCCGTCGGAAAGATTCAGTCATTCCTGGGTGGAATGAGGGCGTGTCTGTAGTGTCTGCCGATCTGATAGGTGAAATAGTATTTTGGCAGAAGTTTTTTTTTTCTTTTTTTTTTTTTTTTTTTGCACTGACCTGAATTTCAAGTGAACGAGCACATTTTCGTGTATTAAATAGCTACTTTCTCTTCCCTGTGCTCAGTTCTTTTGTTCTTTGCTCTTTGGTTCCTTAGGCTTCTGTGCTGTAAATGCCAGGGACGTCAACTGGGGAGACCTCAAGTACACAGCACCCCCTGGAGTTGGCAGTGCAGAGGCCTGGATGCTGGGCCCATGAGCTCTTCCCAATCGGATTTCTGTGTTGTTGTTTTTTTTAAAATCATCCGAGCACACTAAAACAGAATCTAGAACTCTAAGCAGGACCTCTTTCTTAGTTAACAACCCTGACTAAGAAAACATCTAAAAGAATGCACAACAGACTGTTAAAGACAGTCATTTCCGACAGGGAGAGTGTCATGGGAAGGGTATGAAAAGGATCTTGGATGACTTTTTTGAAGTATGTATTTATGTGTGACTTACATGCAACAAAGTAGATGAGTATACACGATAAAATGAAAGAAGAATATAAAAGAGCAGCACAGGAATTCCCTTTCCTGCCTCTTTTCAACATGTGAATTAAAGTAAATTAATGGCCTCTCCTCCTTCAGCCTGGACGGTGCTTTGAAACATCTCTCCCATGAGAACCAACCAGAACCCCGTAGAGAGGCAGCCAACTGCAGGTGAGGATAGGCATGTACAAGCACTGGCCCAAGGGGAAAAATTGCCACAGGCCACTGTCCTAAGTGGCAAGAAAGCCACCGAGATGAAGATGGGTGGTTAGAAAAGTTCTCAGAATCAGCTCGTCAGTCAGAAAACCCTGTTTGTTTTCACTACAGACTCATGGAATTCTGATGGTATAGAAGAAAATGAAAATTAACTGGTTATGCTGAAGAACCAACTTCTTAGTTTGAAAGTTAGTAAATCAGTAAGAAGGGTCTGTTTTCTTTCTATCTCTTCCCCTTTCTTCCTTCTTTTTCATTATTTTTTTTTTTGTAGTACTGGGGAATCAAACCCAAAGTATTATGCATACACGTTAGGCAAGCAACATGCCAACTCTAGACTATAACAATTGTCTTAATGTTCTTGTACAGATGTGTCTTTTCTCACCAAAAAAAAAAAAAAAAGATGAAAAGAGAGTTTCCATCATAAGATGGAGTCCAGCAAATGAATGAAGACAACATAATAAAATGTGCCATTTGTCATTTTGACAATGTTTCAGCATTGGTCACTACAAATGCAAGCATTTACAGAGCAAAACACCTAGCCAGACTGGAGATGCTGCCTAAAAGAGAACAAAGTCCCATTGAAAAAGTTGTCTTGCCAAAACATAAAAGGGGGGGGGGGAGGGAGGGAGGGAGACAGGGAGACAGGGAGAGAGAATGAATTAAAATGAGGTGAAGGCCCCAGGTCCAGCTGCCAATTTGTAGGAAACATCCACAAACATTAAACAGTAATGTAGGATTCCAGACTATAGCCTCCTTCAGCAAAGAAACTGGAAGGGGGAGTGGCTGGAGAAGGCAACTTTTAAGAACGTATCAACTGATCATAATATTTAGACCTTATCTGAGCCTGCATACAAGCATCCAAATATAAATAGAAATAAAAGTAAAATTATGTTTAAAACATTTAGAAGAAGCCAGGCAGTGGTGGTGCAAACCTTTAATCCCAACACTCAGGAGGTAGAGGCAGGCAGATCTCTGTGAGTTCAAGGTCAGCCTTGGCTAAGGAGCAAGTTCTGGTACAGCCAAAGCTACACAGAGAAACCCTGTCTTGAAAACAAAAACAAACAAGCAAACAAACAAAACACCTCCCCAAACCAAAGGACTTAGAAGATAATAAAAAAAACCGTGAGCACCGAAAGATATTTAATGAAGACATTAAAGAAAAATTGCCACAGGCCACTCCATCTGAGTAAATCCTGTGGATCATCCCCCTGTAACAGCCCTCTCTGCACTCCTCAGCTCCTCAGCTCCTCACGCGCTTCCTGGGAACGTACAGGCCTCTGAAAAAATCTGACAGGCTAGCTGTAGATCCTCGCGTCCTCCATTCCCCACAAGTCCAATCTGCAGTCTCTCTCAGCTCTACAGCAAAACACCTGGGGCAGCCTCACCAACCTCCCTTCACCTCTTAACCTCTCCCTCCCTGCACTGGAGCAACACTGCCAGGCACTCCCCTAGAAACCCACAATCTGGTCAGGAAACAGAAAGGCTAACACATCTTCACCTCCCCCTCAACTTGTCTAAACCCAAGGCATGACTCTCATTCCTAGCATTCTAGCAGGCCACCTGCTGAGGCTTCTCCTTACCCATGACTGCACCTGACTACATAAATCTTACCCTCCTAACCTCCCTCCCCCAGTTCCTCTTCTTATCCTGTACCCCAAATCAGAGGCCAGGAAAGCAGGTAGGTAAACCACATATCTTCCCCTCCCCTTCTGCTCCTTCAAATCAAAGCCCCCACCCTCATCCCCAGCTCTGCAAACCCCCCTCCACCCCTCTTACCATCTCCAGCAGATCCTATGCATCTTTGACTCCTAACCTCCCTTCTACCCTCTGCTTTGTCCCATGCCGGAACTCCAACAGGCACCGCCTAAGAACCTACCAACCTGGGAGCCCACAGCCGCTCTCTCTGGCCCAGGGAAGCAGGTAGGCTAACTGCAGATCTTCACCTCTCCCTCAGCGTCTCCAAGTCCAGTCTTCAACTTTCATCTCCAGCTCAGCAGCAGAACACCAGTTGCATCCACCTTCTCCCCCACCGCCACTGCAGCACTGAACCCATCTCCAGTGGATCACACACAGCTTCCCCTCTAAAATTTGTTTCCCTATACTTAGCATCTTGCACAGAACTCCACTCCAAACGGATCAAAAACCTCAACATAAAGCCAGATGCAGTGAACCTGAAAGTGGGAAACAGCTTTGAATTCATTGGCACAGGAAAAGACTTTCTGTCCAGAACACCCTTAGCACAGGCGTTAAGTTCAACAGTTAGTAAATGAGACCTCATGAAACTCAGAAGCTTGTGTATGGCAAAGGACACTGTCATTTGGACAGAGCAGCAGGCTACGGAATGGAAACAAGATTTTCACCAACTCCACATCTGATAGAGGGCTGATATCCAGATATATATAAAGAACTCAAGAAACTTGATATCAAGAAAGCAAATAATCCAATTTAAAAATGGGTTACACATCTAAACAGAATTCTCAATAGAGGTAGCTCAAATGGTTGAGAAACACTTCGGTGTTCAACATTCTTAAAACATCAGGAAAACGCAAGCTAATTCATTTGACATTTTTTTTTTCTTATACCTGTCAGGATGTGGAGTAAGGGGAACACTCCTTGCTGGTGAGGATGTGGAGTAAGGGGAACACTCCTTGCTGGCAGGAGTGTAAACTCCTGCCGCCACCATGGAAATTAGTGTGGCAGTTCTTCAGAAAGAGGGGAATTTATTTACTTCAGATCCAGCTATACCACTCTTGGGCATATACCCAAAGGCTGCTTCATCCTACCACAGAGACACTTATTAACCATGTTTATAGATGCTTTATTTATTTTATTAATATTTAATATTTTGTTATTCTTTTTTAAATGTGTGAATGAAAACCTAGCCCCTAGGGTAAAGGTTAACAATGGAGCTATCGTTTATACCTGCTGGGAATTGGGAAAACCAGTGTTCTCCAATGGAGTGACAATGGATGTATCATTCACTCAAATAGTCTTCATGTTTAAGAGTTGTCTCGAAAAACCAAAAATAATTTTAAAAAAGTTGTTGGACAACATGTAATTGGATACCACAATTTGTGTGTGTGTGTGTGTGTGTGTGTGTGTGTGTGCTTTTATTTGGCTACAGTTTCTTTAACTTCTTTATTAAATCTTTAGGGGTTTCACATCATGAATCCCAATTCTGTTCACATCCCGGTCTCCCTATAATCCACCATCCCTGCTCCCCCCCACGCCACCCCATGAAAGAAAATCAAAGAAGGTAAGCAAGCAGGACTGCACAGAGAGAGTCCAGCCTGGTTACAATTTTGTTTTGTTTTCATTTTAGTTTTTTGAGACAGGGTTTTTCTGTGTAGCCCTGGCTGTCCTGGAACTGGTTCTGCAGACCAGGCTGGTTTTGGATTCACAGAGATCCACCTACCTCTGACCCCAGAGTGCTGGGATTAAAGGTGTGTGCCTCGCCCCTGGCTTTGTTTTTCTTTTTGAGGGGTGTTTTGCTTTGCTTTCTTGTTTTAGAAGTATTTGTTGATGTATAGGGTTTTGTTCTGAGAAAGAACTTGGAAGATGGGTGAGTAGGAAGGGGGAGAGAATCTGGAAAGACTTGGCGGGAGGGGAAGAACATGATCAAAATATATTTAAATTTAAAAATTGGGTTAAATAATTAAAATATTTCGAAAGGAAAACTACTAGCAATTTATACTATTTTACATATTGTGGTAGGTATGTTTTAAAAAGCCATTATTGTTAAGAATATATAATGAAAAATGTGGATGAAATGATGCTTAGAACACTCTTCAAATAATATTGGACTACATTTGAGTACTAAAGCACTTGTCATGGATGACTGTTGGAGCTGGTTGACGGAGTCTTTGAGTGTCTAGTAGATATTAATCTAATTTAGCGTATTTAAACTTTTAAAAACAAAACCAGTAAAATCCATTCTGTTGTGAATAGGTTGTTGTGGCAGGAACAGAGCTGTTATCTTGTTTCTTTTGGGTCCTATTGCTACATTAAAAGCGTAAGAAATTTTAATTCGCATTATTTATGTTTCCGCCTACGTTTCATAGGAATAGCCATGTTGCTAGGCAACCTAGGAGTCAGGAAGTGAGAGGTGAGCACATAGAAAACGATGAGACCAGCTTCCTAGAACAGATTCTTCCTGGTGAGGAATGTCCAGCGTTTTGGTGATGTGACCAGTAGTCATCACCTGTAAGATACAGGAATCACCAAAAGAAGGGTCAGATGTCACCAAAAGGTTAATTGTCACACAGGTGCAACAGAAGCCCAAGACCAGACTACTCGGGAGCTCTCTGGCTAGTTGGGCCTTGTAGATTGTTTTGGTTGAGACCTGTGTGTGTTTCTCTTCACCAGTCTTCGCAGGTAGAAGGTGAAGGGTCTTGTCTGGTATGAGGCAAGTTGCTTAGTCTAGGGATAGGCCCAAGAGTCCTGGCTATGCATGAGTAATATTTTATCTCCGCACCTGTCTGCAGGTACGGGGACAAGGGCCTCAGGCCCAGAGGCCTCCCAACCGTGCCCCACAGAATGCTACAACACACCATCACTCTATCTTTACTGCCCACCAAGCCCCAAATTATGGGTCCTGGATAAAGAACATGTAGAAATTAGTCACCGCTGGCCAGCATTTGACTTCAGATTCCTGAGAGCACAGCAAGCCACCATGAGGTGACAAAGGGTGATGTGTCAGCCATAGCCCTTGTGTGGCACGATGTCCTGCATTTCACAGTCCTTGCACTGTCCACATGGCAAAGGTCTCGCGGAATCATTTCCAGTGCAATTTAAGTGGCCAAATCTAACTTTTTAAAAAACTATTTTTGTCTTGAAATGGTTGCAAACTCACTGAAATTTTAAGATTAGTGCCTAAGTCTCCCATAGATTCCTTAGCTGCAGTTACAGACTGGGAAGATTTTGCCACTGTTACCAATGTCTTAATCAAGATCAACCAACTTGACAATTATATAATGCAATTATTGTATTACGGTCAATACTCAAAGTTTACTAATTATTCTTAAAATGTTCTTTTTAAAATAAAAAAATATTTTCTTCATTTACTTTGTGTGTGTGTGTGTGTGTGTGTGTGTGTGTGTGTGTGTGTGTGTACAGGCACAAACATGCCATGGAGCATGTTTCAGAGATCAGCAGCCAACTTTCAGGAGACAGCTTTTATCTTCAACCTTATTAAGGAAGGATCTTTTGGGTTGCTTCTGCCTCTGTCAAATCTAGCTGGCCCAACTCTAGATGATTCTTATGTTTCTGTCTCCATAGGAGGCTGGGATTACAGTGGTCATCAGAGCACCCATTTTACATTTTTTTTGAGTTGTGGGTTTTGTGCTGTGACTTGTATGGCCTTAGGGATTAAAGTGACAGGGCAATGAGAGGACAAAGTAAAGAACAGCCACACAGCCACACAGACATACGTATAGAAAGGTTTGAATCAGGTGGGCTATGTTCTCTGATGAAGACATACTAGCAGCCAGGAAACTCAGTCACTCAGAGTAGGCTGGGGCTTCAAGTTGGCAAGTTCTATCCACACTGTTAACATTGAAAATAGATCAGGGGAAGACTGTGGCATTCATATGGGTTTGAGGCATTAAGATACCTGACATGCTCGTGTCAAAATATACATTCACTTAAGACTTAATCTATTCCTCACGGTTTTGTGTTTAGTCTTTAAAAAACTGAAGCCTTTCCGGGCAGTGTTGGCACATACCTTTAATACCAGCACTTGGGAGGTAGAGGCAGGCAGATCTCTGTGAGTTTGAGGCCAGCCTGGTCTTCAGAGTGATTTCCAGGACAGGCTCCAAAACTACAGAGAAACCCTGTCTTGAAAGACAAACAAAAAACAAAACAAAGCAAAGTAAAACAAAACAAAACAAACAAAAACTCTGAAGAATTTTTAAGTTTGATATCTACTAAAAATTCTAAAGTCTCTTAATTGTAAGATCTCATAAAATAAATAATAAAAATAACATGTTAAGTACTTATTATTCCAGAAGGAAAGGACTTGGGAAAAATTTAGTAGTACAGCTCAATGTCTGGCATCTGGAACTCACCCATGATAATCTGGGTTCCAAAGAGGTTGGGATACTTTATTTCTCTGGTTCTACTGTCTGCCCAATAGCTTGTCTCATAAGCTCAGGTTGGCTCAATTCGCACCTGCTGCTGTCTTTGGTAGATGCTCCAGGTTCCCAGCATCTCCAACATCCTGTGGGTTTTGTATGCGACTGAGGTTTCATGTTCACCAGTGTCTTTTCTTGGCCTGTTCTGAGGTATCCTGACCCTGAAATACGGCGTCCGTCCTTAGCTTCTCTTCATGACCCCATAATCTTGGATCTTTTGTGTCCTCAAAACCAGTTCCAGGTGGGAGGCAAGTGCATTGCCAAGCTTGGCTGCCAGCACTGGCTTCTCTGGACATGGATTCAGCATGCTGACCCCGAGAAAATACTTCTCAGAAGACTTCACCTCAGTGATGACGATTCCTTTTATCATAACTAATTTTTCACTTTCATCTAACCAGCACTGATTATGCTAGTAAAGCCAGGGTTACACTTACTTCAGTGATGCTGAACTCTCTGAAAATCCCAGCTGCTCTTCCAGCCCCAGCGTGACTAGCAACTCCAGATTCTTAGTCAAAATATCACATTTTGCCCCCCCCAGTCTAGTTCTTAAGTCTTTGTTCCCCTCTGAAACTCCACAGGCCAGACTTCCACTGCACATTGTCTTCCAAGCTCCTGTAACATTTCACTGAACTCTGGGCACTCAATGACTTTTTCAGTCCAAGGTTCTAAAACTGTCCACAAATTAGTCTAAAGACATAAAATGCAGCAAGGTCAGGTCCAACACAGCAACAACCTATTTTTCTTGGTATCAACACCTGTATTAATCAGGAATCCCTAGAGGAACAGTGCAGATAGAAGTTTCTATCCTGCTCAGTTCTGCAACCACTCAGTCCCAAATAAACACAGAGGCTTTAATTAATTATAAATTGTCTGGCCTATTACTCAGGCTTATTACTAACTAGCTCTTACAACTTAAATTAACCCATAACTCTTATCTATGTTTAGTCACATGGCTTGGTGCCTGTTCTCAGTAAGGCATCCCCATTTTGCTTCCTCTGCACCTGGCTGGTGACTGTATCTTTGCCTTTCTTCTTCTCAGACTTCTCCAAGTCTGGTCACCCCACCTATACTTCCTGTCTGACTACTGGCCAATCAGTGCTTTATTAAACCAATATGAGTGACAAATATTTACAGTATACAAGAGCATTCTCCCATAGCAGAACAGAATCACTAGAAGGAATATGTATTGAGACAGGATTTATGAGGTTGGCTTGCAACATGTGGTCCAGGTAGTGTAAAATGGCTGATTCATCTGAGAATCCAGTAGTTCTTCAGTCCGTGAGGTTGGAGGTCTCAGCATTCCCAGTCTGGCATTGTGGGCCTAGAAGATTACTGGGGCACTGCTGGACTTCAGTATACATAGGGAGCTTGAAGAAAGTGGTTCTATCAGTGAAGAAACCCAACTGTGGCAGCAGCAACTTAGATGAGTTCGCAGAGAGAGTGAGGGCATGCAAGCTAAGAGCAGAGCTACTTTTCTTCCTGTCCTTGGGCTACCACCAGCAGATGCTGCCACCAGAAGGTGCCACTCACAGGTAGGACAGGTGTTCCCACGTAAAATAATCAGATTAAGAAACTCCCTCAAAGGGGTGCCTGTCAGCTCACCTTTTAGTTGATTTTCTATCCTGTCAAGTTGACAGCCAGGATTAGCTGTCACATTGGGCGGAGTCACTTGACCCTCATGTGTCTCTTCTTGGTGTGATTACATTGAGTAAATCTTTTTTTTCACCATTAATGAGTCTCTGTAACTGGTTTATTAAGAATGTGTGGCCAATTCTGGTTTGTTACAACTGCCAGGCCACAGGCTCTGACCTTAGCACTTCCAGTAACATGAGAATTGACTGAGAAGTACATGTAAGGTTGTGAGACTCATACCCGGCACACACTGACTACGCAGGAAGCAGTTTTTGAGTAATTTTCCTGTGGTTGAGAACTTGACTGAGGAATGGCAAATGGAAAAACCTGCTCCAAATCCTTTAAAAAAAAAAAGAAAGCAAATTTGTCAGAGATGGTATTCACTTGGGAGAACATTTTCCTTTAAGAATTCCTTCCGAGGGCTGGAGAGATGTCTTAGTCACTCAGAGCTTCCTGCTTGCTTCTCTTGCAGAGGACTCAGGTTCCGTTTCCAGAACCCATCAGGTACCTCACAGCTGTTAGTAACTCCAGTTCCGAGGAGGTGGGTGGGTGAGTCTGATGCTTTTCTAACCTCTGCAGGCTCCTGTGGGCACATGGAACACATACATGCACTCAGATACATAAATAAATGTTTTAAAACAAATTCCCTTCCACTGTTTTTTTTTGTGTGTTTGGTATGTGCACATATATGAGCAAGTTTGCTGTCATGTGGGTAATGTGGAGGCTAGACGTGGTTGATGTCAGGATACTTTCTATTGCTTTCCATTTTGTCTATTTTTGAGATAGAGTCTCTAACTGAACATGGAGCTAAGCTGCATGACCGATGAGCCCCCATATCTCTCTGTCTCTGTGACTGGGACTACAGGTGTATGTCACATGTGCTGCTTTTACGTGGGTGCTGGAAATTCCGACTTATGTCCCAAGAATCACACAGCAGACCTGCTACCCACTGAACCATCACCTGCAGTCCTCTGTTGCTGTTGTGTGCTGTGCAAGGCTGACGGACAGCCCTGTGAAATGTCACATAAGGATTCCAGGGAAAGCAATGCCGAAGCCAGGCTGTGTCCTGTTCTAGGTGATTCCTTACCATGTAAAGCAATGGTTTACAAAGCTTTAACTTCCCCTAAGGACTCTGTTTTAAACAGACATCTGGCACCATTGTGAATGCAAATATAAAAGTGGGGTAACTCTCAGCAAGCAACACTGTAAGTGTTGATGTCACCACCTGTCCATCACTGCCCATGAGGTACAGATTGATACTATTCACAAAAGTTCAAAGGTGTCACCTATATAACCACAAAGTGAATTGGGAAATGTGTGGGCGCATGTGTATTAAAACCATATCAAAGAAGCTATTGAAAATTTACCTAACACATCACGATGACAAAGTGAACAATAGCTTACCTGAACCCCATGAAATGACAGCTGTGATGGAGATAGCCCTGTGAACCCCTCAACTGTCTTGTGTATGCATTGGGGAACGGACAGGCATAGGAGTCCCGAATGTCTCCTAATGTCCCTGATGCTTCAGCCCAGCCTGCCGCTTGATACTTGAGGTCATCCCCCGGAGTTGCTGTTCTTTGTCAGGTCCTGGCCCTATGCCTTTGTGGTTCCACTTTACCCTGCAACCCAAGAGCTTGGCTCTGTGAATCTCCAGAAAGTCTTCAGCTGATCAATGAAGCTCTACTCTATACACCCGCAATGTGGCTCTTCACATCCACATCAGCTCTCTGCCTCTGCCTTCAGTAAGGTCGCTGACATCTGAGGCTTCTTTAATCTCCCTTTTTATCCACTCAGTTTTGTGATAGATTACATATCATATAACATTCTGTATCTAACTGTGCAAAGTATAGTAAGATGCGATCCAAGAGTTAATGTTAATAGTTATGGTTGGTTATGTTAGTTCTGTTTGTCTGGTTTTTGAGATAAGGTCTTACTAGTAGCCCTAGATGGACTAGAACTCTCTGTGTAGTCTGGCTTCATACTCTCAGAGATCTGCAATCTGCCTCTTTCTCCCCATGTGCTGCGATCAAAGGCACGCAGGGCCGCGCCTCGCCAATAATTAAACTCAGAATAAAAGAAGATGTGTTTGCAATGTGTAGCCACCAAGAGAAATCAGAATTATGAGACAAATTGTAGGAACAACTGATACAACTTGTGAATCCATTGTTTTCCAACAAATTCTGGCATGGTGGAAAACCACAAACACATCTGTCTGTTTCTGGCTAAGGGCAGCGGAGGAAAAGGGCACTTAGGAAAGCCTCGTACCAAACCTAGATGTGACTTTATCTGTGCCCATAATTCCACTGAAGAAAACCCTAGCACCACTGAAAAGATGGGAAGACTGAGAACCATCCTCCACTGAAGAGTGAAAACCAGGGGTCTACATCTGCAAACGGTGACTCAGGCAGTGTGGATCCCACACCCTGAGCTTGCTTTACTACTGTGATCTTTTCCACACTCCCAAATGTGACCAGCTACCCTGAAGGGTCTTGGTAGAGACGCTTATCTGGTTCCCTTTAGCAAGAAGTAAATGCACTATAAAAATTCCAGAGAATTTTTATGTTGAAATTTGGATTTCAATCTCTTTGCAATTCTTCCAATCTGAAGACTTAATTTCCATCGCACCCTGAAGGCATTACAGACAAATAATATCATTGTCAAATTTCGTAGCCACTCGGAACAGGCCAGGCTAACGGTCCAAGCGGAAAGTTGGAAGGATTTTCCAGTAAGCCGCCTATAGTAACCGGAGACAATGAGGGGATTGTCACAGATGATTCATTTAGTGAGCATCTCAGCTTCCTTTCTGGGTAGGAAAGCTAAAGCTGTATTGTTTGAATTAGACTCCAAGCTAAGGCTTACTCAGGATCCAGCTATCCTGCATCCAAGCAAGGCAGAGACTCGAAACAAGGAGGTGGGCAAATCAAATGCTCACTTTGGCCATCAGTGAGCCACATAGCCTGTCTGAATCTGTCGTTGTTACATGAGTGCGCTTGCGCGCATGTACAACGTGCGCATGCGCTCTCGCGCGCAACCTCCCTCTCTCTCTCTCTCTCTCTCTCTCTCTCTCTCTCTCTCTCTCTCTCTCTCTCTCTCTCTCGTCTCAACTTTCCGCTGTTGTAAGGCCATTCTTGCTAAAATTCCCCAGGGCGATATCAGCAATAACCTGAGTTTTCAGTCTGCTCAGTATCAGTGGGAAGTTTGCCATGTTGGCATTTGACAGCTCCAAAAACCAGTCTGACTGAGAGTGGCAGCGCCATGAGCTTTCAGCAGAGCATGAACTCACCGATTCACAGTGATTACATGGAGCATGCTCACTCTGCGTCTTACGTATGCTTCAGGCTAAGTCTCCGGGAGCGCTGAAGTCAGAGAAACAGCTGACACAGACGTTTGGCAGGAAGTCTTTTCATTCACAACCCGACGATGATGGCATATGGCGTGAAAAAGCTTCTCTGCCACCGGGGACCCCTGAAGTGCGGTGCTGAAAGTCACCCTCCCTTGTCATTCCATGGCACCAGCAACCCAATGAGCTTTAAATGACACCAAAGCAGGAGAGGGACAGATCAACACCCAACTTCTATTCTAAAAGCAAGCCTGTCATTGCATAAGGCCTGAAAGGGCAGGCCGGCAAGGCAGGTAGGTGAATCCTCTGACAATTTTGAACAGCAGGAAGGAAAAGAAAGAGAATAGGCTCTTTCCTTTTTTTTTTCTTTGACACACGCATGTACACACACACACACAGAGGGGGGGGAATTACGTAGGTTTTTAAACTTGAGAGTCTTTTGTCTCTGCCTCTAAAATATCAAAATTGCAGACCTGCCCATGCCTGGATGAGTGTTACTGCTTATGTCTTATTCTCTCTCTCTCTCTCTCTTTCTCTCTCTCTCTCTTTCTCTCTCTCTCTCTCTCTCTCTCTCTCTCTCTCTCTCTCCCTCCCTCCCTCCCCCTCCCTCCCTCCCCCCTCTCTCTTTACAGTGTAGCCCTTGTTTGCTAGATCTACTGTGCTACAGTAACTGACACGGAACCGGATAGCCTGGACACCAGTCTCTTCACTTATACTTTGAGCTGTCGGACAAGGTTCAGGCTCTTCAGCTCATATCCGTGGAGCATCTTATATAAACGATGTCAACTTTACCTTGAAACCATGTGTCTCAGTAAAGCGCAGTGCACAGGGTGAATGTCTTAGAATTATGGTTTTAAGAAATCCCTAAGTTTGTACATCCATGTCTGATTTCCATCAGACATGAGAAGCAGTAAGACTGAACCAAACAGAAAAGAGACTGGCCGCCTGGGTCAGAGAGCCCAAGGAAGAAGAATCCTGTCTGTTACTTGTAAGCCTTGTGGCCCAGACCTGTGTTCTTAGCTCACACGAGCTCCAACTTTCTCACCTGGAAGTTCAGCCACCAACAGGGAAGTAGCAGGCATATTAATCTTCCTCCCGCTGCCCCCACCCCCATTGCATTGAAACTGAGTAAGTGTTACCTGGGAGCCTTGAAGAGTTACTGACATCCTAGGAAGAGTAAGCCAGCAGGGAGAGAACTTGGCCTCTCACAGGATGGAGGCAAAGTTGGAAGTCTGATACCCCTTGATCCCATTTCACAGGAAGAACCATATGGTTCTAAATGTGTAGACAGACAGATTAGTTTTAACATTTCAGAGTTATTTATTATGTAAACTTACTCCCCCCTTTTATTGAAAATAGGTTCTTATACAATATATCCTGATTGCAGAATATATTATTATTCTTATACAATATATCCCGTTTTCCCTCCCTCCACTCCTCCAAGTTCCTCCCCACCTTCATTTTAATCTTTGGCTTTTCTTCTCAGCTGGACCTCAGTAGCATTATTTATAAAACTGTAAGTTTGGACCACTTCCATCAGTGTCCTTCAGTTCTGAATGTTCATCAGAATCCCCTGGGGGTAGAACTTAAAATATATTTCCTGACCAGCCTCAGAGACTGTTTCCCTTGGGCCAAGTCAGCACAAGTGGGCTCGGAGACCTGAGGCACCCCTCTTTAGAAAGCTTGGGTCACACGCCAGGCTATAGAGCTACTGAAAATCCAAAGAAATGATACCCCAGTGAGCAAGCAAATCTTTCCTTTCCTTTAGGGCTTGTACACTAGTTGTGTTACACGTGTTCTGCAAACCCCTCTCTGTGTCATCTACTGGGGCAAGCTTATCACACTCACATCTTGAGTTTTCTGTTGTGGTCCAGGAAACTCAGGGAGTGTCTTGTTGTAATACGGCCACTTACAAGTAGGAGGAGGCTGCTTGCTCATTCCGGCCGCCCAGAACCAAAATAACCACACAGAAACTATATTATTTAAATCACTCCTTGGCCCATTAGCTTTAGCTTTTTATTGGCTAATCTTACATATTAATTTAATCCATTCCTATTAATTTGTGTCTTGCCATGAGCTGTGGCTTACCGTGGCTTAAATTTCCGTCTATCTCCAGAGGGGCTACATGGATTCTCTCTGACTCTGCCTTCTTTCTCCCAGCATTCAGTTTAGTCCCCCCCCCACCTGCCTACCTAAGTTCTGCCCTGCTGTAGGTCCAAAGCAGTTTCTTTACTCATTAATGGTAATCACAGCACACAGAGGGAAATCCCACATCAGTGTCTTGTTTGAAAAACACAGCTGAAGCCTTGGAGACTCCTCAGCAGAGGATGCTATGAGATGCTCAACCAGAACTACCAGATAATGCCAGGGAAGTCGAGGAATAAGACAACGAGGGTGAAATTAACTCTGGCTTAATCTTGAACCCAGAATTTTATTTCAACCCAAGAGAGCAAACTGAGCTGCAGTCTAAAGCTGGGGAGAGCCAGGTAGTTGTGTATAAGATAACTTCATGCTGTTTCTCCCTGATTCTCCTTCGGTTGTATGCCATGATAATAGTTTCAAATGAAGGAAACTACAGATCGCCTACATCAGTCTACTTCAGCTCTGGGTATGCCTTAGCCTCCCCCAGGGGAGTGTGCTTCTCTGCTTGGCTTTAGGCACAGTGACTAAGCACAGCGACGACTTCTTTCACGTGATGGCAGAGGTGGTGGCTCTTAGCAGCCAATGGTTAATTGGGGAGGCCTCACAGGTGGGAGCTCTGATGCCTTCTTATCCAGTGAAACTGGATCCCTCAGAACCTGCTCTTGGCACAAGTCTTATGACTTGAGGAAAATGTAGAGCCATATCCTTTTATGCGGACTGGATCAGAAAAGCGAAGGAAGGCATATGGACAGAGCGAGTCAAAGGAGCGAAAGGGAGAATGACGAAGGCTGTCTGGCTTCCCCTTGTCCCCAAGCTCCATGATCCCATCTGTTGTCCTCATCTTCAAATTCCTAATGAATGCTTCGTTAACTAATGTCGCTGAGCTGGTTCTTTTACTTACAGTCATAAGCTCTAACGAGCACGGTTATTATGTGTGAGCTATCCCACGTGCCACGCTCACAGAGTGAGAAACCAGTGTCTTCTAAACAAGGGAGCGAATAGATGCAGAGGAACACAACCGGGAAGCAGGAGACCCAAGTCTGGATCTTTCTCTAGACTCTCCCAAACACGGGGAACCGTGGGCTTCTAATTTTAAGCTCTTAAAGGTCACCCAGTTCCATTGCCAACCCACTCAACAACCCCGGGGAAAGATTTTAAAGCGTCTTTAACTGTAAGATGTCCACTGTGGCCTATGAAAGGGTAAGAGTGGAGCCAGCCACCCTCTTGAGGCTTCTTTCAACATGAAAATATGTACTAGCCTGGTCCTTGCTATCATAGGAGTGTTCTTGGAAATTATCTTGAACATTTATCATGAACACCGGATGGAGTGCACAAACAAGCAGAAAAGTGGGTACCACGTGCTTGTAAATGATGAGCAATGCTGAAATGGTTCTGATTTGAGTACTATTATTTTAAGGCTAGAGAGATAGGAACATTGGTGAAGTGTTTTCAGTCCAAACATGAGGATCGGAATTTGGACCCCCAGGGACCATGTAAAACGTAAGGCATGTGGCAGCACATGCCTGTAACCCCAGCCCCCGGGAAGGCAGAGACAGGAGGATCTTGAAGCTCACTCACCTATTTATGTGAACAAATATTTAATTCATTTGGCAAATGTTTATTGCGAGTCCCTGAAATGCCTGACACCATGTCAACTGTCCTGCCCTTGTGGAGGGAGTAGGAAGTACAAGTCTCTGGGATGTCAGACTAAGTCTGGGCTCAGCAGGATACATAGTAACACGTCACAGTATGGTGAGTACCACTGTGGGGTACGTTGTGTCAGAAACAAAATCCTGAGCAGTCAGGGAGGAAGGGCAGTGGTATCACATACTGGAAGGCATCCTGAAGAAGTGATGGGTTCAGCCTAGGGAGCAGGGGTGGGGTGGAGCAGGGCGGGGCAGTCTTCCGGCAGCCGAGCAGCATACTCAAATATGGATTTGAGAGCCTGTGACCGGTGATTAAGAGTCTGTAGGTCTACACTGTGGTAAAGACCATTCTCCCAGAGGCATCCGTGCATTGACTCCAGAAGTTTGCAGGAGTTAGAAGTGAGCCTGGGCTGGAAATGTTGGGACTCCAGTTTTTCCAATATTAATCAGGAACAATGAAGAGAACCAATGATATCAGGCTGATGGAATCTTAGAGAGATAAAATGTATCATAAATGAAGTTGAAGGCATCGTACCTGGGAGAATGGGTGGCTGAAGCTAGGAAGCAAATAATAAACAGTGAGAACTATGCTGTTGCTAAGCACCGCGTGCTTCAAGCTCTATGCACACTGACTCACTTCTTCACAGCACACTCCGTGAGGTGAACTTGATCATCTGTTTCAGAGAGGTCCTCTCCATCCCATCCTTCACCTGACCCCTCTTTTGCATTCATAATAATCATAAATAGTCAATAGTTCGCTACTTAAAAAAATTAGTCTTTCAATGGAATGAACACTCTTTAAGAGCAAAAGCTTTGTTTTTATTAATGGTTGTTTCTCGAACCATTCATCAGAAGGACATCACAGGAGCCCAGTAATTCAAAATGAATAGATAACAGAAACCAAGACGCAGATAATTTGCAACAGACTAAGCAGCCAGGTGGTATCAGGGCCAAGGAAAAATGATGGGAGTATCCAAGAAGGCTTTAGAAGTGGGACCGCGAGCTCACAAAAGGCACAGAAAGCAGAGAGACTAGATTTTCATTCTAGTAAGATGCTTAAAAGAGCATCAAGGACCGGGGAAATTGCTCAGCAGTTAAGAGTGCTGGCTGCCCTTCTGTAGGTAGGCAGCACCTGATTTGATTTGATGGCAGCAACCACATGGCACCTAACAGCTACCTGGAACTCCAGCTCCTGGGGATCTGGGGATCTGCCCCCCCCCCCCCCCCCCCCCCCCCCCCCCCCCCCCCCCCCCCCCCCCCCCCCCCCCCCCCCCCCCCCCCCCCCCCCCCGCCTGTCCTCCTCAGGCACTAGGCGCGCATACACACAGTTCACAGACATATGCGCAGGTAAAACACTCACACACATAAAATAAAAGTAAATAAATCTTTAAAAATACTTTTCAAAGAACATTAATACATGTGTTTTACAGAGTCAACTATCTAACAATATTTACTGAGCACTTGAGCATCAACAGGTGTTGTGTCAAGCGTGGCAGCAATGGTGGACAACGCAGAGGTGCCTACCGTCTGTGGGAGAGAGAGAAAGAAAGCAGGTGACCACTCGGGTCAGTTTCGGGGGGGTCACAGCTCTGCAGTGCTAATAGAGCAGGGTGTGATGGGCTACAGAAGTGTGGGAAAGGGATAGAGCATGGGTGGACTGATCTTCAGAGGGGCCTTCGGGAAAATTACATGGGTTTATTACTTTTTATTTGACACAGCGCTTCCAGATGACATATTTGGAATGTTTTCATGTATGTAATATATATGAAATTGTCTGTCTATCTGTCTGTCTATCTATCTATCTATCTATCTATCTATCTATCTATCTATCTATAATGAGATACATGGAGGATAAGACCCAAGCTTGAGCATGGAATTCCCTTGTTTAGTGTGCATGGCTTCCCGTACAGAATGCATGGACTGAAGTTAGTTTTAGCAGTAAATATTTTCAATGCATCTTCGGTCTTGGGTATTATTATTTACCATGCTGGAGTCCACCTTGGGGGTTATGGATGACCTTGCACATGCAAAGCAAGTACCAAAGAGGCAGGCATTGGACCAGCGCTTTGATGGCAGCCCACTACATGAGGTCAGATGGGAACTTTTCAACCAGTGCTATCACGTCAGCCCTGAAAAGGTGTCAGGCTTTGGAGCATTCTGGATTTCAGATTTTCACATCAGGGGAGTTCAACTGGCATGTGGATAAAGTCCTACAAAATAGGACTTTTTGCTCAAAGAGAAGATGATGCTCGGAGCAGAAACAGAGGCAGGACCAGCGCCAAGGACTGTGGGATGAACTGAGATCATAAAGCCTCTATGGAAGTGGCAATTGTGGATATCAAACAGGTTCGTGGCCAAAAGAAAGACCTTGATTATCTCCCGATTAAGGTTTGATTAGTAACACGGCCACATGGTTAAGCAATTGTCCCCCCAAAGCATACTTAGTTTTAAGCCAGAAAACCAAACCAGAAATGGCTCTGTTCCTTCAGAGGTTAGGGGAGCAACTATAAAGTAGAAGCACAGGACGCTGAAGAAGACCCAGGGGGAGGGCATGAGAAAGAATGTATCACAAAGGAACTTTTGGGGCAGATATGGCAGCTACGCCTGCGATCTCTCCTCGCCAAAGGTTAAGGGAGGAGAATTACAGGTTCTTGGCTATCCTGTGACCCTCAATTGGTCCTCCCAAAAGGACAAGGCAATTCTGTCAAAAATACCTTACACCCAAGCTTTGCAACATGCCCCGCCCAAGCGGCTTACAGTTCACCACACATTGGCTGTAGCTGGAGAACACTGAAGGAGGTCCTCAGGGAGCGTCAGGCAGGACTGATACTTTCTTTGGAGTTCTGCTTCCTTAACTTGAGAGAACAAATGACTCACGGAGAGTGATAAAAATGCATGTTGAGCCAGGCAGTGGTGGTGCACACCTTTAATCCCAGCCCTGGAGAGGCAGAAGCAGGTGGATCTCGGTGAGTTCGAGGCCATTCTGATCTACAGAGCGAGTTCCAGGAGAGCCAAGGCTACACAGAGAAACCCTGTCTCAAAAACCAAAACCAAAACCCATGTTGCCACTTCCCACCTAAAACTTTCTTTTCGTTTTACTGAGGTTAAGACCTAAATCTTCCTGTGTGATTTAAGTGGTCTCCAGACTGGCTTCACCTTGAGAAGCATAGAATGGATCTACTAATTAGCTTCAATTACAGCTTATGAATCTCTAGAAATAATGAGAAACTGATGGTTTGTGTACAAGGGCATTGCTGATTTTTATCCCCTCAAGGAGAGAAAAGTTATCATTGCAACACACTCACGGACTTGCTAAATCCCTGGTTCAGACACTCATCTAGTGTCGTTGAGCAGACCAGGGGACCGGCTCTGAAAGGGAAGTGATTTGCCTCAGTCCACAAAGCTGGGAGGCAGAAGTTCCAATATGCCCCTTAGAGTGATAAATTGTGATAAAACACAGAGAGATGAGGTGTAATCAATGTACTGTGAATAGGAACAAATAAAGTAGTCCAGGGACCCCAAGTTCATCTTCAGTGCACCGAGAGAGCTTTATCTTTAAAGAAAGACCTGGGGTAGTGGGGGGTAAGAGTGATGGCTCTGCCAGGGTTCTGAAGAGCTTCTGGTGGCATGAGGGGACAAGCTCATGAAGATTATTAAGAGAACTCCATGATTCAGCCTCCCACTGTGAAGAACTGCCCTCACGTGGAGTGTGGCATCTTCTACCAGGTTCAGCTGTTTCCGTAATCCATGATGATAAACACCAAAGACCATCAGATGCCTTTTGGAGGCCTAGAAGATTGACAGTAAGACTCCTGGTCCTCTATCTCATGTTGGTCTCCTTGAAGGAGAATGAGACGGGCTGGGGGTCACCAGTTCCTAGGCAGACACATCTTGAATGATTTACACAGAAGCATGTTCAGGTCAGTAGGGCCCCCAGAGCAGAGGAGACAAGCGCAAGCCACAAGTAAAGATGCCAGGCTCTCTTCTGTTCTTGTTAATCTTGTAGGCAAAGCGAGGAGTGTTGTGTTTTTTTTTTGTTTTTTTTTTTTTTTTGGAAAAGTCATTTCTAAGTGTTTTTGCTAATTTTAAAAGAATCCTGCCATTCACCCATATCATCGCTGTCTCAGCCTTATCAGCTACGGGTGCTGTCTCTGAACAGGACTCACAGTCAAACACAGAGACCACAGACGCCATTGTTAGAAGTGTGTTGGTGACAAAGTGAGACTTTATCGGGACTCACTCTGCACACATCCAGATGGCTCAGGATTTCCTGCTTGGACATTCATTTATTTCTTCAGCCCAGCTGGCGTTGTGACCTCACCCCAGCTTAATCCCAGGTCACAAGAAAGTCCCGTTCATCCTTGGCCTCCCTATGCAGTGTTTAGTATGTATCCTGGCGTAGTTAGTGTGTATCCTACTCAATAGTTGTGGGTTTCATCTGGTCTAAGCTCGAGTCTCTGGGGTCACCAGCCTTTCTCAGCTTCCTCTGCTGACCTATCGACAAAGGGCACATGAGCGGATCTCTTCCTCCATCTCCCCCTCCCTAAGCCATGCTGGGGGCCTTCCTTCTCTGACCCTGGCACTGCTTCGCCGCACAGCGCGTTAGTCAGGGATGTTTGAGCTGTTGTGTTGCTGGATACCATCTTGCTGTGGGGCAGATGCCCTCCACTGCGCCATCCAGGGAAGCAGGCTATGGGATCTGTTAAGCAGAAGTAGCCGCAGGCAGAGGAAAGGAAGTCACTGCAATTTTCCCAGCAGCCTCCTTAAATCTGTGGGTGACAGCTTGGGCACTTTGTCTTAAACAGACAAGGAAATGAGCTCACAGCTGAGGAAACTTGCCCCAGGTCCCAAATTAAATCGGTGCTGATGCAGAAGTGAACACCACCTCAGACTGGAAGCTGGCCAAACGGTTGCAAGAGAAAAATCCCAGCTCTTTCAAAGCCTCGAAGCGTCCCAGCATGGGCTCTGGGCAGTTACGTGAAGCTGTGCCAGACTTCCCCGTCATCCCTATCCTGTAAGCGAGCTGCGCTGTGGATTACTCATTTTCTCTCCTGCCTCTGACTGAGGCTCTTTTCTCACATCCTACTCCTGGTTTCACGGTCCCAAGGATTTCATTTGAAGGGCGGGGCATCCCTTTCACACCCCTCCACCCCAACGGGAGCCTGGAGTCTGGACCAATAGAAGCAAAGGACCTCATTTACTGGCACTAAAACCTGGCCCTATTTAAGTGGTAGCAGGCATGGGCTGTGAGCTGCGTCGGCTTTTCTCCACAAACGGGCACACTTGTTGTCTGATCCGGGGCATCACTCAACTGACGACAAGAGGAAAGGGGGAAAGGTTGTAGGGCTCTTGCTGCCACCATGTGCTCTGGCAAGTGTACAAGATACATCGGACACTCTCTGGTGTGGTTTGCTGTCCTCTGCATCGTAGCAAACATTTTGCTCTACTTTCCCAACGGGGAAACCAAGTATGCTTACGACGACCACCTCAGCCGCTTTGTGTGGTTCTTCGCCGGCATCGTAGGCGGAGGTCTGCTGGTAAGTTACTCGGAACTCTTTCCACTACGGAAATCCTCTCCCCTTGAATGGCAGTGCGCATTCTTCTCACGGGAAGTTTTCTAGAATGCCTACCCGTGAATCCTGCGGATGTGGTATCGGTTGCTGCTCTTCCCTGTGAAAGCGGAATATCACTAGGCTGCGTTAAACTTTTTTTGCTAATCTCAGTAGATGTTGTTTGAATAAAATCTTTTACCTTAGAGTGAACTCTCTGTTCCCCGAAGCTTTTCTTGTACAGCTTGAAAAAACAACCACTTTTCAAGATTTGAGAGGCTATCGAGTTTCTGCGAGCTGGATTGGCAGCCACTTCTCATTTGCTCCCGGGAGCTGAAGAGAGTGGGCTCGTTCCAAGAGAACAGTCTGGGGTCTAAATTAGTCTCCGTTGCTTCTTTCCCAGCGTCTGTGATAGGGGAAATACCAAGTGATTGCACTGGTATTTTCAGATAACTGCAGACTTTCTCCTGGGTTTCGAGTTAGAAGCAGGCTAGTGCCAGTCTAATGCGGGAATTTTTTTTTTTTTTTTCCCCACAGTTTGGTTTTAGTTGAAGCTGACAGGAAATGTACTTGACACATTTATCTTTGGCCTCAACACACATGGAATGTGGACACATTTGGGTTTGCTCATTTAAAATGCTGGAACTAAAAATTGCAAAGAGAAGTTTTATGGACTTGTTACTGTCATAGAGAAGACGATTTTTTTCTTTGCCAACTAAAAGGTGTTAAGACAGTTCAACCTAATATACTCACGGTAACATGGCTTTGCAACTGTGCTTTGAATGTTAGCATCGTTACCATTCATGTTCCCGTAATTAACCCAAATACAATTACATGAGCAAACAAAGTCGCTGCTTAATATCCGCTGTGCTTAGAGTCTTTGGCCTTACACGTCAAGAAGTTCATCCTTATTTGACAAGCATCACTGCTTGGTTGAAACAGATCATATGTTTTTTTATACTAAATCCTTTATCTTTTCTTATCTACTGAAAATGTTTCAGCCATTTTACTCAAGATTTGATATGTGTTTGATAAGGGGGAAAATCAGATTTAAATAACACTGCTGACACATTTTGTAGGAAAACATGTTAGGGATTCTCCCAAAGCTCACATTTATAGATTATTATTTCACATTCTGTTTGCTCACCCATGGTACATGGAAACAAGCAAATGTAATACTTTCGTTTCTCCTCAGGTTTTTCCCATCATTTGTTCTAATCGTCAGACATAGATATGTTTTACAGAAATCCTAACCCTGGCCACATGCGCTCAGGGAAAGACAATGACTTGATTCTGTTGCCTTCTGCCCAGATACTCCTGCCGGCGTTTGTGTTCATCGGGCTGGAGGAAGATGACTGCTGCGGTTGTTGCGGCCGGGACAACTACGGCAAGAGATGCACAGTAAGTCCTTGCGCTGCCTCCCAGTGAAAGGGCTCCTTTCCTGACGCAGGGCAGCGGCTTAATTCTTGCCTTTTCTCTCCCTAGATGCTTTCTTCTATCATGGCTGCTCTCATTGGCATTGCAGGATCTGGCTACTGTGTCATTGTGGCAGCGCTGGGTTTGGCAGAAGGACCAAAGTGTAGCGATACCCATGGTGTGTGGAACTACACCTTTGCCAACACTGACGGACAGTACGTAATTGTTCTCTGCCTAGGAACGCATTCTTAACCACCGCATATGAAACTAAGTTGTCCATCTGCCCATCCACCTAATATCACCTTTCAACATCTGCCCATCTACCCAATATCACCTCTCAACATCTCACGCAGTGTGCAAGGATGGATAAGCAATCATCAACCCTGAACAATTCTAGCTGCTGTTGAATACACACACTGACTTTGTTCTTGCAACAGCCCTGTGTAGACACTCCCATAGTTACTTCTCTTTTACAAATGAGAAAAAGAGGCAGGGAAAGATGAAGTGACTTATCCACGATCTCATTGCTAGAAAGTCCCAGTGACTCTCTTAGCCCAGCCTGTCTGCTGTACAGCGTATGCTTGGATACTGTGTACATTAAACCACAATGATGAGCAGACCAAAGGCAACACATTTTACTAATTTATAAGAAAATATTAGAGTATCCTTATGTAATCAAAAGCCCAGGGCAAACAATGCTCCCACCCTACACCTGCATATGCTGGCTCATGTGTTACATGTAAACACTCTTGATTTAGGTCACCAGAAGACAGAGGAAAGGTTTTAGCCAGAACTCTAACTTCAGTGTAGTTATGTAAGGTCCCATTTTCTTGTGTTGGTATTTTCTTTTTATTGGTTATGACAAAGGAACAGAACAGAAAAGCTGGTGGAAACTGGTATATGTGGAAATGAATGAGCATGGTTTGTCCTTTATGGACTTGATTTCTATAAAGGAAAAGATTTTGTTTCCATTTTTAATTTTTATGTGTGTGTGTGAATGTATACGTGTGTGTGTGAGTGTATGCATGTGTGAGTGTATACATGTGTGTGAGCATCTGCATGTGTGTAAGTGTATACATGTGTGTATGCATGCGTGTGAGTGTATGTGTGTGTATGAGTGTATGCATGTATGTGTAGATGTGTGAGTGTATACATGTGTATGAGTGTATGCATGTGTGTGTAGATGTGTGAGTGTATACATGTGTGTGAGTGTATGCATGTATGTGTAGATGCGTGAGTGTATGTGTGTGTGAGTATATGCATGTATGTGTAGATGCGTGAGTGTATGTATGTGTGTGTGTGGGTGTGTGCATGTGTGTGTGAGTGTATGCATGTATGTGTAGATGCTGAGTGTATGTATGTGTGGGTGTGGGTGTGTGCATGTGTGTGTGAGTGTATGCATGTGTGTATGTATGTGTGTAAGTGTATCTATGTGTGTGTGTGTAGATGTGTGAGTGTATGCATGTGTGTGTAGTGTGTGTGCGTGTGTGTGTGTAGGTGCCCACAGCATCCAGGAGAAGGTTTCATGTATTCTGGAGCTGGACTCACAGGCGGTTGTGAGTTGCCTGGTGTGAGTGCGAGGAACTGAATTAGGGTACTGTCTATGCCAGAGCGGCACATGCCCTTCAGCCCTGACCCCAGGTCAGATTCAGCTTAAGTTTGAATTTTAAAGGTTAAGTTTTTGAAAGACAAAAATGAAAATAATAATAATGACCATGGATTGTACTTTATATTTTCAATAATATTGTTCCTCATGAATTGTATGACAAGCATGTGGAGAGAGAAAGAGGGGGAGAGAAAGTGTGTTTGGTCTTTTTCCTTCACGAGAGAAAAATTGGGAATTTTCCTCCAACCTCAGCTCTACACCCACTCTCTAAGAACAGGAAGAAGTGAACTGAGCTCTCTGTGTCTTGGTGCCTCCATCTGCAGTTGCCATGAGCACTAATGAGGTGATGTACCTGTGAAATGTCCGTGTGCAGGGTGACACACTGTGAGCAGAGCCAGCAGTGCCTTAGGATGAGCATGACCGAATAATAGCCTCTGGAGGGAAACTACTACTTACGGGAGCTGGAGGCTTAATGTCACCAGAGTGATTCATCTCTGTTCAGAACATAATGTGCTCATAGAAAATGACTCATGTTTGTCCACGCATGCAGAGCTGTTGCATGAAACCAGCTGCGAGGCCAGTCATGATGCATGCAGCTGGGATGCATGGAGGATTACGTCCATCACTCAGCAGATTTTAAGAGCCATTTGTACACCTCTCCCTTTATTCACTTATGCTTCCAAAAAAAAAAAAAAAAAACCTTCCTCTTCTTCTAGAACACTCCTTATTTGAATCTATCCAGGATCTCAATATGTAGAGAAGTAACAGTTCCAAACCACTGATTAACTTTTCAGTAGTTAAGGAGAGCCAAAGAAAATTTTGACTCGGTGACCTGGAAAACAGACATTGTTGTTCCACTGACAAGCAGAAACACAGGGCCAGACTGACAGACTTCTCTTTTGTTTTTCAGGGGTGGAGTGGCGACAGTGGGGTTTGTTTTAAATCAACAAGTTGAATATCTTAGTGGCTCAGTGCACTGTTCCAAAGTTAGACGTCTGGTTTCAAGCTGGGGTAGGGAGTCGTAATAAGGAATGGTAGCAGGCCTCTTCGTGGGGTTAAGTCACTCCTTGATGTTCCCACATGGTTTAATCCTACTACACTGGGAATCCAAATACTCTGTGAGGTAGCAAGGACTGACATGCTAGAAAAGAAATCCAACTCTCTCCACACACACACACAAACACACTCATACACAAACACACTCACACACGTACACAAGCACACACACCACACACACACACACACACGCAGGAACACACTACCTTCACATGGCCTGGCGATTTTTAACAGGAGGAATTCTAGTTGTTATTTATCCTGCTGTTGTTTTTAACCCGCACCATGTCCTTAGACGCTGCTGGAGCCTGGGTTTAAAAAGCCCAGGCTCTGCCCCTGTGCCTCCACGGAGCTCAGCCTTGTTGAGGAAGCATATAAGCATTCTCTCTGGAAGGTGTTTTTCCTTGGAAACCTTTCACACTTTGTGTCCCCGCTCAGTGCACTTGGCATTCTTACTCCTTGCTCTTCTGTTAGAGTCCATATTGAAGGACAGAGCCCACCGTTATGTCCCAGCTCCAGCTCAGTTTTGAACACACAGCAGCTCGGGAATCGCAAACAGCTGAAGGAAAGGTGTTCTCTCCTTTTCCGTTGCCACAGAAGCATGGGCACAGCACACGAGGGAGAGAGCCTGGATTTAAGCCCTTGCACATTCTATTGCTGGTCAACCTTTCGCTTAAAAAATTGAAAAACAATTATGTCAACAGAACTTTTTGACAATAAAAACCCCTTGAATTCTAACTTGGCAGAATCTGGGTAACTTTCAAAGAGGAAGGTGTTTAGTATCTTAATGAAATGATCTAAATTAATACCTTAAAGTTTAAAAAATCTAATGTAAAATACGTTTTCCAAATCAATATTTACCCAATATCTTTCCCATATGTAATAACTAAGACAGTGATAAAAGGGGGTAACAGAATAAAAATATACTCTGTAAGTTTACTCCCCTCCAATATGAATTGCTTTCATTTTTCCATGTCTTCTTTTAGTTGACAATCCATACGACACATGACTTGGTTTTAAATATGATGCAAACATAGCTTTGTTTTTTTTTCTTACGAGAAATCATATGTGTTTTAAGGAATATAAAAATCTTTAATGTGAGAATATTTTAGCCACAGAATCCAAGATGAATGTCAAAATTGGTGCTTTAATTGTATGTTTATCAATTGGCAACAAGTTGTGGGCTGCAACCTGCCATTTGTTGGACTGGCATGTTGTACCAGAATCTAGCACACATTGTTGTGTTAATTCAGTTCTGCGTTTCTGAATAGACTCTTCCAAATGAAGAAGTAAGTCACGAGATATCCTCTGATCTATGGTCATGTCCCTGAAGTGTCTCTTCTGCCCACAGGTACCTTCTGGAGCCCACCACATGGTCCCAGTGCTATGAACCTAAAAATATTGTGGAGTGGAATGTGACGCTATTTTCTATGCTCTTGACATTCGGGGGAATTGAATTCATCTTGTGTCTCACTCAAGTCATAAGTGCAGTGCTCAGCGGCATATGTGGCTATTGCTGCTCCCAACACCAGGTGAGAACTCGTGTGACAATGTCGAGGCCTAGCCCTGTAGGGATCAGTTGCCACAGGGCACCGTTCTTCCCATCAAAGAGAAAAGACAGAACCAGACACGCTTAACCTACCTGCACTTATTCTTACTTCATCTTTGCATTTATCAATTCACTTTGGCTTCAGTAAGGAGTCTTGTAGACTCAGTTGTCTTGGTTTGTAGATGGCTCTGTGGGCGCAGGAGCCCTTGCCCATAGACACGGTACCTCTTTCAAGGCAATCCCTGTATGTTTCACTCACCCCGCTCTGGTTACAGCTACATAGGTACATCCAAGATGCTTGCCTAAGTACACATCAATAGTAACCAATATTGATTCCATCAGATGCAACACCAAATTCACTCTCCAGATGAGTCTGACTCAAGCATTAAACAAGATGTTTGAGATCACTCAGGCAGGAGGCAGCAGACTTCAATTCTTCACCCAAGCCCTTCCTCTTAACATATACGCTGTACTTCCTGTCCTGATGGATTCTCTGTAATTCTGCCCTAATAAGGAATAACAAAAATGCCTATGCAGTAAGCCAGGAGTATGATTAGCCTTTGAGTAGCACTCTGAAAGAAATTTTCTATGTGAGAGAAAGCCAGGAAGCTCTGGTTTCCTGGGGATATGACTTAGGAGTCAAATATCCACGTGTTTGTCATGGAGAAAGTTTTATTTTCTTTCTCTTCCTAAAAATATCTATTATTGAACAATTGGAAGTTAAGATCTGTCCAATTTAGGGAAGTCACTGTTCAATGTCTTATTCTTTAAAACAAGGTGAAGTAATCAAACTTTTTTATTTATATTTTAGATTCCCATTCTATTTGTCTCTCGAATTCAGTAGCTTCTGACTTGCCTTAAGAATAAAGCAAAAAACAAAACAAAACCCTAATAGAGACCAAAAGTCACTGCTACCAGGAAAACCCTGGCTGTAAATATACAGGCATTTTCTACAAATTCTGAGAAGTTAGGATACACTTCTAGCTTCCCCTACCAGGAAAGTATCACAAGATTGAGAATTCCTTTGGGATCCTGACAAATTTCCAAGAGAACAGCCAAGTTGGAAAACTTCAGAATAGCGTTGTTTTTCAGGCAGCTGAGGGGAAAGAGAATAGAATAAAACCTTTGGGAGTAATTCTTACATACAAAACCCCTGCTCACCCTTGAAACTCATAGGAAGCAGAGCATAAACTCAGCTACTGCTCGACTTCCGTGCATTTGGAGCACAGGCAGAAGGAGTCGGTGGACAAAACTGCTTCTGTGTTTTGTGAGGAGAGGTAATCTCCTGAATTGTAGGCAAGCACATGGGTCCTCACAGGAGACACTGTAGAATGGGCTCCTCTCCCTAACATTTAGGAGGATCTATTACCTTTATGTCCATGACAAAAGATTCTGTCTCAGGACAGGGCATTTAATCCATGAGAGCTGGCTCCCAGCTTGGTAGCATTTGATTTGAAAGGTGACCCACAGTAAGGCCACACCAGTGGGAAGTTCCCGTGAAGTCCTTTGAAATTACTCCTCCAGAGTAGAGACCCACCCAGGCACACTACAAGCCAATTCTGTGTCCATATTCTGCAGTTTCCCATGAACACTTTCTGTAAGCTTTCCTGGGAAAGAAAGTGGGTTTGGTTTGTTTAGGAAACATTTTGTGAGCCTTGTCTGAGCTCTAGGTGTGGTGGGCTAGGTTTCAATAAAAATTGCAGCCACTCTGCGTTATGATTGCTTTGAATAGAGATGCAAAGTACACAGACTCCCCCCCCATGTGTTGACGCTGATCATAGCCTAATGTAAATTTCATTTTTTTTCCAGCAATACGACTGCTGAAAGAGCCCAAGACAGAACCACATGCTTCCTTTATTTCATCGTAACTTGTATATTTTACTGGCCTTATGCAACTTTGCACTGGTGTATCATATTCCGTACATTCTGCTTTTATAAAGAAACGTGCTGACACCCTCACGTGATGTCAGCGTTTGCAGCTAGCAAGCAAACTCTATTTTAAAGGATGAGGCAACAGGCTGCCCTCACTTTGGTGGCATTTTACAGACTGAATGACTGTTCTCAGCGTGGCTGAGATAAACTCTTCAGTATTTAAGGTAAAAAAGTCACTTAACTATCGTGCATATGTGTATTTTAAATAAAAGACCTCCGGTTTCCCTTTTAAGACCAAGAAGGACCCAAATCCCTGAAAAGACAGTTTTAACTGTTTATATGGTGTTTCCCATTTGGAAGTGTACCAGTCTCCCTTGAACTGAGGGAAAAGTCCTTGCTGGATTTGGAAGGCTCATCAAAAAAGCACTCACTCAAGTATGGGAGAGGAAATTATGTAAAGCTGTTAGCGGCTGCGAACACTGCTAGATGCTGGAGTTTTCTCTCATGTAGAAAGCTTTGTGCCCTTCAAAGACAGAGACAGTGTGTGTAAAAGGGGAAGGGCAGGATGGTTGGGCAAGAACGAAGATGGGAAATGGAAGAAAACAGTTGATGGCCATGGTGGGAAAAGGGGTTTGGTGGGGTAGGGAACTGAAGACCACATGGGAATGCCCCCAAATTTGCTTGTTGAGCACAGAATGAACTTCCTCTACCATTCAGCTGTTGTTTTGGTTTTATGTGAGGAGAGACAACCTCTCCGGTCAGGTAATTTATCAGAGTCATGTAGGGAGGATGTCTCCCTAACGCGTAGGAAGATCTGTTACCTTTTGTGGACGACAAAGGATGCTTTCAGATTGCAGACTATTGATTCCAGAGAACTGGTTTCTAGATTAGCAGGACTGGATTGGGAAGGTGACCTACATGAATATACACAGTAAAGCTCACCAATGCCCTTGTCCTGCAGCTCCTGCTTTTTCCCTCCCTGTCCGTGATCTGTGGTCTACCGCTTGAGGGGCGTCAATGCCTCTGGGTCCTCTCCTGCTTTCCCTGCCTTATCCTCTTTTCTACCTTCTATCTGTCAACAGATAACCTCGGTTATTCTATCTCTTGAGGCTAGCTATCTTTCTTTTCCACTGGGTGCTGCAGTCTTCACACTCCCAGGTAAGGTAGCATGTTTTTTCTCTCTCGTGCGTGCGCAAATGGACATTTTTGTTTGGTTTTGTCTTGTTCTAGTTTTGTTTTAATGTAAAAGGATCCCTTAACTCTCTGCCTGGCAGAACCGCTTAGATGGATGTAGAACTACTTTATTTTGCTTACAGTTTCGGAGATTTTTAGTCCGGGATCATGGGTTGCACTGATCCTAGTCCCGTGGGAAAGGTGATAGGAACACGGAGGACCAGGATGAAGGACCCTGGTCACCTCATGGTAGATAGGAAGATAGTTGAGCAAGGGGCTGGGGACCAGATAGAACTTTCAAAAGCATGTCCTCCACCAACCCACTTTCTCCAGCTAGGTCCCATTTCTAAAGTTTCCAGCACCTCCTAACACCATCCAGGGACCAAGTGTTAAACAGATGCATTCAGATCATAACACCTGGGTCTTGTACAGAAGGCTTGGCCTTGGTTCATTGTCCTGGGCAACAGACAAGAGAGCTAATCAAGACTTTCACTTGCTGTTAGATGGAGCGCTCTTCCTTCGGGCACAGTAACCTGCTGTGATCCCTGACCCAAAGTCCCCACGTCTCTGTGCTATGATCACCCTGGCAGTCTGGTGAAGCCTGAAGACTTTTCCTAATAATGCCTATAGGCATATAAAATAAGATATATAGACATAAGAAGGAAGCCAATACATTGGAATGTTTATCAAAGAAATTAAAATTGGGGCTAAAGAAATGGCCCAGTGGTTAAGAGCACGGACTGCTCTTCCAGAGGACCTGGTTTTGAGTCCCAGCACTCATATGGCAGCTCACAACCATCTGTAACTCCAGCTCCAGTGGATCCTACGCCTTCTTCTGGCTTCTGCAGGCATTGCTTGCACGTGGAGCACAGACATACATGGAGACTAAACATTTATTCTCAAAATAAAATAATTTTAAAATAAAATTATGTAGCAGTTGTCTTGATATTCTACTGTTTCTTCACCTCTGTAGACAAGCTGATAATTGTCCATGTGTTCTAGATGAAGCCTAATAAGTAAAACAACTCACACCTTTGAAACAAGATGTCTATTTAACTGAGATTTCTGAGGAATCAAGAGCAATTCAATGTGATATAAAAACATATATGAATACTCTAGATCAAAATGTGACATTGGTTTTGATGTTATTTTGCTTTATTGTACATAGTCATAATTAAAGGAAATAGAGTTAACATTTTGGTTAAAGGTTTATAGAAAGTAATGGTACTATTGCCTTGCTACTGAAGTTTGACCTCATAGCTCAAATATCTATGTTTGGGCCTGTTGGGAACTCTTGGGCACTCTCTGCAGTAGGAAATCCAGAAAGATAAGATCAAGATTAGGAGTTGTCTGTCTGTAGCCCCATAGGAAACGGGTCTGGATGACAAAAGGTAGATTCCCTCCTTACCGGTGGTGGGGGTACAGAGGTATAGCTCCACCCCAGCAGACTGAAGTCTTTTATGGACTTCAATGCAGCCTAAATTGTGATTTGTGGCTTCAGTGCAGAAAAGAATTTCAGGACCAGCCAGGGTAAAGAAGAACTGGTGACTTTATTACGGGAAGTTTAATGCAAGCTTTAAAACTGTGTGTTAGGAGAAAACCACTCAGAAAGAAAGACACATCCAAGTATCAGTGCGGGCTTCTCAAGAGAGTCAAAGCCAAGCGTGGCTACGGGTGTTCCTAGGAAGCATAGGAGACGCCAGGGTTAGTCACACACACCATTTCAGTGGCCCTCACATTGCATCTTAAAAGTTGGTTAAAAAAAATTGTTTCTTCCCCTTTCCTCTCTTTTTATAAGAGAATTATAGGCTGTGTGCAGAGACGCCTGGGATGGGACTGCAGTCTAACAAGGTAAAAACCAGGAGCACCTGAAGCTGATGAAGGGGTTTCATACATTTCCTTTCCATGTAGGTTGGTCTCTGATGAGATTCTTAGAAAACGGCAGGTCTATAAAGAGGAAGGGAAAAACACGCCCGAAGCCGTTGTCATCTGTCTTTGTTAGGGCTTTTATTCCTATGAAGAGACACCGTGACAACAATCTCATAAAGAAAGGCATTTAATTAGGGCTTGCTTACAGGTTCCGAGGTTTGGTCCATTGTCATCATAGTGGGAATGCATGCACGATGGCACGCAGGCAGACATGCTGCTGGAGAGCTAGTTGAGAGTTTCACATACAGATTGGCGGGCAGAAGGAAGAGAGAGTGACGCTAGGCCTGGATTGAGCATTTAAAACCACAAAACCCACCACAAGTGATACACATCCTCCAACAAGGGCACACCTGCTCCAACAAGGGCACACCTCCTCCAACAAGGGCACACCTCCTCCAACAAGGGCACACCTCCTCCAACAAGGGCACACCTCCTAATAGTGCCACTTATGAGCCTATGGGGACCATCTTTTTTCAGACCACCACAGTATCATGCTGGAATTACTGCTTCTTTCCCAGGTGAGGGGCCCCTTTCCTTTCTCACTCCTCCATAATTTTCCACCTCTCTGTTTTGCTCCATTCCTGAGAGAGAAAGAGCTGATGAGCTTCAGAAAAATACAGGGCATCCAGGGTCAGCTGGAAAAGGAAGGTGTGAGGGCACAGAAGGAAGGCAGCTATCATGGGTGTGGATCTGAGGGAGGCCGGGAGCCAGAGCTGAAGTTTCCAGGTTCTTGTTTCCCAAGGCAAAACAACAACAACAACAACCACAACAACAACAACAACAAAACAAAACTGTACCAAGGTTACAAGTAAGGCAACAGAAAGAGAGATAGTTTATTAAGAATGCTTATAGCGAGTAACCAAGAAAAAGGTGTGGGCTCAGAAGCACTGGGCAGCAGATCTTAAGATCCTTCCTACCTCACCCCCATTTTAGAAAACTTGGGAAAATGCAAATTTTATTTTACTTTTCAAATTATAAAACATATGAGTATGTAAAAAACCACAGTGCAGTCCATATGAAAAGCAGTTCCAACTACTCAAAAATTATAGAGCAAGCAGAATGCAATCCACAGAGGCTCAGTTCCACTACTGTTTAGTTGTATGCAGCTTGGGATTGTTCTGTAATATGGAAAAGGTGATATTTAGACAATCAAAAATTGAGAAGATAATTCAAAATAAAATTCACTCTGAGTAGAACAGAATTTGTATATTTTGAGAAGCACTTAAAGAAGGTGTGGTTTGAAAACAATACCTTCTACTTAATTCAATTTTAATAGTATATTAAAAATATAGTATGCTGTCCTGGGCAAAAGAAAATTACTAGTTTTAAGCTGAAACAAAACTTAATTTTGTCTGCAGTGTGGGAACAATGCTGGAACAGTTAGCTTGAAACTATTTAAAGCATGCAAAGACTTTTAAAACTTAATAAAAAAAAAGCAGTGATACATTTTTTTCCTCTTCAGCAGTTGAGACATAAATTTAATGAGTTCTTTATGAGTGTTTTCCCTCTGTTTTCTGCTTTAAAAGACACGGTGTGAGCCATGTAACACATGTTTTAATGTAGCTCTGCCTACCCAAGGCCACACAGGTCAGAAAATTAACTTTAAGCAGATAATACACACAGAAGATGCGAGCGTTATAGCTCGGGAGGGAAAGATATCCTGACTTGTCGGGAAGTCAGGCTACTCCTGAAGCTGGGGTGCGGTGAGGGATGCTCTTCACGCAGGATGTAGCAATCCTGTTCTCTCTAGAGAGAGCCGTTACAGCTGAGCTCTTCTCGGTTTCCCCGAGGGAACATCCTAGCAGAGCTAGCCATTTCTGCTGCTCTGGCCCCAAGTGTTACCCCTTCTACTTCACTCTGCTAAAGGGGAGACCCCTGCAGAAAGCTGGCAATCTTTTTTTTGGCTCTGCCAAAGAGTTGTTACTTTTCCTGCTCAGCCCTGCTGAGGGAACATCTCAGCAAAGATTCTTCTGCTCCATGCTGGTTAAAGAAGATCTTTACCCAAAACTCTTTTAAGATGGAGATTTCTTTGTGAAGAATGAGTCCAGGAAAGTGGCTGCCTCTGCCAGGGCGGGAAAGGACAGCCCACAACTGAACAGGCGGCAGAGGAGCTTACACAGAGCTTCTTAGGGGTTTCCCAGGGAGAAGATTTCCTGCTCAAGGATTGGTGAGTTTTCCTGCTCAGGAATTGGTTGGTTTAGTTGGTCAGGGGCAGAGTTGGCTCTGGTTTCAGGGCCAAACTGGGTTTCTTTCAGTGGCCCCTTTTAGCCTTTGACTCTGTTTTCAAGGCCAGAATGTATTCCTTTCACTGGTTCTAATTCCAGGGCCAAAGCGTGTTTCTTTGGCTCTGATTTCAGGGTCAAGGTGCATGTCTCTGGTTCTGCGTTCAGGGCTAAAGTGTTTCTCTCACCTGGCTTGGGTTTCAGCGCTAGGATGGGCTTCTCTGACTGGCGATTTTACCCTACAGCAGTACAAAACCCAAAGTGGAGGCATTACTCATGTGAGGTGGGTAACAGGGAGCCCTTGGGCCTAAGTTTACTTAGAAGACTTAGAAGTCCACATTTTCTGTCAGATTCGACCACAAAGTTAGGTTTATTGCGGACATTTTATTCCCGTCAGTTCCAAGTCTGCCCTTTTCAGGGTGCTCACAGAACATGAACATGCCGTGTCTTACATGTTCATGCTCCCTGCTCCAAGCAAGTTCTCCCCACACCACACTGGACCTCAGCCCTTCCCACACCGAATGCCACCCCTTCCACTCCCACTCCCACGACTCTCCATCATCCCTACCTCAGCGTCCAAACTGAAGTGACTCAAAGTTTCCCTTTATTTGTGTATTCTTTTAATAGACGTCGCTATCGTTCAGAGGAAACAACTTTCAAAAGCTACCCTGTATCATTGTGAAGTTCTGTTTTTAGCCAGTACCCTGGGTCTGAAGTATTCTAGCCATCTGCATTTGTCTAGAAAAGTCCCTTGGGAGATTGTACCAAAAATAATTCCTTATTATCTGGCAACACAAAAATAATAAAAAACTATTATAGATTCTAATCTTTTGAAGAGCAGGCAAGGCCTCTCTGAATGCCAGTAGTTTTGGGAGGTTGTTTGCTTGTTTTTCACCAAATCACAGACGTCCACCTATAGGAAAAACATTTCCTGAAGTCTAAGAAGATCATGGCGTGCTGCCTGCATCACAATTTTTATTTCTGCTCGTAGGTGAGGCTTCTGATAACACCCCCCCCCACTCCTGTCTCATGCAGAGAACCATGAGGCTTAGTGCAGCTTTTTCGGAACAGCAGATTGGAGGCGTTCACCAACAGTCTAAAATGTGTACATCTACATGCACTTGGTATTTTTACTTTCAGAAATCCATTTTTGGAACCTTATCAAGAACGCTCACAATCGTTTAGTTTCCAGAGATTATCATAAGCCCACAGGCTCCTGTTTTGAGCGTTCCCAGCTGATGGGATTACTTGGGGGAGGTTATGGAAGTGAGGCCTGCCTAGAAACAATAGGTTACAGAGGGCGAGCCTTTGAAGGGTTGAACCAAGGCCCTGGTCCAAGCCCCTTTCTCTGCTTCCTGTCCCAGCGGGATGCGAATAGTCTCTGCTCCGTGTTCCCACCACCTCACTGGCATTGCCGGCCTCCCCTGCCAAAATGATCTGAACTCTCCACGTGTGAACGAGAACGTACCTTTTCTCCTTCTGTTCTTCCCATCACTCTGGCAAAGCCAATACTGTCTGATCACAAGGAATTGTTGGGCTGAGATGGAACCAGAACAATGTGGTCAAAAGGAGCGACTAAGTCAGAATAAGTCATATAGACCATAAAGCCATTAATGAGTTTTAAAACAATGGGTGGAGAGCTGAAGCCATGGTTAAGAGCACTGGATAGTGTTCCAGAAGACCCAGGTTCAATTCCTAGCATTCACACGGTGGCTCACAGCTGTCTGCAATTCCAGTTCCAGGGGACATGACACCTTCACACAGACTTACATGCAGGCAAAACACCAATGGACATAAAAGAAACCAGTTTTTTAAAAAGTTTCAAAACGGAGCACAACGGATTCTATATTTATATCTCTATTTGCTTAGATGATATTTAATATGGTGAGTGATTTTAATCAACTTTTATGGTTCTTTTGGTCTTGATTCAATGGACTTATCTAAACTTCCTGAAGTTCTACCATAAATGCACATTGCTTTTGGAAAGAAATCAAAAACAAGAAAAGGAAGATGTATACCCCAAATAATTCAGGAACCTATTTACAATCCAAGCACAGGAGGAAGTCATTGTCCTTGTAGTCAGACAGAGAAGTCATTCTAAAGGAGACACTGGGAGACAATTACACCTGCAAAAAGGTGCCAGGCAAGGCTGGCAGGGTAATTAGACTAAAAAGATTAGGGGAAGCCCTAATTTCAACACAGTGTTCGGAAAACATGGGCATATAATTTCTGCATAGTCCAGCACCTTTTTTCTCTCTTATTTCAAGTGTCTATGTATTTCATTTTAAAAGATGAAATTGATGGTACACCCTTACTTTGAGTACTTTTTTTTAATCAGAACTTTTTGTAACACTGCCTCATTTTCCTTGTTTTTATTTTCTGATGTCAGAGAATGGTTAAAAATTTGTAGAAGCTGGTCTGTGGAAATAATGTGATATGCTTAAACAAAACAAAAGTCAACTCACAGATCCTGTGCAATTAAAAATTAGTTTTTTTCTTCTTTACCATTAAGTGTGTGTGCGCGCACGTGTGTGCATGTGTGTGTGTGTGTGCATGTGTGCGTGTGTGCATGTGTGTATGTGTGTATGTGTGTATGTGTGTATGTGTTCACTACCATTTATTGCACAAAGAAGCATCTCTGGTGAGGTCTAAGAGTTATGGTGATCTACTAAAGGAATATAAACATAAACTTAGTGGGAAGTTTGATACTACATGTGGTAGTTGAATGTAATGGGCCCTCATAAACTCATAGGGAGTGGTATTATTAGGAGGTGTGCCCTTGTTAGAGGAAATGTGTCACTGTGGGGGTGGATTTTGGGGACTCCAATGCTCAAGATACTGCCCAGTGTCTCAGTTCACTTCCTGTTGCTTACAGAACAGAGATGTAGAATTCTCAGCTCCTTCTCCAGCACTGCATCTGCCTGGTCACCACTATGTCCCACCATGACAAGAATGGACTGAACCTCTGAACTGTAAGTCACCCAGTTAAATGCTTTCCTTTGTAAAAGTTGCCATGGTTATGGTGTCTCTTTATGACAATAGAAACCCTAAGACACTACATACATATCCACCACCAATTCCCTGTCCTACTACCCCTGAGACACCTCTCTTCACTTCATGTCTTCTCCTTAAAAAACCAGACCATTGAGTTCAATTAGCTCTGCCCATTAGGCAGGTCTTGGCTTCAGCAAGTTCATGGGTGCAATTGGCACATCATGTCCAGGAGACAACACTTCACAGCACTCATCCCAATCCTCGGGCTCTTGTGTTCTTTCTACCCTCCTTTTCAAGTGTTCCATGAACCTTGGCGATGGGGGAAGAATTAGCAGAAATGACCCATTTAGGACTGAGCAATTTTGACCAGTTATGAGATCTCTGTGTTAACATTCCCCACTGCAGAGAGAGGATTGAAGGAAGCACTGATAACTTTCAGAACTGTTTCTCTGATGTTTAATTTCTTGATTTCTTTGTACACTGTAGATGCTAATCTTCTGTCAGAGGTGTATCTGGCAAGGTATTCTTTCATTCTGGATGTTGTTTCTTCACTGGACTGACAGATTTCTTGGCTATACAAAAGTCATTGGGATATAGGTGTTGAGTAGCTTGGCATACAGGAGTATAGACATGTAGTAGAGATGCTGTCTGGTGATCTGCACACATCTGCAGAGGCCTTGGTCACCCTGGAGATGCTGTTGTAATATTCTGTGCAAAAGATGGGTGACCTTCTTGGCAACCAAAAGCATTAGGTTGCCACACACAGGCAAAACCACAGAGAAACCCTGTCTCGAAAAACAAACAAACAAACAAACAAACAAACAAAAAAAGAGGTGGAAGCTGTTACCATGGAGATGAAAGACCCAGTTCAGTTAGCTTTTGAGCTGAGGTACTTGAGTTTATTTGTTATTTATTTAAACAAAATCCACTCCACTGTCTCTTACAGTAACACTCAGTATGTCTGCCGACATAACCCTCGTTGTAGAATATACATTGGGCATTTAAACTACTATTTGGCTGCCAAGATCAATGATGACCTTAGGCACTGACAGCATCTGAGAAAACGGCTTCTGAGGTGACAGTGTGTCCTGCTTTTACGTCACCAAATGTGAGCTGAGCATATATGCAGATATCTTCTCTCCGTGAGTTTCTTTTTAATCTTACTTTTGATGAAACATAGTGTTTTGGGATGTTGTGTTTTAATTCGTGTTTCAAGCTTTATATAAACTTCCATTTTGGTTTATTATTAGACCCATTTGTTATTCAAGAATGTATCACTTAATTTCCTCATGTTTACAGAGTTTCTTTCTTTCTTTTTTTTAAAAATATTTTTCTGGTTTATTTAACTTTATTTTATGTGCATCGGTGGGATGGTGTCAGATCCCCTGGAACTAGATCTTCAGACAGTTGTGAGCTGCCATGTGGGTGCTGGGAATTGAACTTGGGTCCTCTGGAAGAGCAGTCAGTGCTCTTAACCACTGAGCCATCTCTCCGGCTACACATGGGTAGAAGCAGCTGTGTGCACAGAGACAGGAGGTATGTGCAGACTGAACCCCTGCTCAGTTTTGCTGTGTACTTGACTCAGTTAAAAAAAAAAGTTTCTACTTTATCCCAGCAATTGCCAAGGCTGAGAATTACTACTTCTGCACAAAGTGCCACCCTTGTAACCATGATTTTTGAATTCAGATGATATCATAAATGAACCTTCAATGAATTTCAGATCACAATCATCAATTAAAATCACCAATTAAAATCACCAAGGCACTATTAAAAGCTATGTGGGTTGATCAGAGGCACTCTTTATAGTGGTCCCCTTCGTGTCAGGAGCTGGAAAAGCTCCTGGGATGATTCTAGTAAGCAGAATCATGGCCACCAAAAATGGTGAATCTTAGGAACACATGTATCAAATTCTCCAGTCTTGTACATGTGGCAAATACCATGAGTCTTCCCCAGTACTCTCTTCCATGAGCCTGGACACAACGTTAGCATCCTTTTCTCTTCACCTTGCTTGTCAGCCACTGGTAAAGGACCAGAGTAACCATGGAGTCTACTTTGGCATCTCTCTACCTCCAAATCAGTCTGTCTTGTTAGATCTGACACCCCCTCCACCTTGTTTCTGCCAGCACCACCGTAATTTGACATTTGTATAGGGCAGCTCTCACGGCACCTACTTGGGAGAGCTGTTGAGGCTTCAGGACGGTGCTGTGAGTTCATTCATACCAAGCCCGCAATCTTCAGATCTCAAAAACTTTCTGCCAACATTGTGTCATTTGTTTGAAAATGTCTGGTCTTATGAGGACGAATGAGATAGTGTTTACAAAACTCTCAGTGTTCCCAAGATGACAGCCATCATGCTAGCCACACAAGTTACACTTAGAGGCCTCTGAGAACTTGGAAGAGTTGGCTACATTTTTTAAAAATGGCTTTGCTATGACCATCCTCTAAGGCCAAGGGCCAGGTCAGGCTGCAGATCTTTAGACAAGGTGAGGGAAAAGGCAGCGAGGAGATGACCCATATCTAACTCCAGCCTTTGCTTTGGTCTAGTTTCATCGCCTTAAGCAAGTTCCCTATGTCATCCAGCTTCTCTTTCCTTGTTTGACCATGAGAATGGGAATGCCTTGCTGAGAAAATGTTTGTGAGACGCGGGTCAAAAGCAAACAGTGCTATGCTAAGACATTGAGAGCTGCCTCTGGCTGATTTCGAGACCCAGGTATGTAGTGCATTTATACTATACATGTAAAAAGGGAAAGTGAGGAGTGTATACCTTATTAAAAATCTCGAACCTCGTGCTGTACTGCCCAGTCCCAGGCCCACCTGGTATCCACATGCTCATGTTCCCTTGGCCCAAGTCCAGTCAAGGACCCCAACTAGGTACTTTCTCTTCCCTTCCCTGCTTCCCTCAATACTCAGGCCCAGCCTTGCTGAGTTTGACCCAGGTCCTGCTTGGACACTGACCCTTCCGGTCCAGGCTCATCTAGAAAGCAGCATCCATACTGTCTCTTGGTGAGACTGTCCCTCCTCAGACATGGAAAGACAGTGCCGTAGCCTTGGACTTCCCAGGCTCTGAAACTGAGAAAAAAAAAATCCAATTACTTTGTAATATTTTTTTTTTTACAGTTTCAGAAATGGGCTGAGATTATGAGACAGATTCACTGTGCTCCCAGGGTTGATGTGTTTTGACTGTCCAGGAACGGGCATGAGCAGATTCTAGTGGGTGAAAAGGCAGGCCATTCTATGATTTGCAATGCCCCAGGATCCCATGGGATGTTGGAGTGTAAGTCCCCAAATAGAAGCAAAAAGGTGATTGAGGCAAAGTAACACAAGGGATCTATAAGTAGCCTTCATGAGAACTGCAGAGAGGAGGGAGAGGTATGGGAAATATGGAACACAGTGGAGCGATTTGGTGGCCACTCTCATTTTAACCCAGTGGTCCCTGATCAAAGACTTATGTGCTCAGCGGTAGAATGCTGACACCGGAGGAGCAGGTACCAAGGGGCCTGCACTAGTAACCCACCTTGACTCATTTCCGGTTTCCACCCTGCTTCTAAGCCACTCTTGGCCTTCCTAGCATGGCCATTTCTCCAGAAGTGAGGATTCAAAATTATAACACCAAATGCCTGAACCAGGAAGCAGGACCTTTGGTCCCAAATACCCTGCTTCTCAACAGATGTGGAGTCAATTCAGATACTTGAACAGAATAAGGTGAAAACATTGGCAGTTCCAGGACAGGGGGAGAAATGGAAGGACAAAATAGTCCTAGGGGATTAGCTATAATCTCAAAATTATTATACTATACGTCAAAAACATCACTAAAAATAGATACGAAGGAACAAAAATGTGTTTAACATAATTTTGTCATAATCCCACAAGAGACAGCAGCCTTGTCCTGCGTTGCCTGTTTTACTTAGAGAGAGGTACACTTTGACTTTTCCTCAAGAGGCAGGATTAAAAAAAAGCAGCTTCTACTGAGTGGGTTTTCCTTAGAGGATACATAGATGCCTGTAAGCCCCAGAAGACGCATAAATAAAAGAAGAGAAGCCTGGGTAGCGTGGTAAAAGCCTGTGCTTAAGTGACCCTCTTGCTGTAGTTGCTAGAGAATACAGTGTTGGAGCTCACCCTGATGCCCTCAGTCGAAAGCAAAGATAGAAGGAGGGCACAGAGCTCTGTGTGCACATAACTAAAGTATCTAGGAAGGAAGGCCTGCTCCAAGAAGGCCCCGAATACTGAAGAAAGCCGCTGTTTTCCCCCAAAGGGGCCTTAGAGACCCACAAGGAGCTGGCAATCGGAGGGCGGCTCTCTGCGAAGATTTTCAGTGAACTAACGGGGTTTCAACAGTGACACCATGTGGCCGAGAGAAGCAAAGACAGCGTCGGGCTGAAGGCCTGTCTTCCTGGGCAGACACAAGCTTGAACAATGCGAGGTGAGGTGAGGCACCTGTAGAGGAAGGAAGGCGCATGCCTTCCTGTTCCTGAAGTGGGTAGGCGCGATAATGAGGTTTTCAGTTTTATATCTTAAGTTCTTGCATCAGTTAACACTACTTAAATTCATTCTAAAACAAACTTTATAGGTTGACTTTGGTTACGTTTCTAAAACTTGGTAACTAAGTAAAATAATGTTTCCAAGTTCTTGAGGCTCAGACTTTTGCTCCAGGCTACAGAGCATAAGTTTGGCTTCATTTCTTCATCACTGCATGCACGCATGCCAATTAGTTTTATTAGATAAAAAGAAATATGGGAGAATGGGAGATTAATGCATGAAATTAATATATGTAAAATTTCTAAGAATTGAATGACAAGGAAAACACGGCACACCAGAAACCTACAGGATAAAACAAAAGTAGTGTGGAGGGAAGCTCATTTTTATAGATAGCCACAGTTTAAATGTCTGATAGATCAAATAAATAATGATACCAAGAGGAGACAAAGAAGTTTAAACGGATGATAAGAAACAAGACTGAAGTAGCAATTTTTAAAAAATCTCATTTGGCTCTGCCATTTTCTTTCTTTAAGAAAAGTAAAATTTTAGATGGGTCCTCTAGTAAATTATAACATATTTTCAAAGAACTATTACCAGTGCTTCTCAAACAATCCCGTAACAGAAAGCGAAGGAATCTGCAAACCCCTTTTTATGAAGACAATCTTACCTTCATGCCAAAATGAAGTCAAAACACAACACGGAAAGAAAAGTCTAGAATAATCCCTCTGATGAACAGAGATGCAAAAATTCACAATAAAATACTTGCAAACCAAATCCAGGACACATCAAAAAGATAATCTTGATCATGTTGGTCCCATTTTAGAGATACATAAAAAATCAGTAGCCCTCTTATATACCAGTAAACAAACAAGCTAAGAAAGAACATTAGAAAACAAATCCATTTCCAAGAGAGGGAGAAACAAACAAATCAACTTTGGGATAAGCCTAACCAAAAAAGTGAAAGCTCTCTACAATGAAAAGTTAAAGTTTAAAAGAGATTGAAGGTGTTAAAAGACAAAGCTCTCTGTATTCACGGGTTGGAAGAATTAATATTGTGAAATGCCTACTAAAAGTGATCCATAGATTCAATGGAATCCCCATCAAAGTTTTAAGCACATTCTTTACAGAAATAGAAAAATGTCTTTAAAAGTCAACACACACACACACACACAAAATCGATGGATAGGCAAAGCAACCCTGATGTGGTGGCAGGAGAGGGAGACCCTATGATGCTGGAAATCCCAGTATCCCTGGTGTCGAGTCATACTCCAGATCCGTAGTCATAAACACAGCAGGGACTGGCACAAAACAGATGCACAGGCCAACAGAACAGAAGACAGGTATAAACCAGATATAAACCACACAGCTACAGTTGCTTGCTATTCTTCTTTACAAAATGCCAAAAAAAAAAAAAGTGCATTGGAGGAAAGAAAGACAGTCTCTCTCTCTTCAACAAATACTATTGGCAAAACCAGACAACCACATATAAAATAATGAAACTGTATCTTAATCTCTCCCCTTTCGTGCAAATCAAATACTTTCATATATAGAAACTGATAAAAGAATGTTGACTTTCTAAATAGGAGTCTGTTGGCTTAGGAGATAACACCAGCAATCAGACAAATGGGATTTCATAAAATCGCAAACTTCTGTACCACAAAGGACACATTTGATTGACTGAAGAGGGAGCCTACAGAATTGTAGGAAACGTTTGTTAGTTACATACCTCCCAAAGAATTATTATGTCTATACAGATCATTCAAAACCCAACTAACAAGAAAGAAAAACAGTTTAATCAGTAAGTTAATGAGGTGTGCAGATACTTCTTAAAATTAGGTATAAATGGCCAGCAAACAGATGAGAAAGTATTTAGCATCACTAGCCATCAATAAAGGTCCATTTACACCACCTCCACATTTCATCTCAGTGCAGTCAGAACAACAGAAACCATTAGGAAAACAAATAATAGCATGGGTATGCTTTCCCCCCACGACTCTAGAGGCAGAGGCAGGGGATCGCTGTGATTTCAAGGCCAGCCTGGTCTACACAGCACGTTACAGGCCACTTTTTTGGATCTAAGTTTTCAAAGCATTTCCTAATGATCCTCTGGAATTCATTGGACTCTGTTGTAAACTGGAATCTAGAAGATACCAACAAATTTCTAGACACATATAGCCTGCCAAAATTTAAACTGGGAGGAAATGAATAGCTTAAACATACCCATGAGAAGCAATGGTATTGCCATAGTAATAAAGAGAAGGTCTAATATAGAGAAGCCCAAGATTCAACAGATTCATTGCCAAGTTCTTCCTCGTCATTAGTTTATGAAACCATTTCAGAGTACGGTGTACATATTGCTTAGCTATTATAGCTTCTCATAACTAATGTACCAAAGTTAGTATCTTTCTGCTAGTATCTAGTGCCCTCTGGATCCATATTTTTGCAACCACCACTCAAATACATTTTACTATTGCTGTTTCCAGACTAAGACCCAACCAAGCTTCATGAAAGCATTTTTTCTCCCAGTTAAAGTTTAACTCGCTTTCCCTAGCTGCTTGCTCCTTAACTTGAAGACTCCACTCTGTCTCCAGCCTTTTATAGCCTCCCTAACCCCTGAACCTCTAATCCACTGATCGACTGGGACCATTGACACAATCCCACATGGTACCAGAAGCCAAGGTTAAACTAATTTTGGAAATTGAACATTCTGTACTACAAACCTATTGTTGAACGCGAGTGTTCTCAACTGGATGGAGGACAGAAAACAAGAATCTTTGCCTCAGAAGCCAAGCCAATCCTTGTTTCTGGAACAGGTGACGGCATGCACTTTCTCAGCAGTTCCCTGTGAAAAGTTTCAATAAATAAATTGATTCTCTGGAGGGTGTGGAGCCGGAGGAGAGGACACAGAGGTTGAGGACATTCAAATCACAGACTACTCCTGAGGAGCTCTGGAAAGTAACCGTCCATTCGTGTCCTTCTCTCAGGAGGCAAAACAAAACAACAACACAAAGCTAGATGTCTACCATCAGCTAGAGACAAACCTGGAATCTATTGGCACTGTTAGGGCCAGCTAATCCTAGAGAAAGGATTATAAACGCAAACCCCAGGAAGGCTCTATCATGCAGTCCATTGCCGGTGGCATAGCTCCTCTCCTGTTGCCCATTGGATGTGCTTTTAAGCAAATAATAATTCCCAGGGAGTCCCAGATTCAGATCCTGACTGAGGCTACATCACTACAGCCAGTGGAGGAAATCCACAGTTCATCCGCATTGAACTCTCAGGATGAATCTTTCCCTCTAGACATTAGCCTTTCCTGTTGTTAGGCTTCGATAAACTAGTTTCAGATGCTTCTTTCTTCCCATCTCCTGCAGGATTAGTTCCAGGATTGCATGATGCCTCTGACCGCAAACCAACTCACAAGCGGCTCACACAGGTGGAGTGTTGCCCCCTGAATCATCAAGTTCCTGGGCAGCAGGCATCCTGTGGGTTTTCCTCATCTTCTCTGTTTAGAGCAGGAAACTGAGACCAGAGGCAGCAATTATCCTAGGATCTCAATGACTTTTCCCAGTGACTGGAGGCCAGCAAGAAAATCCTAGTTTAGGAAAAATTGCTTGGAAAGAGAACCAGGAGCTTAGAAGAAGTAAGTGGCTTCAAAGATGTTACTTATGGGCACATTTCTTCCACAAAGATCAGTTAAAATATTTTTTTTGAGGTACTTACATTTTATTCCTTAAATGGAGAAAAGTTAAGATGATTGGGATTTATTTATTTATTTTAAGGTGACGATACTACTTGGAACTGGTGAGATGGTTCAGCAGGTAGATGCTTGTCATACAAGCCTGGGGATGGAGTTCAATCCTTGGAATTTATATAAATGTGGAAGAAGAGAAATGACTCCACAAAAACTCTTCTAACTTCCAGAACACCATTCTATGCCATGGCATGTATAAACACACATACAATGATTATTTTATAAAAATGTATTGAGTATCATCTGGAATGAAAGCAGTAATTTGGAAAGTTTAGAAGTAGCTCCTGGGCAGTTAAAATATTTTTTTAAGATTTATTTTATGTATATATAATATATAGATATATATATATATATATTATATGAACTAAAGCAAGATTTATTCTGTGCACAGTAAAGCCAGTGACCGTCACCCCCTAGTTTAAGAGGGCAGCCTCGAGCCAGTTTTCCATACCTCTCTTATAGGGCAAAACCATAGGGTGGAGGGCTGGGGTTCTGCAAGCAAGCGTGATTACACAAGCAAGCCTGACTACAGGATGGAGAGCAGGCAGTTAGGACTTTACAAGACAATTAAGGAAATCTCCCTGAAACCTTTGTTACACAATGTTTCTGGTGACAGGTGGGGTGCATTCCAGCTCAGAGACACAGAAACTGAAGTTTTACAGTAAAGAGAAATTTAACTTAGCTAGAGATTCAAAGTGGCTCTTAGGAACAAAATGGAGTCAGACTGGTTTCTCAATTCTCTCCCTGAAAAAGATGCCTTAAGTCAACACCTGTAAGCCTACTATATCCTCTGGTCTTCTGAGTTCTGGTGGGTGCGTTCTTCTGGGTAACTTCTGGCCAATCAGTTTCAGTCTCAAACCCAGAGTTACATGCCAATCTTTGTTGTCAATCTTCTGTGTTGGGTGAGCAAGAACAGGGTGGCTGGCTGTCACTTGTCTTGTTATTATTATTGTTCGTATTATTTAGGTAAGGCGAATCCCAGTAGTGACACCCTTGACACAGTAGTTGTCTGGTCTGTGTGTATATGTTTTGTTGCAGATATGGGAGCAGAAATGAACACAGCTAACCCCTTGCTAACTAATTTTGTCTCTTAACTCGCTTCTGGAAATTGCTCGGTCTCTGTCTCTCTCATTGGTTCAATGAAGAACATTATTGAAGTCCTGCAAAATCTCTGAGTTTTCTTTTTTCTCTATTTGCTCTGGTTCCTTCATCTGGCCACTTGACTTAGTTTTGAAAGAATTCAGATATCTTTTGGGTATGGATAATTTTGTTTTATGTTGTATTAAAAAATTAGCTCTGGAGTTAAGTTATAGCCCCTTCTCCTGAACCAAGAATGCTTTAAACATTTCTTCAAATCTCTGTCCTAAGTCAAAAGGGCATCTCATTCTAGAACAGAAAGAGACAGAACCTAAGGCCTTGCTGTGGGAGTAAATCACTCTCCTATGAATTATTTTAAAAATCTCTGACTTTTGTTCTTGTAAGTTCAAGTTATGATTAGAAGTTGTACAAGAAGCATCAACAAATCAAAGCAAACAACAACAACAAAATCAAAACCAAAAATAAAGCTCTCTTGTCATGGTCTTAAAATGTCATGGTTTTTATATTTATACTTTGCACTTAAGTAAAATCAGAATGGAGCAACAACCCTTTAAACTGCAAATTACAACGCTCTAAATCATGAAACACATTGATTAGAAAATAAGAAATTCAACTCTTTGCATAATTTTATTTATATCTACTTCCCAAGTAAAGCATAATCATTTCCTTTATGGCAAATTGATGAATTAAATTTCTCTAGCTATTAACCCTGGTTTCCTTCCTGTTTACAATTCTTATGGAGATGCATAACATCATTACAGGATGATCCATTGAACCTAAAGAACTCTTTCTTTCTTTTGAGCTTTGCAAAGTAATGGTATCTATAGACCTAGGCCCGCATCTGAGTTACAACCCAATACTCCCTTATACGCATAGGTCAACATGGATTTGTGCGCACGTGGTACCTCAGTGACCTGGCCCCTTGCTTCTGCTCCAGTGGCTCCAATTAGCCCATCGCCCACAGACATTCCCTTTTCTTTAATACAGCGACAGGAGACATGAAGCTAGTTTCTAGAGAACAGCTGTGCAGAATCATCACTAGCTGGAGGCGTTACATAGCCTTTGAAATGTAGCGTTAAGCACCTTTATGTGAGTAGCTGTGACAGGTTCTTTATAGACACTATCTCATTTAAATCTATCAGGCTTTGTGTTCCATTACTGTCCTGTTATACATTTGAGATGCTGGGTCAAGGAAGCAGAGCACCGGCTGCAAGCTCATAAATTCAATTACCAACCAAGGACTGGGCTCTCAACGCTATCCAAAGTTATGTTCCCTAATCAAGGTCCCAGGGTGCCTCTTTCAAAACTTCACTGAGAGTAGATAATCTCACTTCCTTTTTCAGCCAGTTGGAAGTCTGTATTCATTCCAAATTCCCGTGTCTTCATTTGTATGCATTCTATGTTACGCATCTCCATGTGTATTCTTTCGATAGCCCCCTGATGGAATATTCAAGCTGCTCACAGGCCTTTTCGTTTTAAGCCCAAACATCCAGTGTCTTGGATTTCATCAATTTCAGCAAACCTAATTGTTATCAGAAATGTTGGCATTTTCAATATAGGGTGCACAGGTTTCTGGGGAAATTGGGGTTCCCACTCAGGGTTCTCTGTCATTTTAATAAAAAGATTTTGAGAATGGACTTAGAAGAAAGCTTGAGTGTGATTTTCCCAGGGTTTAAAAGAAAATCCCCAGGGAAGGGAAGGTGTAATCTTGGCAGGTGCCCAGAGGGGGCGAGTAGAGAAGAAGACCCCTTCCTCCTGATTTGGTCATGGAGGTCAATGGGGGGTCCGACAAAGGTGATGCCGGCATGAGTGCAGGGGCTTCAGAACAAGAATCACCAAGCCACTAATTAAAGAAGAAACTCGGAGATAATAGAATCAAAATTTGTCACCTGTCACGATCCAGGTCTGGCTTTTTTTCACCCCCAACACTTTGTATCAGACACAACATTTGCATGTGACATATAAAAGGAGTATTTATTACACCAAATCTTAAGATAAGGGCATTGTATGCCCCAAGAAGTAAAGGCAGCAGATAAGGGGAGTAGGTATTTCAACCAAATAAAAGCTGTATACACATTTTTAAAAACTACATTGACTCTGCTTCCCTCTGTATTTGGAGGTATTTGTACTCTAAGATAGTCTACTTTATACTTTTGAGGGTCCTCCCCTCTTTGGCGCATTTAATCTCATAGCTTTAACCTCCTGTCCAGTCTCTAATTTTTAGGAAAGATTGTTCTTTAATAGCTAACTTACCATAACTTCTTGTGGTAATAACAATGTGTCCTATTGTCTGTCTGCATTCCCTGTTCTTATTGATTATGCATACAATTTATACCTTAAGACAGAGATATAATTGCCTTGTGGAGTACCCTTTTTTGTGAATTCAACCATTGGAATTACCATAGGGCTGTCTATGCTGGTGGCCTTTCTTGTCGTAAGTCATGTTCTTCTGGCTCTGGGTACTGAGAAGTTTTGAATTGTTCATAGTGGTCATAAGCGACTGAACTTTGGAAGTGTGTGTAGAGTTAGGGACCAGACCCCTTCTCTTCTCCAGCGTTGTCTCTGCCTTGTTACTATACTTCCAGTGCTTTAGTCTCCTGGTTCTTTATTGCTGGAGAACTGTGCGTCTTTCCTCAGGGTTTTAGCTGCCTATCTTAATGGCTGCTGAGCTTGTCCTCAGGCCCAAAGCCAAAAGTCAAAAATCTCCCATCTCCAGCCCACCTTCAAATTATTACCTCCCTTCCAGTTTCTATTCGCTTTCCCTTTCTCTCTGGCGGTTGTTTTCGATGTTCTCTGCCCCTCAGGTTTCTGCTAGAAAGGTTGTTGTTGGGAGCCTGTCTCAGAGACCCTGATGAGGAGGCAAAAAGAATGCTGGTTTTGTCTCCTTGCTGAGGGCATACTTGGCAAGGTCCTGTCTGGGGTTCATCCTGGGGTCCAGGCCTGGCGTTGAGGGAGTTAACCTGAGGAGACTGGAGTTGTCAATTTCAAGGCAGCTGTGTGGTGTTTCTGGGATGCTCTTGAGGTATCCTGTGTTCCCTTAGGATAATGCAACAATGATTAGCCTTTTGCTGACTTTGTCCCATTATGATAGCCTTCTGTTGGCTCTGTCTCATTTTGCCCTTGAGAACTGTATCTAAGAGGCTGCACTTCTTAGTAATCTTGTTTAGCCTAAGGCATAGCTTGTACACGGCTTTCTGACCCCAGACTTTCCGTCTTCTTTATTTTCTCATCCCCTGGTCCTTTCTCTCAGTAACCTGTCACTAGAGAGCAACCTGCTAGTCCAGGTCATGTTGTCAGCTGCTCCATCCTGTTCTGTAGATGTGTTGAGTTCTCTGACCTATTAGAAAACTAAAGACACACCCAAAGAGCTCACAGTCCTGGTTGCTCCTGTTATTGATTTTGAAAAAATAACTTTGTATTCATATTGAATGCATTTTCTCATTTCTCAACTCATTTCAATCTGGCTTCCCTTTCCCTACCTACAAACCCCAATTTGGTCTCAAATACAGCATTATGTTTACTTCTACCTCCTACTATTGTAATAAAATTCTGTAAGTGAAAGCAATTTGGGGAGGAGAGAGTTCATTTGCTTTACAGATGATCAGTAGTTAATCACTGAGGGAAGCCAGGGCAGGAACTCAAGGTAGGAACCTGAAGGCAGGAACTTATCCAGAGGCTATAGAAGAATGTTGTTCCCCATGGCTTGCTTGGCCTGCTTTCTTGTACAGCCCAGGACCACCTGCCCATTAATCAAGAAAATGTCCTACAGTCTTGCCCACAGGCCAATCTGATGGAGGCATTTTCTCATTGAGAGTCTTTCTCTCCAGAGATGTCTCTTGCTTGGGTCAAGTTGATGAAAACCTGCTATGTAGGTATCTCCATGGCTTTGAAGTGGCTCGCTTTACCTTGTAGGTACTCTTTCTTGAATCTCTTCCTTCCCGATAACCAATGGTCTATTGCAGTGTGAGCCAGTAACTTGGACCATTCATACCATAGATTTACCGTCATTGTCTCTTGTTTTCTTCCCTGTGGGTTTGCTCTGTTAGACAGGATAGATTTCTCTCTAGAGCTCCTCTGTGCAACCATTCTCCTGAAATTTATATTTTGCTATGTTTTCAAGACTGAGACTTTCTTGCTCCTTTGTGCATACTATTCCTTCTGTAGTGCTGTCTTGTAGGCCATAAATCACCTTGGTCTGCGCTTATGTTGAAATATTCTTATTTTCTGTCAATTTTAAAAGATGGCTTTGCTAGGTAGAGTAATCTTGTTTGGCAGTAATGTACTTGCAGGGCTGGAAATACATCATTGCGCATTCACTCTTGGATCCTGCGGTTGCTGATGAGAGATTTGACATTATTTGGATGTTTTTGTCTTTTTAGATGGATTAGAATTTTACTTACTGATTTCAGTGTTTCTGATTTGTATCATGACCTATTACATATATTTTAGTACAATATTCTTTATTAATTTTTGAGAATGTCATACATGTACACAGTGTGCTTTGATGATATTTACTATCACTCTTCTTCCTAATTCCTCTTATGACCCCCTCCCAACTTTTATTTTTTATTGTTTTTATTGAGCTATATATTTTTTCTGCTTCCCTCCCTTCCACTCTCTTCCCCTTCTATCCTCTACCATGGTCTCCATGCTCTCAATTTACTCAGGTGATCTTGTCTTTTTCTACTTCCCATGTAGATTAGATCCATGTATGGTCTTATGTTGAGGCGTTTGATCCTTCTGGTCTTGAGTTTTGTGCATGGACATAGATATGGATTTACATATTGATATCCAGTTATGCCAGCACCATTTGTTGAATATGCTTTCTTTTTCCATTTTATATTTTTTGCTTCTTTGTCAAAAATCAGGTGTTTGTAGGTGGGTGGATTGATATCCCCAACTTTTGTTTTTTTGAATAGCTCACTAATTCCCGTGTGTGCTGCACATATGCTCACGGATGTGTGGCCATCCAAGAGAGCACGGCCGAATGAACGGTAGGCAATTCTTATTGGCAGTTTACTTTAGAGGTTATTTTAAATTTGGTATCCAAGTGGCAAGGATTTTTAGTGCCAAGGTGTTGTGAAGTCAGACTCTTCTGCCTGCCCTCTAGAGCCATGTCCTCCATGTCATCAGACTCAGCACCAGGCTGCTATTTTGAGCTCATTGATACTTTAAGCTCACAATGCTATCAGGTGTTCCTGACTGTCTATTTGGGGCTTTTACAAGCAAAGGAAATGCTTTACCGGAAACTCTCAGAACCATTTTCACAGGCAAGGTGTCAAGGGGGAGGACCAGGGATGAGAAATAACAAAGGCCAAGCAGTAGCCGAGACCAGGAGGTCTTGCATAAGCTGGTGCCTCACATCTTATGCCAAACAGGTTTATTAAGAAGCACTACATCCTACTTACTATTTGTGGTGTGTGTGTGGGGGAATGGCCAAGGTCAGCAGAGAGCTAAATCAGACAATGTTGGCAAAGAGAACACAGGATACCTCAGACACAGTTGCCCTTAGAACTGAACCACAGCTCAGGGGGAAGAGCTGGGTCCCTGAAGCCGTAACCTTGACTCCTTAAAGGTCCTGGCTCCAGCCTCAGACCAGCCTTGCCAAGCCTGTCCCTGACAAGGACACGGAAGTAAAGTTTCCTGTGTCCTTTCGTGGGGGCCTCTGAGAAAATCTTGGGGCTGCCTGGCTCCCTATACACCTGCAGGAATGCGCATCTTGTCTCTTTTATGACGCCGGAGGGAGAGGAGACATTCCCCTGAGTTTTAAAAGATGGCCGCCCAACAGCACTAGAGATTTTGTTCCTGTTCACACGTCCCCCTATTGCACATCTCAAGAGGAAAACTTGGTCCCTTCCATTAATCAAAAACGTTCCCTTCCATTTAGCTAGGTCACTCAGGTCCTTTCCTGTCAGCATTTTCCCCGGTTAGCTGGCTGATTTCCATCACAGAAGAATTAAGTCTGGTAATTAAATCCATTCTCAGCAATTTTTAAAGCAGTTTATTTAGGTTCTATGCAAAATAGGGTCCCTTAGGGATAGAGAGCGAATGTGTGTGAGGCATAATTGCTGCAAAACATATTTAACAGTTATTCTTGGAGATCAGAGCTTAGACAGTTCCCTTAACTTGACTCGTCATCAATATATTTAGTAAAAAATTTCACATTTGTATTTCCCATCCTTTATAAACATATATGTTCATATTTTCATGCTGTTTAATTCATTAATAAGTTGCTTTTTCAATGATCTTATGTAAATCAGCATGTCTATGACTGATTCACACACACATCCATCAAAGCATATTAAAAATGGACAGGGTATAGGGTAAAATGGATGCATAAATATAATACATATTTTTCACATTCTATGTTATTTTGATTTACATCTTTTATGCTGGTATGTCACATTTTAAAGTAAGTCAATCTGATCCCTACTGAGAAGTCACAGTTTGGATATTTGGATTATCCAAAATTACAGAAACCAGGGTATATCACATAACGAGGTAGCTATCCTTCAGGCACTCCCATGGCCATCTTTTCAGTCCGTTCTCTGAGTTCCCAGCAACACTGTTTTGTCAGAGAATGGAGTTTACAAATTGCCTCCCAATGCTGTCCCATTCCACTATGTGTAATAAATTCTCACACAGCTTTCTGAGGGAGCTTGTGGAAATGGTTTTCTATAGGCTGTTCAGGGAGTTTCCCATGGAGAACACAGTGTTGTGAGTGAGGTAGCTGTTCTGCACACTGGAGTGGTGTTCCTCAAATCACAGACTAGTATCTTTTCCAGAGGCTGGTGGCTGTCACTGTATGCATCACTGCATCCAGATTCAACTAGTGAAACACACACACACACACACACACACACACACACACACCACATACACATCAAAGTATAATGACGTTTAGACTTACAATAGACAACATATCTGACAGTTGTCCCATGAGACTCTAGTGGAGCTGAAATACATTAGCAATTGACCTCTTAGAACAATATGTGTTTGTAGTGCTATGGGCTAAACAGACTGAGTTCTGCCATAGAAACCTATTGTGCTTATAATTATATACAGCATGTAATGCCTAAGTATAATAAATGGTCCACTGCCACAGCCATATCTGATGGGAAGGACAAAAGTCACCAAGTCAGCACAGCTGTTGACAAAGATCCAGCAAAGCTGAGGCACTTGATGGCCGCTGTGCCAACCTTTGGTTTTCATCTCTACCTGTTGCATAGTTGGGGGAATTTTAATAGTTGTATAATTTGGGAATATTGAATTGGTGGAAAATGTCTTATGATTCATTTATGCCATTTTCCAGGAGTACTGCTTCTGAGCTTCCCCAGGAAAGTCCTGAACAGACCATTTCCCCTGTTTTTAGGGAGATAGCCTTATCTTCTTGAGCGTCTTCCTTACACCTGGGAGGGAGTGCTCCCAGCTGGAACTGCTTAGATCTAATTCTTAAATAAATACTTAGAAGGTTTTGGCTTCTGTTTCGGTCTTGGGGAAAAGCCATTTAGAATCTGGGCTGATAAAAGACAATTAATAGTTCAGCTTCAGGGGACAAAAAAAATCCTAGCGAAGGGCAGAGCGTCTCCTGTTCTCAGCTCCGAGGCAGCCTAGAAGCGCTCAGGTGGGCTCTGTTGGGAAAGCAATGCTACAGAACTGTCTGGCTTCTTTTAACCTGGTTAATTTTCTCCTGTGAGTCTAGGAGAGGGAGTGTATGTAAGCAGTGTTTACTTTGTTGAATATTCAAGTGCCCCCCCCCCGTGTCTCTAAGACAGCAACATAAGAAACAGATGATATCATATTTCTAAATATGTACCAGGATACAGCTACCTGGGGTCAAAACAGAAGGGTTGAGAAAGCCTATAAATAGCAATGAAATCCTGGAAGGCATCCATGCTAACAGGTCGTTGGGAAGTGACAGTTGGGGTTGGCTCACCACCCAGCGGAGGGGTGGGAGAGCTGTGTTAAGATCACTGCACAAGAGTGGAGAAGGTCAACACACAGAGAGTGTTAGTGGAGTGTCCAGGCCATATGTTAAACTGGACCTAAGAAGCTTTGTGTACAAAAGAAAGCTGTCCAGGACAAGCATCATGGAGTTTCAAAGTCTTGGACACTAAGCAAACAAGCAAACATGCCCCGGGACCTTTAAAGCTTCTGGACCTTTAAAGCCAGTGCCTTGGAGTTACGATCTGGATTTGTAGTTACTTCTCCTACACTGGGTAGAGCAGAAAAATATAGCTTTGAATCAGGAGGATGGGGGTATTGTTTATAGTTTCACAGGATAACTGTGATAAATAATCAAAGACTGGGCAGCTTGAACAATACATGTTTGTCACCTTGCTGTCATGAAACTCAGAGGTTTAGAACCACTGCCAGTGACCCAAGCCGATGTGGCGTCAGAGTTGTTTCCTCCTGACAGAGGGTATCTTCTCCTTTAAGCCCCGCTGGACTTGAAGCCTCTGGACTTACATCCCTCCAACACCCTGCTTTCATCATTTCACTTCCGACCCTGGCCTCCCTACTTCCCTTTTAACAAGAACTCCTGTGTTAACACTGGCTTCATGGAGATAAGTTAGATTCATCTCCCATCTCCAGATGCTTAGCTCAATCTCAGTAGCCAATTCTCATTGTCCTCATAAGGTAGGGTATTCCCAAGGTCAGAGGGTATCCTGTGAACTTCTTTGGAAGTGCCCTTTTGATTGCCACACTTCTGTAACCGAGCTTATCCACTCCATTCTTCTGAAGCCAAATAAGATAGAAGGCAGATGTTTCTGGGTCTGAAGTCCTGTGTGTACCCTCAGGAACACCAGGACCACTCTCGTGCAGGGCATTGCCTGAGCCTTGGATAAGCTATTCTGTCACCCACTCCACAGATAGTAAAAGAAACTGACCTTTAAGAGGGATTTTTAAGGCATAGCTGTCTGTGCCCAGTAAGATTTAGCAGCAAGCAGAGTTACAGCCATATTTCAAAAGCCTTTGGTTTCTAGTTTTCCTGTTAACATTCAGAAGTAGGAGATCGCCTGTCATTTTTCTCTTTTCTCTTTGTGTGAAGAGATCAGAAAACATTTGCTCAGTACCTCCTTGTTCATTCACCCCCCTGTCCTTGGGCTGTGCAGGTAGCAATGGAAACAAAACAAAAAAACCTTAAACATTTCTGCTGAATCTTACAGACATGGAAGTGTCTAAATCACTAGAGGGGTTGCCTACTAATAGAGGCACTCAAGCTAGGAGGATGATGGGTGAATGAGAATGAGGGCATGACCTTCAAGGTATGGATGAGGAGAAGGTTTTATTGTAGATATAGGGGAGAGAACAGCAAGAGACACCTGGAAGAGTCCAGATTGAACGTGGCCAGCAGGAGTGACTGGGTCCATAAGAGGAGAGGACGATGCGGAGAGGGAGAGGAAGGGTAGAGAGAGAGGCAAGAGATGGGACCAAGAGGACAAAAAGAGAACATGTGGCCAAAATGGCTCCCTTATATAGGAAGGGGAAGCTGGGGGATGGGAAGCAAAACTCAGGGACTGGAGAGGTTTAGGGGCGGTGTGAGAAGTGCTGAGAGGAACAAGGCCTCTGGAGCTGTGATGCTAAGAGAGCAAGGCCAGTGTGCACTTCTGTGTGTTAAACAGGCACCACAGCCAGTGTCTCTGGGACCTAACATCAGGAAAGACATCATTAGCAAAAGGAGGTTGCTGTCTGGGAGGGTTCAGACAGACTAGGCTTGTCAGTCTCCCAAGTTCATTCTGAGGAGTGATTGATTGGAAGAGTGAACACATTTACAGCTTGCATGAACTTGACCAGTCTCCAAATAGTCTGAAAAACCTGGCATTATATTTAACCAAAACAAATATAATAGGCACTCAGTAAATGTCTATAGAGTGTTGAATGAATAAGTGGATTATGGCCAATTGCTTCCATCTGAAGAATAAAGGAGGCCCGTGCTTTTTGAAGCCTGCTTGTTTTCTCTACTTTTGGTCATGACATTCAGCCATTTATCTTGTCAAGTTGGGCTGAGCAAACTTTAGCCTGGGGAAAGCCAGAGATAGGTTCAGTTTGCTCTGGAGACAAAGGTAAGGGAAAAGACTTTCGGGGACACACTTAACACTTTACTGGACTGAGAGATCCTTAGAAAATGGGTGATGTATATCTCTGGATGTGTCTGTGAGGGTGTTTCCAGTGAATGCTGGGTTGGGGAAGCACTCCCTGCTGTGGGCAATGTTGAAAGATAACACGAGATCCCCAGTGGTCATTTGCTAGGGAAAGATGGCAGATAATTCCCTTCAGGAATGAGGTTTACGGTAGTGAAAGAGCCTTAAGGCCCCGATCGAGCCTTGAGGGAGAATGCTGGTTCAAAATAATGCAATATATGGAGATGAAACATGGTGGGACCTTAAAGAAAATGAGAGAGTTCTCTTTAAGGCTGAGAGAGGAGCTCCATGAAGAGAAGTAGGGAGACAATGGGAAGAGAGGGAGAGAAAGAGCCACTGTGAGAACTTCATAGATGTTTCTCAGCACCTCTGTGGAATAGTTATCGACCCATTTTACAGATTGCAGAAACGTTAAGGAATGTTAAGTGACCCAATAAAGCGGCTCTCAAAGCCCTGGCTTTTCAGCCCCAGATTTACTGCTGTCCTCTGTTTCACTGTGGGATATTTTTATGATACCAGACTTTTCTACCAGGCAAAAACTAGAGAGAAAACCCCTAAGGAGCAAGGTCAGAAACCCAACCCTCCCTAAAAAGAAAGCTTTGCGTAATAAAGATACAGGATTTGATTTTGAACTCTGTAAAGGTTACAGAGCACGCGTGTGGAGTCTGGGGAGTTGACTCTCAAGTTTGCCACTGGTGCGAGGCTGTGAGGAGACACCTCACTCCCCGCCCACTTTGTTTTACCTTCCCGTCATTAAGATGGACGAGTGATGCCATCTATTTGGGAGGTCCTCAGGGACCTTGCAACGCGATGCCTGCGCTGACCCTGGCAGGGTTTATGTCACATAGGAAGTGTTTCACCAAGTGCCAGCAGTAACGGTTTGGGGCTGTTGTAGGCAAAAAGCGATTCCTTTTCATTGGAGTCAGTTTTCTTGCAGCCTGTTTCCCCTTTAAGTAGTCTGAGATTCTGACGCATATGTTACTATTTTCAAGATGAATAGACTAGTTTGTCAAGATGTAACCGTTTCACACCCCCAAATTTCTATTTTCACACAAATTCCTTTATAAAACTTTGATGCTTTTGCTACTTTTCTGCTCCATTCTCAAAGCGTTCCGTTTGGCTACGATTTTTGTGCCGTCATTGTCTCTTGGACTACCCACAAGAAGGGAAGAATTTGAGCTAATTATGCTAAGTTCACGACACGATGTAGTAGAGCAACCATTCCACTCCACAGAACACTAGCTGATCACTGCTTAAATATTAACAAACCCAGCTGTGGTTCATTCAGGGGAGAATGACTGACACTGGCCGCCAGCCGGTTAGCTCCGGTGCCTTCGCTCTAAAATACCCACGTTCTCTTTCCCTGAGAGGCTCTGCACTTCAAAGGAAGCCGTGAACGGGAGACCGACTCAACCCACGAGGCAATGTGTGTCTGGAAAATGCCCTTCCAGATGGCAGACCTGCCTAAAACCCTTTTCTTCCAAAGCGGAAGTAGATGAGGCAATTGGTTTGTGGAGTACAAGTGTCTCATTTGAGTTTACAACTGTGCGTTTGGGTTTATTTCCTTCCAAATGAGTCGCTTGCTTTGTGTCAGCTAGCTATAGGGAACGCTGGATTTGCAGATGGGACCGTCACTTTTCCTCTGCTTCCATTCGCTGTGTGCAGAAAGGTTCATGAAACCCACCTGTGCTTTTGGTATTGCATACACAGCAGGGGGAGCGCAGCTGTTTTCCAGACGGCCACAAGGTGGGGGTATTACTCCACGGACTCCGACCTTTTCCTTCATTCTGAAAACAAAGAGAGCCTGCTACATACCCAGCCTTGTGGGACCACATCTACGAACAAAGCAGGCCTTGTTCAACAGAGCGTTTGATTTTGGGGAGAAGACAGATTGTCGCAATGACTTTTCCTGGGGAGACATGAGCAAGCATCTAACCCCAGATGGGTACCAACAACAAAGCAAACTATGATTTCGCTGGAGTCCAAATAGGTGAGTTTATTGGGCTTGGAGCATAGGCGAGGCATTAGCTACAGGAGAGCAGGTGATACTCAAACAACTACATCTTCACAAAGTCCAACCTTCATCATGGATGGGGACTTCAAGGAAGCTCCATCATGGTGTCCTGCTTTTAACAGACCTTTTACTTCTGTATCTAGTCTATCACCTCCGAAGATCACTTACAGTTTGCGGGTGGGGGATAGCTGGAATCCCAGGCAAGGGTCTCTTGCTCATTCTAGGCAGGGTTAGTACTTTCATCATTATCACCATAGGCCTGGGATACCTCTGTATTGGTCTACTAGTTGCTATGGCTATCGTGGCAAAGTCCAAGACAGCATCTTGTTATGACCGGAAGAAAAAATGCTACACAGTAATGTTTGAATATGGATTTAGTAGTATACTCAGTATAACAGAGCTAAAAGAAAATTGTAGGTTTGCAAAACAAGGAACCTGTGCCCAATGTGGATTGGGTCCATGGCAGGCTTTCTGAAGAAAAAAGTATCAAAGCGAGATTTCGAATGATTCTGGATTACATGGGATCAGAATTCAACAAGAAGAATGGCACATTCATCTTTTAAAACAACTGAGAAATATTTAACCATTTCTTTACTATTGAGAAACAAAGGGATGGAGAACAGCGAGAGATGAAGCTGGCCTGTTCAAAGAAGCTTGAAGGCCAAGTGCAATGTTCAGGAGAGTGGGAAGGTAGTTCTTAGTCTATTTGAATATCTTTTTTTGTGCACCCCCGCCATGGGCACAACCCCCATTCTCCTTGTTCTCAATGCTCAAGTGCCTTCTAGAAAGAGGTTGCCCTTTCACCAAGACTGGAACTGAGTTTTGCCTATGAGGTTCATGGCATATTAGACATCAGTCACGCATGGAACAGATAGATACCTTCCTTAATGGCCAAGACAAGAACTCATCAGATCCTGGCTTCTGTCACCTCTGCTTTCTAGTTCAGTGACTTCGTGTTTTGGGGCCAATCACTTACCTCAGCTTCCCAAGGCTTTGGGCACAGCCTTCTCAGAGAGTTTTGTGGAGTACTTGGAAGAACTCAATACATCACCCAGCATATATATATATTATATATGTATATATGTATATACATATATATGTATATATATATGCCACATACTACTAATAATAGCTTTTCTTCTGAATTGTTCTGTTAATGTTGAGATCCACTTTTCTAAATTATAGTTTTGTCTTTATCATTTAAAATTTTATTATTCTCAAAGAATGTTGTAATTTTGTTTATGTTTACTGCTTCTCCTCCTAGAACCACCATCTTCCCATTCCCTTCTCATCCAACTGTGTACTCCATTTGTTAATTTGTGCTGTTCATGTACTCTTGAATGTGCGCCTTTCTGCTGGACCATGGTCCAAAGATCAAGGGCCACACCCTTAAAGAAATTCAACTCTTCTTTTCTTAGAAGCTATGGATTGCCAATAACTCCAATCACTCCTCAGCTGGGGTTGGCATCCTGACTGACTCTTCACTCCATGCTGGGATTTTGGTTGGCGTCAGCTTGCACAGGTTTGGTACATGCTGTCGATGACTGTAAGTTCATACGTGCAAATGCCTCCTGTGCCCAGAAAACAATGGCCTGTCTGATGTCGTGTTAATCCGTGAGATTTTTGAGGACAGGAACCATACCTTATTTGACCATTCTCAACCCCAATTCCTGACACCATGCTCGGAGCGCAGGACATGCTCGCAGGCTCGGTGTTTAGTCCTCTGCTAGTACCGAGCCAATGAACGAGCGCTTTCACGGTGTTTGCACAGATGGTGCACGGCCACACTGAAAGCTCTAAGAAGAACCAGTTAAAGGCTGCACAGAGGCTTCTCTATGAACTGCCCTGGCAGGAAATTGGCACATGAGCTCTCCCTGAGTGACACAGCATACTTTACTCAGGATTTTAAACCCCATTGACACTGTCAAGATGGTGTCCTCTGGGGTTGTTGGAATCGATTTTTTTCTCCACCAATTAAAATAATAAAAAGGCAGGAAAAGCAAGGTCTTGGCAATTAGCCAGATTTTACTGAAAGCAGAAACACATATATACACACACAAAGGGAGAGGGAGAGACAGAGAGAGAGAGACAGAAAAACGCAGGCTAGCACACATGCATGTCCGTGCACAGCAAAATACACAAAGAGACAGAGTTCACAGGTAGGAAAGGGGCCAAAAGCGTCTGTTATGAGCATTGTAGTAGGGGTAGAGACATTATATGTTTGGGAATGGAAACAGTTGCCTTTCTACCTTGGAAATGGATGGTTTGGGATTGCATAATTCGGGAATGACCAGAAAGCTGATTGATTCTGACCACAGGAGTCTTCCAGTGACCCATTTAAAAGCTCCCAAATGGCTCCTGTTAGCTTGGTGGTGAGTGAATCCATGAGGGAGACCATGACTCTTTTTGTCTTAGAAGAGCCATGTTAAATGTTCAAGTGAAAAATCGCTTGCTGGTAGGTGACTCCATGGGGAAGACTATCATTCTTTTTGTGCTAGAAGAGCCGTGTTAAATGCTCGAGTGAAAAAAAAATCCACTGATCCACCTAGATCATTTTTCCTTTGTCTGTTAATCTAGGTTTCTGTGGGACTCCTAGCCCCTTGCTATTTTATCAGAGCCTGGGGTACAGGCATGTAATCCTTGCTACTTGTGAGGCTGGGGCAGGAAGATTACATATTCAAGACTTACTTGAGCTACAGAGTGAGTTGAGCCTAGGCAACCAGTGAGACCCTGTCTCAAAACGTAATAGATCATTACAAGGTTGAAGATTTGACTCAGTGGCCTAACAACTTTTGTTCAGCCATTATCCCTGGAGAAAAAAATGTATTTTATATTTGAATGTTTGTGTTATGAAATTATATTTTTACTAATGTTCAGTGCTCACTAATGAGCCAGAGAAAATTATTTAACCTTAAAACTAATAATTCGATGGAGGCATTTGTGGTGGTTTAAATAGGAATGGTCTCCATAGACTCATGTGTTTGAATGCTTGGTGTATAGGGAGTGACTTATTAGGAGGCAAGGCCCTGTTGGAGTCGGTGTGACCTTGTTGGAGTAGGTATGACCTTGGAGGAAGTGTCATTGTGGAGGCAGCCTTTAAGGTCTCATTTGCTAAAGATACGCCCAAGTGTGACACACAGTCTCCTTCTGCTGCCTGCAGATCAAGATGCAAAACTCTCAGCTCCTTTTTCAGCACCAAGTCTGCCTCACATCACCGTGTCCCACCTTAATGAAAATGGACTGAACCTCTGTACTGTAAGAGAGCCACCCAATTAAATGTTTTCCTTTATAAGAGTTGGCGTGGGCCTAGTGTCTCTTAACAACAATAGAGACCCTAACAAAAACAGTATTACTGTTTTTTTTTATCTTAATCCAGTTAAAAAATTTAAATACATATGTTCTGTAGGATATGAATGCCCTTTTACTTAAGAGGTCCCTCTACCTATCTTTTTTGAAGGTATGTTTCATTTTTAATTATATATATGTTTGTGTGTGGGGTATGTGCACATGAGTGCAGGCGTGCACAGGGGCAAGAGACATAGGAGCTGGAGTTACAGGCAGTTGTGAGACACTTGACGTGGGTGTTGTGAACTGGACTCTGGTCCTCTGCAAGGGCAGCATGTGCTCTTAACTGCTGAGTCACTTCTCCAGCCCTCACCACCATCTATCCTGAGAATCTCGAGTAAGTCCTTTTTCTGTGCTCTGACAAGTACCCATGAATGCACTTTTCTTTAACAAGATTGATGCTCTGGGGATGGCGAAGGAAAGATGTGTGTGAACCTTAGAGGTGAAGAGAAGGAATAATTGTCTGGAGTTGGTGAAGGGCAGGAAGGGGTGAGGATGGATGCAGAGACCATTCATGTTAACTGACCTTTCTAGTTCAAATAGATGGGACAGAAAAATTGAAAACGGAGCAAGTTTGGGTAGAGAAAGGTGGAATAGATCAGACTGGGGCATTCTCAGTTTGAGGTGGAAGGTAAGTAGCTGGGTATATGATCTTAAAGCAATGGGATACAGAACCTCTAATGGCGAACACAGGCTGTTCAGAACATGGGTACACTGAGGATAGAGTTGCAGAAAAAGCAGACCAAGAGATTACTATGTGTTTCCACCAGCTTCCGAGAGCTTCACAGCTTTGAGTTTCTGCTATGTTTGTTAAAACCCTTTCTTATTTTCTTCTCATTTCTCATTAACTGCTTCTCCATCTCCCCTCTTTTTCTCCTTTGTGTTCCCTCTCTTTCTTTACATCTTTCATTTAGCCTTTCCTGCTTTTCTAAATTTCATTTCCATTTTAAAATATGAGAGAGAGAGAGAGAGAGAGAGAGAGAGAGAGAGAGAGAGAGAGAGAGAAGGAAACCTTAGATGAACAAAGACAAGGATAAGTATATGAGGTTCGGAGCTCTTAAGTTTATTATATCATTATTATTGTTGTTGTTGTTACTAATGAGCCCTGAGATTTTGGTTAGCTTGATTATTTTTTTTTTGAATTTTAAAAATAAGACTTATTTTTTCACTTTATGCTTATAGATATTTTGTTTGAGCTCATATCTGTGTACCATGTGTGTGCCTGGAACCCACAGAGGTCAAAAGAGGTCATCGGATCTCTTAGAATTGGAATTATGGATGGTTGTGAGCTACCAAGTTGGTTCTGGAAACTGAACCTAGGTTTTCTAGAAGAGCAGCAAGTGCTCTTAAACATGGATCCACCTCTGTAGCTCCTTAAAGTACCTTTTAAATCCACTACTATATTATATATAATCTTTTGGTCGAACCAATCATACAAAACTATATTTTACATAAATCTTACAAGTTCCTCCCATCTCAAAAACATTAATTACATCTAGCTTTCTGGGTCAAGACAGAGAGTCGCTGTTTATTGTTTTCAGATGTACACTGAACTCACCCGCAATGAGAAACTGAAAGGAAAATCTTATTTGATAACATATAAATCTCAATGATTAGGTGCAACAGAATAATTTCATTACTGTCTACAAATAGACTCACATGTATTTTCCAATTTTTGTAGATTATATCATTTCCTTCTCCTTTTCCTGAAGTAAAATAGGTTAGCTAATTTTGTCCTCAATATCAAGAGGGAAAGATCATTTCAGGCAAACCCTGCACCTCATCAGTCACTCTGTATTTGGAGGCTCAGTTCAAGGCTTAGGGATCACATTCATGTTTTGGGTGTAGTGGAAAGCATCTTTATGTACTAAACTATCTTTGTCCCAATTGCATATTATAACATATTTATAGAATAGTCATAAAATAATATATAAGTGTAACAGTGCTCTAATTTAGCCAGACTTTATGAATGATGTTGAAGAATGACCAATAGAGTCACCTACAAAATGATGTATTTTGGATGTTCAAGGCTCGTGGAGAGTTGCGATGCAGAGTGTCTAAAGATGATACAATGGGATCAGAGAGAAAAAATGAGGCAAGACATATTGTTGAGTCAAGGTGGATTGTTCTAGGCAGTGCTGACTGAGAGAACTTTCTGAGATGCTATAAGTATTCTTTACCTACACTATCCAAGACTCTAATACTAGCCTTTTGCTACATACAGTTACTGATCCCTGAGATCAGTTACTGTTCCTGTGGGGTTGACTCTTTACTTTTAGTAAATTAGGTTTAATTATTTTTTTCCAAAATGTATTTGTCTATGTGAGTTTATGTGTATCACGTGTGTATAAGAGTCCTCAGAAAGGGATGTTGTCTCACCTGGAACTGGAGTTACAGGTGTTTGAGAGTTGCTTGATGTAGGTACTGGGAACCAAACCGAGGTCTTCTGCAAGGGCAGTGAACACTCTGAGCTGCTGAGTGATCTCTCCAGCACCGAAGTTTAATTCTTAATAACCACTGGTGCTTGTGACATTCCGGCTTACAGAATAAAAACCACTGCAGATCAGTTGTGACTGTCTCCTTCATTTTATGAATGCAGAGAAGTGTGTACATGGGTGTGTTCACATATAAGTGAGAAGATGCCAATGGGGACTGAAAATCTGTGGCCAATATTTATGTTATGATACACATTAAAAGATAAACTTAAGCAGAAGTGAATGTATCATTAATTACAAAGGTTAGCATTTTAAAAATAAAAGTTTTGTTATCACGTTAATCATCAGAGCCATTCCATCTTATGGGACAAAAACTATATAAGACTCATGGATTATTGTAGGTGCTCAGATCGTTTAACTATTAGTTATGGATTACTGGAAAACTAGGTCAGTGTTACAGGCTCTGTGGAAGAAGCAAAGACAACACAGAATAAACCTTACTTCCCAGAAGGTGACATTGTGATCAACTGGATGCTGCCCCTATCCTATTCTGGCTTCAGTTCTCTACCCCCCAGTTCCTTGATTATGTGTCTCATAGTCACTGCTCTACTTAATATGCAGTCCAGCTACCCACCCCTTTCCAAGGACCATGTCTAAGATTTATTGTAGTCAGGAATTATGGCACATTTCAACCAGACATCTTGTTCAGAGTCTATAATATCCTTACCTTTAGCCTGCTCTTGGTTCCCTCCAAGCTCCAATGTTCCTGGTCCTCTGATTGTCCCCGTCCATCCATCCCTGATGGTCCATCAAGCATTATTCTTCTTTCATCTACCCTATCTACTCAACGTGGACATGCTACATCCACCTAGATAATCTTCTTTATTACTTATGTGTTTGTCTGCCCAAGCTAAATTCCTGGGTAATAGGACCAGAGAATTTAAATTTTAAGTTGTTCTCTGTCCTTCACAGGTACACTCCTGTGTGTCACATCTCCAATCCACGCAAAAAGTTCGTAAATAAATAAATGTAAGGAAGCCAGAAATCTTTATGCTCAAATCTCAGTTTGGCCTTTTAGTAGCTTGAGTGCTTAAAATTTTTATTGCTGCTATATCATCATCATTAGTTTTACCATCATTATCATCACTGCATGTGTTTGGATGATGTATGGGGGGCTTGCATGTCATGGTGTTCATGTGGAGATCAGAGGACAACTTTGTAGAGTGGGATTATTTCTTTATGTGGCTTCTTTATTTCTTCATGTGGCTTCTGGAGAACCAAATTTAGGTCACCAGGCTTGCAAGGCAAGCACTTTTACCTGCTGAGCCATATCTATAGCCCTGGAGGACTCTCCACAAGAGTAAGTTAGCTAGCATTAGCTAGCTTTTCTGTGATTTGGGAGAAATCATTTTTGTTCCATTTCTGCTTGTTTTGAAATAATTTGAGCCTAGTAGAAGGTTGTAAAATCAGTACAGAGTTTCTGGCCATCCTCATCAGCTGCCCTCAAGGTCTGAATCTTACGCAACCACAATATACTATCAAAACCATAACTTTAACATGGAAACAGAGGTATTAACCTAGTTTCACGCTCAACCAAGATTTCACCTGTTTCTCACATGATCCTGGACAAGATGGTGTTTGAAGACAGAGGTCATCAGAGGTGGCCGTGTGTATAGAACTCTGATGGTTTCACCCTTACAAGAGTTCAGGGTGTGCTTCCTAACTATTCTCTGGGCACCTGAGACTCACAGAGGACCACGGTCCATCCAACAGGATTGTAGGCCCTGACCATGCAGCAGGTCTGCTAGCACTTTGATCTTGGCCTTTTGCCTCCAGCACTGCAAGAACCCAAGTGGATATTGCTTAAGCCATCCCTGATATAGGGATTGAAGTTGGAATTAACAGAGAATAATTATTCATTATCACAAAGGACCTTTTGTGGCTGTACCTAGAGTCATGACTCTTTCTAACCCTGACTCTTTGGCAGCTAAAACGAAAGATATAATCCTAACACACACACACACACACACACACACACACACACACAGAGAGAGAGAGAGAGAGAGAGACAGAGACAGAGACAGAGAGAGACAGAGAGAGACAGAGAGAGAAACAGACATAGAAATTCTGGACAAGGTTAAAGCATACTGTTGTCAGCTATGCAAGATTTGAACATTGACAAAACTAAGTGAACAGTGTGTGGGTGTCTGTATTACCTTATATAATTGCACGTAATCTTACAATAATTTAAAAAACAAATGATATCAACCATCTGTTCTGTTTCTGGTGTTGGTCACCAATCTGCAGAAAACCTTTGAATTTCAGAACATGCGATTCAATCAGAAGGCTCCCTATTTTTGAAACACTCTTTTGAATAAACACACAGCAATTTGCATGATTAAAATACACCAAATGACCTATATCATGTGGATATCACGCCTCACCACTTCTCTGTTTCACTAAAATAAATAAATGAAGAAATAAACAAATAAATACAACCCAGCAAATACCTCTCAATATCATCATAGGCAAACTGTGCCCTTGGCTTCTCACTCTTTAGATGTGGGCCCCAGGGCTCTACTTGAGTGGGTTTGCCCTGACTACAGTCTGTTTGCTTTGGGGGAAATTCTATTTTTACTTGTTCAAAGCTAATTCCTCATGTTGAGAAAAGAGGTCGAGTAAACATACAGCCACAGTCCTGAGTCATGGTGCTGGAGTTACTGTCTGGCTTAGAAGAGCTTTCCCTGAAAGAAATGACCCTTTCCTCTTTGGCTTTCAAGGTCTCATCTTTGGAATTCCCTCTGACTACCAGAAATATTCCAGAGATGAGCCATATGAGGCTGCCATGCTCAGGTTTGTCACAGAGAATTCCTCCCAGCAACCCACCTAACAGAGACTCATCATTATAGACCGAGCTTTGCTCACCATAGTGACTGCAACTGCTTTTCAGATTTGGGCATCAGGTACATCTCAGAGTTTTCAAATGGCTTGTGAGGTTTCCAGCCCTTGGGGGATGGAGTACTTCTTAGTTTCCTGTGAGTTTCTAAAGCTTTTCTTATATTTTTGGCAAACTGTTCTTTAAATGCATACCCCCCCCCCGCGTGTGTGGTGTGTGTGTGTGTGTGCACGCATGCACCTATGTGTGTATGTGAAGATAGCAGTGGATACTATTGCTACCACTTATTTCTACAAGTCTGTCACTGAACCTGGAGCTCACCATTTTCTGCTAGTATGACTGACCAGAAGATCCTCCTGTTTCTGCCCTACCCCACGGCTGGGCTGGGCTACAGGTATACAAAACTACACCTGGCTCCTCTTCCTCTACCTCCTTCTCCTCCTCCCTCCTCCTCTTTCTTACTTCCTCCTTCTCCTTTGTATTTGTCAAAATGTTTGGATCTGTAGCTTTTCTTGTTTTGTACTTGAGGTGGTATCTAGCCAGTTTTCCTGCCTCAGTGTTTTAAGTACTAGGAGTTCCCATTCCAAACTGAAGCCCAAAGAGTCTTCTCTGTTTAGTCCTAGAGTTGTTAGGATAGGGAGTTGCTACCCAAGAGCATTTCTCTTTTTATTTTTGACATTAGTAGAGACTGCTTAACAAAATCAAGGCAAAATGACTACTTATTGTTTTTATCACCACCTGGGCTCTCTTGCAGCTAGCAGTAGGCTAAATGAGTCCTAGAAAATAAAACTCAAGAGCAAAACTCTTGTGTGAAGGATTTTGTCTCCTCTCTTTAAAAGGCACAAGGGAACAGAGGTTGTGAATGGTGAGGCTTGCCATGGGCTTCAACATTCACTTAACTAGGATGAAAGGTTAGGAAGAGCAACTGCATAGCATAGAGGCAAAGTTTAATAACAAACCACGAGCTTGAAAACCTATACAACAGTAGATTGTGAATTTTCTCACCGCAGTGTGTGAGGTGAGAGATAGGCTAGTGTGATTTATTGACATCTGGGACAGTAAGTATATACACTTTTGTTTGTTACTTATACCTTATTGAAGCTGGGGAAACAAAAGTGGAATAAGAACTTAAAGGACACACTCAGGATCATATTATCCAATCAGCTTCTCACTGTGTGTGACGTGGCGAGATTCCCACATGTTAGATGTTCTCTCCAAATAGGAGGTGACCATAGACCCAGCATGGAGACTAATATGGAGGACGTGAGGAAACGATGGCCGAAGCCTGGCTCCTCTGAGCCCCACAGAATCTCTTCCCAGGAGACTTTTGGGAAACAAAACTCAGTAGGATTTGGTAGTCTCCACCTACAGCTCTTTTTAATTGCAAGTTAAAAAGACTTCCTAAATGCTAATGCAGATCCTGCAATTACAGGCTCAGAGGCCACAACCAACAATGCTGATGATACTCCCAGGGAGCTTACAGCAAGTTGCCCAGCACTGGGGATCTCTTCTTCAGGATTCATGTTTACTGCCTAGGGTGCTTCTTTTGGGAAGTCCTCATTGCAGTGAAGTAGCTGTGGTTTCTTTTCTTTCCTTTCTTAATCTTTTAAGAAAATCTTTTATGTGTGTGCATGTGTTGCCTGTGTGTCTGTACCTAATGAGTATGTAGAGGCTAGAAGAGAGGATTAGATCCCTGAGAACTGGAGTTACACAAGGCTTTGAGCCTCCATGTGGGCCTGAAAACTGAATTCCAGTCCTCTGGATGAACAGCCAGTGTTCTGAACCACTGAGCTGTCTCTCTGACCACCACAATTTCTTATAAACATAAATTTCTATGAAGATGATTTTTATTGTGTTAAGCATCAGTTAAATCATTATGAGACTTTCAAGGGCAGGGACCACGCATGCCCTGTTTGGGTCATCTGTTCCTTAGGTCTAGTACTCGTCCCTTTCCCAACACAATAGGGGTTCCAAAATGGTTTCCAGAATAACAAGATAAAAGTATTTTAATTGGTGATAAAAGTATTTTAATTATTGTAAAACATTTCCAAGTACTGTATAGCATATTCCTAGAAAACATTGGTGTTTTTCTCTGGATGCATTTTAGAAGGCATATCTGGTTTAAAGATTTAATAGTCAGTTCTTATTTTAAAGAAAACTTTACATTTCTGTTTCCGGACCATCTTCCCTCATCTTAGATTTTCACCTCCTACCTCTGTATCTGCCATTGAAAGATGAGACTGAGTTTAGCCTGGTAATTCTGGAGCTGCAATGATGCATCCCCTCATTGAAGATGCCATTATGTTCAGTAGACTGTGGTTAGTAAAAAAAAAATTCATATACAGACATTTGGAGAAACATTTAAAAATTGTTCAAGTTGAACCAACAGTGAGATGTACTCCTACAACCTTGGTTGGCAGAACGTCATGGCTCAGTCTCTTTAGGCTGTGTGAATGTCCAAGAACTTGCTGAGTTTAAATTTTATTCACGTTGCTATTCAACACAGGCCTTTGAATGGCCTGCTATGTGTTAGAGTTAATTTTCAGCATAATATTTTTATTATTTATTTGGGAATTTCATAAGGTACACCCCGTTCACACTTACTTCCCATTCTTCCCTTGGCACACCCTCCCAGCCTTGTACTCCCCCGCCAAAGCCCCTGAAACACCAAGTCTTATTTGTATTGCCCATATACTTATTGTAGCATGGTCAAATTCCCCCTGGCCAGCCCCTTAATGAAAACTGAGGTGTCCTCCAGTCATCTTCCAACTCCCTACCCTCCCACCCTGCCAGCAGAAACCATCATCTGTGAAGACCTATACTGCAGCATCTTTATCACAATTTTTAAGGTCTCTCTTCCAGAGCTTCCGGTCTATATTCTGGTCTTTTGGGGGTGGGGGCGGTTCACAGAGGCCTTCAATGTCTCTCTCAGTTATGCAGTCTGCAGTCTGCAGTCACCAACACCACTGGAAGGAAAGGTTCCTTGCGGTAGCAGCCAGCTACAGCATGGATCGCGGACTTCCACACAGTTTCTGGCGGCAACATGGACCACAGATACATGGCCTCTGGCGCCAGCACAGATCACAGAAGTCTTTTGAGAAGTCAATATAGAAAGCAAACCGTTCATCTTGGATATCTTGTTGCTCAGAGTCAGGGTGATTATGCATTTGGGCAGTGTGTTGGGGAGAGGAACTATGCAAGCTTCAGGTCGCTACACCCCACTCTGCTCTTGGTGCCCAACACTCTGCTGATACCTGGGTCATGCCCAATATGTTTGCAGCCAACGAGCAGTGTTCTCTCCTCAAGCAGGGCAAGTAGCAGCCACAGCAGCAGCTACAGCTCAGTGTGCAGCTACAAGATGAGGCAGGCCCTTTCGTTTCCTGTTGTCACACTATGTAACACATCACTGCCATCAAATCTCTAGTTCTACTTGTCCCCACTGCCTCTCTGTTCTGCCATCTTTCTTTCCAATTAATTTTTCTTTTCTTTTCTATATGCTAGGAATATATCCGTAATCGGTGTTCTTAATGACTCTAACTTCATGGATCCTGCATATATATTCTATATTACTAATAGAAGTCATTTTTTTTAATCAGAAGCAAACTTTCTGACAAAGTCCCAGTGTATGATGGGTAGGATTTTTAGCTTTGGTTTAAGGCTTGTATAAATCTTGTTAATATGTCACCTCAAACAGATCCACTTGTAATTCCTTGGTTCATCCATCTGGTCACAGCTCACACCAGCTTCCTTCTTCTTTCTAGGATCCGAGTATTGTTTGATGCCTTTGCAGAAGTCGTCTCAGAGCTCACTTCTATGCAGGTATCTGATAATACCGGTAGTCTAATAGCGATGTGACTTTTCAAGCTGGAAGGAACTCTAACCCCGTGCCACACGGAAATGTGAATGGTGCTGACTGACCTTGTGCCGGTGGAAGAGCAGAATGATTGCTTCAAAGCGGCTTAGCCAATTTTCCACGTCTTCAGAAGAGTTGCGGATTCTAAGAGCCTAATGTTTATTAATGTATTATAATGTATCAGACGCTGTACTGGGCTTAATTACACTATGCCCTCTAAGCCTGCTGTACACGGGTAAAATCGGTAATTTTACTGGCAATGAATTCTGAGTCCAAGAGCTTATGTCACTTGTTCAAGGTACCTTAGCCTTGTACTTAGGCTGAATGAGACTCAACCAAGTCTATGGCACTCTTAAATCCATTGCTATTCCTTCTTGGTTTGGTTTTCAGGCAGAGTCTTTTTGTGGCTTTCCTGGAATTTATCTCTTGCCTCAGTCTCTCAAATATTGGCATTACAGGTGTGCGTCACATTGCCAGCTCACATTCCTTTACCATTATGCCATACTTTCCTCTAGGATATCAATATGCAAAGTTAACAACTCTTTTAAATGATATTACTTTGTAGGGACAGCCATTTTTATATCAAACAATACAACTGACTATGTGTTGCCCATATTTCAATGCACATAGAGCACATAATTAGGCTTTTCACCAGTTTCTAATTCTTTAGTCCTTTAGTCCTATACAGACGTTAGAATCTGCCGTGCTTACTAGATATCAGACGTAATAGATTAAGGGTCTTTCTCAATTGTACATGCTCCGTTTGCAACCAGAATGGTGATGGTGTTTTCAACATTATGTGTGCAATCAGGATACTGGCAGATAAACCACAGCAGATGCTCGGATAGCAGGGCAACACCATCAGGTTTGGTTTCAATGTATTGTTTACACCCACAAGCAAGTTTCCCTGAGGATTTTATCCTGAGGTGTCCACAGGGAAAGATGTCACAGAAGGCTAAATGAACTCACTAGTACTATAGCAGACAGAATGGACAAGGAAACTTTGCTCAGGTACTTAAGAAAACACCAGCTGGGTGGTGGTGGTACACACTTTTAATTCCAGCACTTGGGAGGTAGAGGAAGGTGGATCTCTGTGAGTTCAAGGCCAGCCTGGTCTACGGAGTAAGTTCCAGGACAGGCTCTAAAGCTGCACTGAGAAACCCTGTCTTGTAAAACTAAAAAGAAAAAGAAAAAAAAAAAAGAACACTGACAGAAACCCACACACAATCAATTAGCAAGTAACTCGAACACAAGGAGGTGCTTAGTGGATAATGACTAATCTGTTCTACTTAAACACAAATCCTCTTAAGTTAATCTAATATGGTGGATCAAGGAGAAATGATGGATGTGCTCTGTCATGATTACTTCAAGACTTTGATTATCTCTGTGTTACAACCATTAACAAAACTGACCCACAACACACAGCTGACAGGATTCTAGTTCTGAGTGACATCAAACACCTGCCTGGAAATCTTAGCTGCTCTGTATCTAAAATGTCAAATGCCAAGGTACAAATGCATATTGTGTATACCCACTCACCCACACGGGCACATAGAGAATGTGCATCAGTGTATAGCTACATACATATAGACGTATTTGAACTTTGTCCTGTGTATTTCGACTAGAATTTTGGCATCATATAAATTATTTAAAGTCCCGAGTGCTATACATGGGCAAGATAATAGTTGCCAGGAACCGCTCATGAAAGCAAAGAAAATTAATAAAACATTGGAAAATAATTTCTAGGAGCAGAAGTTAAGGATTCCAGGGTAAGTCAATCTGGATAAAGTAGTAGCATCATTTAATATCCTTGTTTGACTACTTTTACCTGATGCCATGACTAACAGGCAAATTGACTATTTAAGTACCCAGGCAAGCCAATAGAGTTTTCTTTCTTACTTTCTTTCTTTCTTTCTTTCTTTCTTTCTTTCTTTCTTTCTTTCTTTCTTTCTTTCTTTCTTTCTTCCTTCCTTCCTTCCTTCCTTCCTTCCTTNTCTTTCTTTCTTCCTTCCTTCCTTCCTTCCTTCCTTCCTTCCTTTCTTTCTTTCTTTCTTTCTTTCTTTCTTTCTTTCTTTCTTTCTTTCTTTCTTATTGTTACTTAAAAAAATACCCCTCTAACCCTAAGGGAGCACTATGCACCCTGCCCTGTGGAAAGTCCAAAGCCCTCCCTACTATGTCAAGGTTGAGCAAGGTTTACATTCAAAGAGAATAGGATCCCATGAAGCCAGTATATGCAGTAGAGACAAATCCCAGTGCCACTCTCAGTGGCCCCTCAGTCTGCCCCAGCTGTCAACCCCCTTCAGAGGGACTTGGTTGTTCCCATGCTCGTTCACTCCCAGTCCAGTTGGAGTTGGTGAACTCCCATTAGCTCAAGGAAACTGTCTCAGTGGATGACCCCCTCATGGTCTGAACCTGATAGAAGAGAAAGTGGGAAGTAACCTTCAATGCATGGACACAGGACACCACTTCCTAAATATAACCCCGGTAGCACAAACAATAAGAGCATCAATAAATAAATGGGACCTCCTGAAACTAAGAAGCTTCTGTAAAGCAAAGGACACAGTCAGTAAGACAAAAAGGCAGCCTACTGAATGGGGAAAAAAACTTCACCAACCCCACATCAGACAAAAGACTGATCTCCAAAATATATAAAGAACTCAAGAAATTAGGCATTAAAATTCTAAATAACCCAATTAAAAAGTAGTGTACTGAACTAAACAGAGAATTCTCAACAGAAGAATTTCAAATGGCCAAAAGATACTTAAGAACATGTTTTTCTTCCTTAGCTATCATGGAAATGCAAATCAAAACAACCTTGAGATACCATCTTACACCTGTCAGAATGGTTAAGATTAAAGACACTAATGACAGCTTATGCTGGAGAGGTTGTGGAACAAGGGGAACACTCATCCATTGCTGGTGGCACTGCAAACTTGTGCAACCACTTTGGAAATCAGTGTGGAAGTTTCTCTGAAAACTGGGAATCAACCCACCTCAGGATCCAGCAATTCCACTCTTTGGAATATACCCAAAAGATGCTCAGTCATACTACAACAGCATTTGTTCAACTATGTTCATAGCAGTATTATTTTTAATAGCCAGAACCTGGAAACAACCTAGATGCCCCTCAACCGAAGAATGGATAAAGAGAGTGTGGCACATCTACACATTAAAGTACTACTCAGTGGTAAAAATAATGACATCTTGAATTTTGCATGCAAATGGATGGAATTAGAAAACATCATCCTGAGTGAGGTAACCCAGACCCCCCCCAAAAAAACAAATATGGTATGTACTCACTCATAAGTGGATACTAGTCATAAACAAAGGGCAATGAGCCTATAGCTCAGGATCCTAGAGAAACTAAGTAATAAGGTGAACCCAAAGAAAAACATATATAGACCCATCTGGAAATTAGAATCAGACAAAAATTTTGGAGCAGGGGGCAGAGGGTAGAAGGAAGGGGAGAAGGGGGATTGAGGAGAACTTGAGGGAATGGGATTTGGAGGAGCAGAGGAAGAAGTGACTTGCCTGACTGGAGTGCCCTGGGGGTTTTCTAGTCAGTATCCAGGTGCTGTGTTCTACACCTATTTTGATATTCTCAAAGCAGAAGATAATTTAGCAGTGGATAGGACCCAGATGTATCTTTATGTCCCTAATTCTAAACCAGAAATCCTAGGGTTTCTTCATTATCTGCTTGTTTTTTTTGGGGGGGGGAGGCGGCGAGGTGGGGGCATTCTCCCCCTTTATAGAAAATAGATATTTTTTTCTCACATAATATATCCTGATTACATTTTCCCTTTCCTCTACTTCTCTCAGTTCCTCCTCCCTTTGCCACCCCTCCCATTCAGATCCAATCTTTTTTTTTTTTTGGCTCTGATTACAAGACAAATAGGTTACTAAGGAATAGAAATAAAATAAAATAAACCATAAGATAAAACAGAAACCAACACAGTGCAGTTGAACAAAACAAACCTAAGGAAAACAGCCAAGAGAAGGCGCAAGAATGAGAGACCAACTCATTTGCACACTCAGAACCCCATCAGAACTTTAAACTGAAAGCTGTACTATATGCATGGAGGACCGGATGCAGACTTGTGCAGGCCGTCTGCAGGGTGTGTCAGTCCCTGTGATTTGACCATGTTGATTCGGAGGCTGTTTTCTTAGTGTCCTTCATCCCCTCGGCTCTTACATTCTTTCCACCTTCTCGTTCATGGGGTTGTCTGGAGGGGGTGAGATTTGATTGAGACATCCCGTTTAGAGCTGGGTGTTCATAGACCTCTCACCCTCTGCATAGTGTCCAGCTGTGGGTCTCTGTATTTGTTCCCATCTGCTGCAGGAGAACACTTCTGTGACGATGGCTGAGGACGACACTAATCTATGACTACAACAGAATGCGATTGGAATCCCTTTATTGACATTGGTTTTTGCTGTTGTTTTAACAGTAGTTTGGTTTTCACCTAGGCTCCTCAGCTATACAGTCTCAGATTTTTGGTCATATTAAAAATGATAAATCTGGAGCCGGAGAGATGGCTCAGTGGCTAAGAACACTGGCTGCTCTTGCAGGTGACCTGTGTTTGATTCCCAGTGCTCACAAGGCAACTTACAACCTCCTGTAATTCCAGTTCTAGGAGATCTCGTCCATTCTTCAGGCTTCTATGGGTACTACATGTACCCAGTATACAGACATGCATGCAAAAAATGCAGAAATGAGATAAAAATAAGATAAATCCTTTAAAAAGTAATGACAAATCCTGGGCCAAATTTTACTGTCCCAAGCTAGTATATGAAAAAAAAAAAGATGAACCTCCTCAAGACAAATAGGCTACATGAAAAGTTCATTGTGAACATGGCTCATTTTAAAAAAAATCATATTTAAATTTGCGGCCCAAGTACTTCTCTTGGTGAAGGAGACATCATGCAATTGTTATGCAAAATTTTAGAGTGGAAAGGTTCTTATAGATTTAATTCATTATCATTTCATGAGAATGGAATTAATTCTTCCTTCTGGTGCTAATCATCCCAATAGAGATTACTGAGAACAAAAAGACAATGAAGAATAAGCCTGAATAGCATCTCCCTGTCTCTAAAGACCACAGTTGAGAGCAGCAAGTATTTAATTTTTTTTTATTTTTCTTTTTAATTTGAGGTAATTCTCAAAATGAGCATTTTAGATCCGTGATCCAATTTAAACCCTGTTAAATGCCAAGAAAAGTATGTAATTGGTTCTAATTCTTCTGCCATATTTCAGTGTTAAAGTCAAGGCCCTTTGCAAACATTTGAAAGTATTTGGGAATCCATTCATCACTAGTTAACAAAAGCTCTCTCTTCTTCACAGCGCAGACCTGTTACATGCCATTTTCTTCCTGACAGTTCCAGTGATAGGAACCTTTCAATGTGTTTGTCAGAAAGAATTGCATGTAATAAAATTTTATTCCCCTTGAAAGGATATGTTGAAAGTCAGAGAGAGTGGCTGTTAATTTTAAATTCATCAGGCTTCCCCAAAATATTTTTATATAAAAGATCAAGAGAAACTGGGAAATCATTTTGAGTTAGCCATCAAACATCACCTGTTACCTTGGAGCAAGGAGCAGAGCAGACCCTTGGGAGAAGATTTGCTTCACGCCGCTCTGCCAAGAAGAGTAGAATTCACAGCATTATCAAAAAGTCTCCATACCAGAAGACCCACCCCGCCCCACTCCCAGTTATTAAGAGCTTGAGGCTAGCAGATTCTGCAGAAACACATGAACACCCCATGCGTTTTGATCTGAACTGAAACCTAATGGAGAGAAACATATTCAAGCTAAGCTGGGTACAGGAAGGCAACCCCAGAGTTGAGAAGATCCATTAGGACATTTAAATGAATGCCTGGTTTAGCTCAGTAGAAGCAAAGAGTTCTTTGGACAAAGTTCTACATTCCTTCATAATAAAAGTCCCAAGAAACTGGAACAGAAGGGCAATGATTACAGTAAATGATACCACACAATAAAGGATCTATATGAGGAATGCACAGCCAGTATTACAGTAAATGGGGAAACCTGAAAAACACTTCTTCTAAAATCCAGAATGAGACGAGGGTGTCTACTCTCCCCAATCTTACTTAACAAAGTGCTTGAAGTTTTAGTCAGAGCAATAATGCAAGAGAAATACATAAAACATAGACAAAATAGGAAAGGAGAGGCCAGCTCATTCCTATGATGATACGATAGATGATATGATCCTATATATAAGAAGCTCTAAAGACTCTGCCAGAAAACATATCTGATAAGCACATCTAGAAAGGGCAGGATATAAAACCTAGTAACTTCTCCGTATACCAACACTAAATATGCTGGAAAGGAGAGCAGAAAACCAATCTCTTACACAATAGTGCCAAAGAAATAAAAATATCAAGAGGCAAGCGTGACTATGAAGGTCTCTACAATGAAGACTTTAAAATGCCAAAGGGAAAAATTGTAAGGCACTAGAAGATGAAAATGACCCTGGGCAGGGTTAATGGAGAATGGTGTGAAAACCTTGTGCTCCCGAAAGCAAACAGTGCCAACTCCATCAAATAACATTGATATTCTTCACAAAAAGAGAGAAAAAAATCCATATTGAATTTCATAAAATTGAACAGAGGTTCAAAAAAATCACCCAGGGAGTCCTGAGAAAAAGCCTGCAAGAGCTGATTCTGGGTGTAGGGTGGGCACAAACATGCTGATTAGCAAACTAGGAGAGAGAATCTTGAAATAGCTGCATGTAACTACAACTAACTAATCTTTGTCAAATGCTGGCGTAGATGTGGGAAAAAGGAATCAATGCATAGAGATGGTAATAACACAAATTAGTGTAATAGTTCCAAGAAGGAATACTAAAAAAGCTAAAACGCAGACCGACTGCAAGATTCAGGCCGACCTCTTCTGGGTATGTGCCCAAAGGAATCTAAGCTGGTATGCTACAGAGACACTGTTTATCCACGTTTGAGGCAGAGCAATATTGCAAGTACAAGCAAGTACACACAAACTCATAATGAATAAGCAAAACAGTGAGCCAAGAGCACAGTAACTATTGACACACACTCCTAGCCAACACAACACGCCAGCAGTGACCATCAGTTTCAAAAGGATGAACCAAGAAACATTTCTGTGGCAGCTTAATTTCCTTAACACCACAACCCCCAAGTCCGTCCCCCAACCCTTTTACAACAAAGAGCCTTACATTGGAATCAGTCTGTGTCTGGTTGCCTCTATGCCTTCTCATTCCCCTGCCTCCCCCACCTTGGGAAACAGGGATCGCACACCAGGCAGCAGCAACAAGCTCACAACAAATGCTGGATTATCCATGACAGCCACATAATGGAACCAGCCTAGGTCCCCACCAAAGAATTGTGAAAATATGGTGTATATACAGCGTAGAGGTTCACTTAGTCACGAGGAATAATAATGACATTTGTAGGAAAATGATGGAACTGTTGCTCATTGCTGTCTTAGTTCGGGTTTCTATTGCTGGGAAGAGACACTATGACCACAGCAACTCTTATAAAGGGAAGTATTTCATTGTGATGGCTCACTTACAGTTCAGAGGTTTAGTCCATTATCGTCATGGCAGGAAGCCTGGCAGCATCCAGGCAGACATGATGTTAGAGAAGGAGGTGAGAATTCTTTTTTAAGACTTGCTTTTTATTTATTCTTCGGGTCTCTCACATCTTGCATCTCCATCCTATTGATTCTCCCAATCTCTTTGTATCTACCCCCTGTTCTTGCAATCTTTCTCAACAAATAAAATAAAATTCAAGAGCAAACAAAGGAGAGGGAAAAAATGAAAAGGAAAAATCAGTCTCGTTGTGGAAGCTGTAGTGTGACTTAGTGAGTCACACAGTAAACCCTTTTTATCCATCTCTCTTTACTTCAAAGTGCTCACTGCCAAGAGTCATTCTTCTGGTTCGAGGTCTCTGGTGTCCGCTACACCACTGATGCTGGGCTCTCACTGGAACTCCTCTTGGTTATCCTGTTATTGCCCTGTATCATGGAGATCCTGCAGATTTGGGTCTGCAGGACTGGTCACTTCACATGGTCCAGCAGATCACAGATGGCGTGGATGTTGGAGTGGGCCAACTCTTAACCCTGGTTCTGAGCCTGGGTAGTTGTAGGCTTGGTCAGCTCACTGGGGCTAAGAGGTTTTACAATTTGACTCACAGGCAACAGGAAGTGGTCTGTCTCACTGGGCCTGGCTTGTGCCTATATGAGACCACGAATCCTGCCTCCACAGTGACACACTTCCTCCAACAAGACCATACCTACTCCAACAAGGCCACACCTCCTAATAGTGCCATTCTCTTTGGGGAGTATTTTCTTCAAGTCACCACAACTATACTAAGGAAAATCATCAGAATCATCTATCTATCTATCTATATATCTATCTATCTATCTACCTACCTACCTATCTATCATCTATTTTTGGAAGTAGAAAGTAAACTAAGGAAGGGGAGGGACAAGACAGGATATTGAATATATATGGCATGAACACAGAAGAAACTGCTGTTTGGAGGTGATAGGACCAGAAAGAGGGATGGTGATAGCAGTGGGGATGGCGAGTAAGAAAATAATTATAATGTTTGAAAAGGAATTCCCAGTGCATCTCAGTTAAAGTTTATATTGCTGTGATATAACATCATGACCTCTGGGCCTTGGACAAGGGTCTAGAGAATACAGTTGTGGAAGGACAAGAAGAAGTTCTGTCTATTAAGTCCTAGGGAAGTCATTATGCCTGCTGGGTGTGTTCCAGTGTGGCTTCTTTGAAGTCATCTGTGCTTCTGCCTTCACTATTCGACTGTAGGTAACCTTTCACTAATTGCAGTGTAGCTATGCTCAATAAATTCCTTAGTTCCCCAGGCAAACTTTGATGGAATCACACCTCGTTTGGTGTTTGGGACTTTAGGATGAGGAGTAGGCATTGTTTATGTCTCTCCCAGAGCAGGAATTTTAGCAACAGTCAACTTAGAATTTATCTGGCATTTGCCAGATGCAAGCTCTCAGTCTGGTTAGGATATTATCACATGTACTCACTTATAAGTGGTTTTTAAACATAAAGCAAAGAAACAAGCTTACAGATCACAATCTCAGAGAACCTAGACAACAATGAGGACCCTAAGAGAGACATATATAGATCTTATCTACATGGGTAGTAGCAAAAGACAAGATCTCCTGAGTAAATTGGGAGCACGGGGACTTTGAGAGAGGGTTGAAGGGGAGTGGGGAGGTAGGGAGGAGAGCAGAGCAAAACGTAGAGCTCAATAAAAAAGAATGCATTACACATGAAAAAAAGAATATGTGTTGGTGGAACACAAATAAGTATGATGGTCATTTCTTTCAGGAGTGTTGGATAAGAGATTAAAATTGATGTTCTAAAATTGGATGGTAGTCTGAGGTTCAGTTTTTGTCTTTCAGAATCTTGACCTCTAAGCCTTGGTTTGCTCATGTAGAAGTGGGGATTAGCATGTTCTTCAAGATGATTAAATATGTGTAAGACATTTAGTAAAGTGTTTGACACTAGAAGGCACCCATGAGTGTTTGTTATTGTTTCTATTGATGACTGGTTGGAGAGTCATGTGAAGAAACCAACCTTATGGACTAGCCAAACAAATGTCCTGCTGGAGGTACTTGACCTCAGTAAGAGAGATGAGAGAAAGCATTTTAGAGAACAAGGCCCTTGAATCAAATCCTTAGGTCAAATGGAGCCACCTGACCAAGAGGAGACTAGAGAAGGTTGTTATTAAAGTCCCAACTGCAGGTGTGAGAAGCCTCATTTTGTGTTTCTGGTCAGGATTGCCCAAGAAAGAGACTCTCAAAACATAATAGGTTTTTGCCCTTGGTTACCATCTGGAGTTGAAAGGTAGTTAACTATTGCTGAAGACACCATGCTTTCCACACACAGGTTTTAGAAACCCTGGAGCTAAAACTGACCTAAAGCCTCCTTCCTGAGGGGTAGCTTCAATGGTACCAGAAGGGGCCATGCAGTTTCCAAAGGCAAAAGCACACAACAGTTCTACCCAGCTATGATACCTATGGACCATAACAACCAGCATGGAACAATAACCCTACAGATGTAGTAGTGGCACCCATACCTTGCAGTAACCAATAACTCTCTGATTGGATGTAAGACCTACTCAACAAGAAGAATATCATAAGTGGTACTGGCACTAAACTACTCAGGGATACTCAGGGCTAGCAAAGTCATGGGTCTTGGGGAAAGCCTCCAACCACAACTTTGCTAAACCAGCATAATCCCTTAACTCCATTCTAAATATGTGTCCTTATATTTAACGATAAGTGGAGTCCCCACACCCCATTAAGGAAATTTGTTTTTGCAATAATAGATACCATTAAAGAAAGCCATAACCAAAACTCTATAGCAGAGCTATAGAGTTCAGTACCAGTACAAAATAACTCCCTTACCTAAGGCTTGGGAAACACTCTGGGAAAGGAGACTGAAAGATTGCAAGAGTGAGATAATCAGGGGCTTTTCTGTGAGATTGTATCCTTTAGGAATGTCGGAAGTACACCTAACAAGTCTCACAAATATGGCTGCCTAAACATGAGCTGCACAAAGACAACAACCATAGACATGCTAAGGAGGAGGGGAAGCCCACGAAGCCCCAACCCTGCACAAAAAACTACAAGCAAATAAGGATTGATGAGAGAGGGGAAGAGAATCTTTTCCAGGAAAAAGGATGCCAATCGGTTATCTGAAACACAATGGTTAGCTCTGAAAACATGTACACAGGTAGCGTTATACATATAATCATATTGTACCTACATGTTGTGTGACGTTTTGCTCTTTTGGCTCTTTAGGACTTTTGGGGGTTTGCTATCCTTAGGTCTTTTGGGGATCCACTACCCAGCTCCATACATGGAGACTTATTCTTACTTATGAATACTCAGGCTTACCTTGGCTTGTTTCTTATCAGTTTTCCTTAACTTAAATTATCCCAGCTACCTTTTTTTTTTTCCTTTGGGATTTTTCCTTTTCTTACTTCTATGTATCTTACTTTTACTGTTAGTCCATGGGTGACTGGCTGGCCAGTTGGGTAACTAGCCCCTGACATCCTCCTCCTTCCCTTGTTCTCTCGTTGCTTCTCCTCATCCTCGGTTCTCCTTTTACTTATACTCTCTGCCTGCCAGGCCTGCCTATCCTTGCTTCTGCCTCATTATTGGTCACTCAGTTCTTTATTAGACCATCAAGTGTTTTAGACAGACAAAGAAGCACAGCTTCACAGAGTTAAACAAATGCAGCATAAATAAAAGCAACACATTTTTGCATCAATAAACAAATGTCCACACCATAAACAAAAGTAACACACCTTAAAGTAATATTTCTCAACACTTATGTCTTTAGGAGTGTGTGTGTATGTGTGTGTGTGTGTGTGTGTGTGTGTCTATGTCAAAACAGCAGCCATGAATTCTAATTTGAAAGATTACAAGGGGTGGTATAGGTGGAAAAAGGAAAGAGAAGGGGGATATGATGTAATTATATTATAATCTCAAAACAAAAATATAAATAATTTCAGAAGAAGAAAAGGTGGTTCCAGGCCTCAGAGAACGGTAGTTACTAAAAGCACGAGCTGTCTAAACATGAGGCAAGGATAGGCAAACACACTTAGAAAGGGTTGATCAAAGCTGGCAGAAGCAAGCTGTGGGAAAGCTGATATCCATTTGCTTTGCTGGAATGATGCCCTCAGGGTCAAACAACTGAGAGCATCTTCTCATCACAGCCACTCTTCTGCAGTCCCCTGATGCCAGCCTGCCGTTCATACTTAGTTAGCTCAGGGGTCAGGAGTTCGTGGGTAGAATCTTTTTTTTTTTTTTTTTTTTTTTGGCCAGGCCCATCCATGCTGAAAACTAGGACCTAGTTTGCAAACCTAAGAACTATTTGCAAAGTCTTGGTCATGCAGAGTTGTGAAGGTGTAGAAAGGAACCTGAAAGTTTGAGGATTTGAAATCTAAGATAGACTCTCAAATCCACATACATTGCTATCTTCAGGTTCCAGATTCTTGTCATGAGCACTTACTGCTGGCTAGTCATTCAAGAAGTGGGCCTCCCATCAGCTACCACTTTAGATTCTATCATGAGGATTGTGACCAAGATGGACATCAGAGATAAGGCTGTGACATACTTGGGAGGCAGGAAAGCTCGGGAAAACAGCTTCCTCTTACAAACACATGGACCCAGGCAGAGGTTTATGCAAAGAGGAGACAAGGCCAGCTGTGTACTTTTAAAAATTTTATTAAAATACCAAAAAACTATCTTTTTCCATTTTACATGCTAATCCCAGTTCCCACTTCCTCCTCCTCCTTTCTCTCATCCCATCTTCCTCCTCCCACCCCAACCTCCCATCCACTCCTCACGATTGGAGGTCTGTACTAACTCAGATTGTGAAAATGTGAGCTCTGGGGTTTTGGCTTAGGGACATCCATAACAGCATTGTCTGGGGGAGAAGAGCGATTATTTGATTGGATATATGGGTAAATGGAAAGGAGTCATGGCAACACTGCTTTCTCTCATACTACTGAGCAAATTGGCCTCTTCTGAGGCTGCTAACATGACAGGGACACCACTATGTGTGGAATGGTTTGGGAAGGCAAAAGGGAGTCAGACAAAGGTTTCATTTCTGACATTCAAATTCAGAATGTGTGTTGAATGTTGATTTGCTGTTCAGTGAAAGAAGGCTAGCAGAAATGTCCCTCAGTGCAAAAACTTAATCACTAGTTGTTTTATTATTATTATCATCAAAATGTTTATTTTATTTGTACAAATGTATGCCTGTATGTTTGTCTTTGTTCCTGGTGCCTATGGAACAGAAGAGAGCACTGGATCCCCTGAAAGTGCAGTTACAGATGGTTGTGAGCTGCCATGAGGGAGCTGGGAACTAAATTAGGTCCTCAGAAGAGCAGCCAATGCCCTCAACCCCTAGACAATCCCTCCAGTGAATGAACGACTATTTTACAACAGGATGAGGAGATACAATTCAATTAAGAGATGTACGTTAGTTAGCATCCAAAGCAGCCCCAATAGGCTCTAAAGTGAGCTGGAGACACTGTGCTGTGGAAGGGTAAAGAGGACTCCTGAGAGGCTGCTTAGATGTCTAGTAGCAATGGAGTCATAGAGGAACTCAGACAAATGTCGAGATCTTTTCTTCATAATAAATCAGAATAACATATTGCTTATAAATGCCAAGTTATCCAAGTTGCAAATGAGTTAATTTTGTGATTCTTCCAAAGGACACCGAAGTTAAGAATATGGAATGTTGAGTAGGTGATTTTGATTTAGAATTGTATTTCTAAGTCACTTACTGTAGGACTTTAGGAAAAATCCTTTTTATGAGTCTCACTGTGTTTATGTTTAAATGAGATCAAATAATCTAATTATGAATAAGGCTCTAGTTTGTTTTGTCATTAGCAATTGGTGGCATATATCAGATTTTAGCACTTTATAGTGTTCGGTAGGTAGCAAGCCCTGTCTCAGGTTGTTACTATTGGTGACACCGCTCATTACATACATCTGATGATCACTATAGTCACCATGAATAGAGAGAGCATACAAACACACCCATCCACACACATGCATAGCACATATAATGCAATATGTTTTTGCTATGAATACTTCATTATTCTTTTTATTTAAAAATATAATCATGCAATTCTATAAAAACATGCAAGAGATGTCTGCCATGTGGCTAAGTGGTATGCTTATTTGCTCGAGTAATTACTAGGGAAACAGATGGCCAATCCATTGTAGACAGGTAGTTGCCTTACAGATAGATTTAACCAAAGATTGAAAATGAAGATAGAGTGTATTGTCTATGATAGCTGTATTCAGGAATTTTATGGCTAATTATAATAAAAATAATCACATCAAAGAATGTTTATTCCTTTTTAAGCTGATGAAAACAGCTACTTACTTAATTGTTGACACTGAAGAAAATGAAATGACCTACGGTACTAGAGAAACATGTTGTTTTCTTCTGCCTTTTCTTCCACGAAGGAACTGAGCATTTTAAAGTGATTATCCATTTATGCATCCATCCGCAGATCTAGTCAACCAATCAACATTCATTTAACATCGGTGTTCTTTCATGGGCCTCCATTCTTCCCCACTACAAACTGCCTTTCTTTGCTTTGCATCCACATAATTCAAACTCCCATAAAAAACTTAGAAACAGCGGATTACACACAGATAATGGCAAGGTTAGTTGGTATAACCTTTAAGGAGGTCAATATGCTTCTATTAATCAGTCAAGCAGAAAAATATTATGCAATTTGATAAGACAATCTCATCTTCTTGGAAATTTATCTGGCAATAATAGCAGAGGAAAAAGGTTATGCGTATGTATATTTACGATGAAATGTTCTACACTAAAATAAATGCCTAATACTAAAAACCAATTACAATCTTCTTATAATTCTATATAATGTTGTGCCACTAGTTATAATATATGCAAAGTCTCTGGAGAGATAATAGCAGAAAGCAATGACTTCACAGGTTAAATAGTTTGCAAGAAATCATCCGGGCCTGGGTGGCCCAGTAACAGATAGTGCTTGTCTAGCACTGATGAGTGCTGGGGTTCAATCTGGAGTACCCCAGCAAACAAACAAGTGAATGAATTAGCCACCCAGATACAGCATCAGGAGGCATCAGTGCAAAACGGGAACGTTCCTGCAAAAGAGCAAACTAGAAATAATTACTTTAGGAGACTGGCATGTTTTCCCTAATCTTAAAAATATTAATACATTTTGTGATGAACTATGGACACCAAGGAACTGTTCTGCATGAGGGAAGGATGCAGTCTTTCAAGGAACAACAAAGGGGTCTCCCATAGGCTTAGAATTCACGTAATCAGAGAGATAAACAGTTCTTCAGAACTTGGCCTCCCTTCTTTTCTATTTTAAGAGGCATTCACAGCTGTATTGAATTCCACTCCCTTATGAATTCAGCTACATTTCAACAAACAGCCTTAAGCCTTTGTTTGATTGCCATGGATGTGACCACAGGAAGGCTGCTGCCGCCAAGTGAGGGCCTGCTTCAGAGCTGAAAGGAAAAGGGCTTACAAGCTTTTACACACCTACCTTTCCTGGGTATCACAAAATATGTTGTATTCATTTGTCTTTCTTAAGTTCAGGAATCACAACACTTATTTAATCTGGAAATACACTACTCATATCTTATGAGCAAATAGAATACTTAAGAATCAGTTTGTATGCTGGCCCTGCAGAAGGAAAATGCTGGCTCCCCGGGGGTGTGTTTTTCAGTTTTCCCTCTTTTTTTTTTTTCTTTTTAGATCCTAATTTTCAACCACTCTAGACAGTTTTCTAATCAATACAGAGTATCAGACATAAAAGTTTGTGTTTTTCACTTTCAAAAACAACACATCATTATTTTGTAAGATCATGCAGAAGCGATTACAATTATTTACAATGACTAATTTCGGGGTGGAAAGACAGCAGCTGCTTGTCTGAGGGAGAGAATTCTATGAGGGTGAAACCATTGTAAAGAAAAATGTGACATTTTAGACCCCAGCTCTGCTGGGCTTGCAGTTTCTCCTGTCTGCAGCCTCCATCCTGCAAAGACCATGGTCTTATGCTCCATCCCTGCAGTAGGCTGAAGACTTAACGGTGAGGTTCCCAGCAGTTTTTACTATGACTCATGCTCCAAGGAGAACTGTTCCTATCCCTTTAAAAATGTAGAGGAGAAAGGTAAAGCAGTGGCCTCTCTTTGAGTTTTTATTCTAACGAAGTCTTGCTCTGCACAAAATTCACTGTAGCCTTTTGGTGACATGAACAGATGTGTTCAAGAACACTGGGTCACAGAGAGTCAGACTTTGCCTTGGGGGAAACATCTCAATCAACAGCCATCCGGGTCTTGACTAGAAGAAATGTGGATGGTCAAAACTATTGCCACATAGTTCCTGTAGAGGTTTAGCTAAGAGTCATAGTGAAGATTCACTAGGACTGCTAACAGGCAACAAATGTGCACACGTTCGCAGGGTTGCACACCACATAGTGACATTATAGTCAGTGGTGGACTAGGAACATAACAGAGTTATGAAGAATAGACCATTTAATGGCATCATAGAGATTTCAGCTTAAAGTATTCTCATTGATGTTTATAAAACAAAGACATCACCTATGTGACAGGTTTCTCAAATTATATCTTCATCACAGAGTGATACATGCCTGTGTGTGTGTGTGTGTGTGTGTGTGTGAGTGTGCTCATATATGGGCATGTGTGACAGGACAGGTGCATTTTATGCAAATATATATATAATTGTATATGCCAACATATGCATATATGTATCCATGAATATGTATACATCTGTGATAAGTTTTATCCCATTTTTATTACTATGTAGTAAGTTTTTATTGAGTGACCACTTATGTATTGATCTGTAATAGTTCTTACCTGACTTATTATCGCTCATATGTATATGGGTTTAGGGCTAAGCATTGGGTAAACTATCAGGATTGGGTAAACTATCAGGAGGCTCATCCCTAGGATAGATTGATTCGTCCTCTCTCAGAAGTCATTAATTGCCTTAATTAACTCTTTATCCAGGATGGGGGCTTGTGCCATTTCCCCTACCTGTGCTGGCATGTCAATTGGTGATTTTGTTGTGCGTGGCTGTGTGTAGGCAGCCATGTTGTTTCATGGGTGCAGCTTTGAAGACCCTATCTGGAATCAGACCTCCAGGTCCTCTGGCGCCTGCGCTTTGGGCTTATGTTCCTCTTCATTTTTTAAGGCTGTGAAGCAGCAGCAAAGATGAAAGCTGTTGTTTTGATTTATGTTTTAAATGAAAGATGTAATTTCTAAATGGTAGCAGTATTTAAGAGGCATCTGTGCGCTGAATTTTGAGATCCTAGTGAAAAGAGTACGGCCGAAGAAGTAAGGTCCAATGCACGACTCTTTTTTTTTGGGGGGGGGGTGTCCAGTGTATATGGGTTTGCAAAGCACCTGGGTTCCCAATATGCTGTTACTATAGGCAGAGGCAGTTTCATCACCTGGCCCTTATTTTACAGAATGTAGGAATGTTGTCTGTGAACAAAGCCAGGGGGAACAGGTTGTTTGTGGGGGCTCTTTACTGTAAACAGGGCAGAGTTTAAAAAGAGCCCAACATTAGCTTTCAGAAAGAATAACAAATATGGAAAGGAAGGCAGAAGTGCTGAAGTGGATCTCAGAAGCATCCCACAAGTACCCGAGCACATCCTTCTGTTTCTGGGTCCTGCTCAGCGTACAGTTGAAGATACTGGACCAAAGAGCCCTTCTCTTTCTGAAGCCGTAGGCCAGTGCCACCCACAATTCCAGCATCTCCTGCCCTCTGCTTGCGCAGATGTACTTTGTGAAATACTTCCTGTAACCTCCACATTCTGGCCCCAGCGCAGCTCAGACATCATTTAATTTCCTTCTTGAACCATTTTGTTTTATAAAATGTGACCTTTTCAAAACTGTAAAAATCTCCTCAGTAGAAAATGACAGGCTCCCGGGGACTAGAGGTCTTTGCTGATACCGTTCCACACGGTGGTGTCTTGGTGAAATCTTCCTAGATTTAAAATGAAAAGAGACCTCTCTACTAACTCAAGTAACAGAGTCCAGAGCACACGGACAAGCCGCTTGGATTTTGTTAGAAGCATGTTTAGTTACCGAAGGAGGCTGGTTGAGCTAGAGTCACAGGCGTACACGAAGGTTCCGATTTTCACAAACTCAGAGATATTAGAAACTGTCTCCAGACGCCCCTCCATACCCATTAGGCAGTAGATGCATGCCAGTGTCAAGAATCTCCAAAGCTATGCAAAATCCAGATTGCAGCTGAGAAAACTTGAGTTCAGAAGGATCCAGTTGCTTGCCTGAGGTGGAGATCAGATGGGTTACATGGTCAGGACTTAACATGGAGTCTGTATAGTGTGGTTCTTCCCATTATGTCCTTCTACCTAAGAGGATGCATGACACCCCCAAAGAGAAACACCAGGCATGCTACATAGAAAATAGTTCATATACTACATATAAAGTAGTTCATATGCAACCTTCCTATTAACTGTCTCTGCTTGGAGATCACCTGGATGGCAGACCTCAGCAATTGCAGTACCATGGTTAGGATGCTAGCCCCGAACTACAAGGCCAGGAGTCAAGTTCTCCCAAAGTCACTCTTTGGCAGGATTGGGAGCTGCCATTTCTCCAAAGTTAGGATTCAGGAACTCTAAAATAAGGAAGGATGATAAAGTAGCACCACTGTTCATAGGGCCATGAAGAGGTTAAAGTAAAAGAATGTTCCTGGGCAACCAATACAAGGTAGGGGTCATTGTTACTGTCATGGAATAGAAATGCTGTCTTCCCAGCCCTTTCTTCAGGGAAAATATTGAAGAGAATTAACTTCTGTCTTGCAGGAGACCTCAGATAATTTTGTAAGAGATGAAGAAGGCTGACATACACGGTCTGCCAACAGCGGAGGCACTGCGACACACCGTGCCCTATAGCGAAGCCAGGGCTGTCACGCAGCCCATTCCTTGAAAGTCATAATCCTGTGCTGACTCAGCCACAGGCAGGCAGTAATCACAGCTGAGTTTATGTGCTCAAGATTGATGTGGCCATATCTCCACATGCTCGGACGCAAAGTCAAGAGGAAAGGGTGAGCAGCATGTTTTTATAGGCCCCATTATGAGATGCTGACAGGCTGGGCTTATTGATTGGCCTTTAGTTAACTTCTGTAACTCAAAGTGATCTGCCCATGCAAAACTGAAGGCGTGCCAAGGGAATTTCTTTTGTTGCTTAGTTATTTTGGGACAAAGACACTGTCCAATTTTTATCTCATTGAGAGTAACTGCCTTGGGGTGATGGTTGGTGGCCAGATGAAATTTCACGAGGATCTTTATCTTAGTGAGCCTGGAGCTTCCAGGATCAATACTGTTTATGTTAATTCTGTGGTCACTTCGCCCCACTGAAAGCACTGGAAAGTATGAAAAGGGAAGAGCCCCAGTTGCGCTTTCAATCCCCTCAGTGTGCCTCTAATTGTGAAAATAAATTAAAGGACATGCATTTGACTATTACTCTGAGTCATTGGAACCTATTGTTTTCTTGTTAAATGCCACTAATTGTGGTTGTCATGGAAACCTGGAAGGTGTTTAGACTGATTGCCCAAGCAATTTTCATCTTCCTTGTAAGAGACTATTTCTTTGGCTGATATAGAAATTCTTCTCCTAGAAAGTGATTATAACTATGCACACAATCCAGTCACTCTAAGATGTTCCGTGAGTCTGTTACAACAGTTATATTTGTTTTGTTTAGACTGAAGTTATGAGAATAAATTTATTTGAAATATAAACTCTGATGACCAAGAAAAATTAATAGTCCATTCGCCCGAGGATTGTGCCAAGTAACGACAAAAAGCCTTTTATGATTTTGAGAAGAAAAATATCACTTGCTTTAAATTTGAATGCCACCTTATTTTTCTCTGTGTGCTTTGCTGTTATTGTCTTTTGAGAATTATCTCTGTTTCCTGTCAATTTTCTTGCCACATTTCATGGCGAAGAGATAGGTGTGCGTGAACCAGGTGTCTTTGGAAGTAAAAGCCCCAAACCATATTGTCCTGGATAAAATATTAGACCCCCACTTTTCTAATTATTGATACCTAACCTGAGTTTCCACCAGTCATCATATGGAGAGAGAGAGAGAGAGAGAGAGAGAGAGAGCTGTAATTTCATCGTGTTTTTTTTTTTTTTTTGTTTTTCATCATCGTGTTTTTTGGAAGGTGAATTTGCACATATTGGGTTCCTCCTGTAGTGCTAGGCACACAAAACACGTCAGAAATCATGCTATGAATTACTCATTCTCTCCTCTGCTGACATAGGTACCTCCTGGGATCCTGGAGAAGTGTATTTGGGTCAAAACCAAAGAATGCTGGCTTGCAGAATCGCAGAAAACTTTGTGTCCTTGTGTTAGGGGGAATGACCATGTTCCAGGAGATGTCTGATTGGCAAAAGAATATTCCATAGATATTTCATACATTCCTACAATCAAAACTTCCAAGAACCTTCTTGGGGCCCTGGAGTCAGCAATAAAACACACATAGAAACCAAATTTTCTGCACAAAGGAGATTTACATATCCCCACCCTTGGGGTGGGACAAGTGGTGGTGGGAGCAGAGCCTTTGGCTCAGGCAAAGACAGCAACAGGTATTTCTGCAGGAGTGTTTTAAAGGAGAAGGGGCTGTCTGTGTTGGGTTGGGTTGAGCTGGTGAGTCCTGACTGGACATGCTAGCCAGTAAAGCCAGCTAATGAATTTTGATTGTTGCACCTTGGTGTTTTTGATTGCTGGACTGTGGAGTTTTAGTCAGGCCTAAGAAAGTGGCCAAATAAGGGAATGGACCTTGGTGGCTAGCTTTAGGAATGTAATCTAATGGTTTAGCAAAGCAGAGGGAAGGGAGGAGGTCAATGTACCAGTGCCATGTTTGCCGTGCTCAGGCATGTTAAAGAGCCCCTCACCTTCCTGTCAAGTTTATTCTTGCAACACAATGCTTAATCATCCGGTTGATTGGATTAGCATGTGGGCATTAACTTCTTCAGAATACTTATTTTCTCTTCACGAATCTGAGTTTTTGAGTTTGACCAATTAGCATCCTTAGGTAGAGATACGACTGCTCTCTCTACTCAGTACAGCCTGTTTCAGATCGTCAGGATTGAGATCTCAAGGTATAGGGACCATATTAGTGACATACTGTAGGTAAGCATAAAAAACCATTCTTGTAAACCCTAGTTTATTTTATCATCCCTAGTATATATTTGGCTTATTTTGTGAACCTTACTTATGTAACATAATAAAACCAAAAATACATAGTTCCATTGTTTACATATGCTTTGATTATAGAGCCTCCAGGTAGTATTACAATTGCTTATGTGTATCTATAACACACATAGGAAGCAATTTGTTGTGAATTATGAATTCCTAATTACCTTTAGAAAACACCCCATTTAATGGCCCCTGATAATCAACATACTTGTTGAGTAACTACATGATACTATCTAACTAATGATGGCTATCATTAAGAAAATAAATTTTTTAGGTATGTTACAATTTCTGATAACGTAGCTGATATATACTATAGATACAGGGAAACAACAAGCAATCTAATTTACCTGGCTACTTTGATAGATTCTAGTAACTAATCTTCTCAGAGAATTCTTTCTCTGTTGGCTTTGTTCTGATTTCTCTTTTGATACCAAAATAGACATATCTTATGATATAATATCAAGAAATATTGAAGTAGGACTAGTGAAATGGCTCCAATTATGGAAGTGTTTACTCTGAGACCCTGGTGACCTGGGTTAGATTCCTAGAAGCCAAGGAAAGATGAAGGAAGGACTGACCAAAGAGTTGTACAATGGTCTCCACATGTATCCCAAGGCATGTGCACACGTGAACGTACACCCACATGCATGCATATGCACACAAATATATAAAATTTAGAAAATTATAATTAAATATTAACATGGTCCTCATCGTTTCTCAGAAATAGCAGTCTGTGTTGACTGATAATAGTTTTTGAATTTTGGAATGTATGTGTGGGTGATGTGCATGCATGTATGCAAGGGTGCATGTGTGTGTGTGTGTGTGTATGTGTGTGTGTGTGTTTAGGCCCAAAGCTGACGTACATTCTTCTTTAATTGGTCTCTATTTACTGGGGTTTTACCCACTAGACCATCTCACAAGCCTGACTCAGGGTAATTAATCACATAAACAGAGTTTTAGAACCTTGTGCTAAAACATCTGTGAGTAGAAAAGTGCTTGCATATCTAGGCATTGCTGTGAAAAGGAGTCTTTGAAGTCATCTTGGATCCTGCTAGAAGCTCTAAGATTGGTCGTGATGGCTGTGTATAGCTCCTCCATTATTCAGACACTAGCAGACCAGGCACTGGCTGTGAGATTTGAAACTGGACGCCTTAATTCTGGACTACAGTGTCCTTATTTTCTCATTTACGGTATCAAATTAAGGCACTATATTGAGTAAGATTATTACTAGGTGGCTTTCAGAAGGCTAGAACATAGTCTGGAACTGAGAGTTATGATATATAAATGGGAAATGCTGGCATCAGAAGGAAGGAGCTGGCTGCTGCTGTGACTAGAGCCCAGGAACTGGGGTCTGTTGATCTCTGGCTGTACTCGTTCCTAGTTGGTCTTTAAAATTTAACCATCTTAGCTGGATGGTGGTGGCACACACCTTTAATCCCAGCACTCGGGAGGCAGAGGAAGGCAGATCTCTGTGAATTCAAGGCCAGCCTGGTCTACGAGAGCTAGTTCCAGGACAGGCTCAATTTTTTTTTTCTTTCGTTTTCTATTTTCATCCCAAGATCAGCATTCTAAGCTCCAAAGGGTCTTAGACACCAAGAGAAAGTTTAATTCCATCATGTAAAGGGCATAAATTTGAGGTTCTTAAGTGTCTTTTTCTAGTTAGGGTTGGGGGCTATTTCAGAAGGCTTGATGTTGGTTGAGTTCCCAGGTTCTTGGGAGGCAGACATACCCCTTTTGCCTCTCTACCATATAGGGCTGCTTTTGTAGTGTAGTGACAAAATGGGGGGGGGACTGTAATCGCGGTGATAAGCATTTGAGATAATGCTTCTCCCCCTTGGGTTGCAGAAAGCGGTATCAGCAGAACCTTGAGCCAGTTGTTCATCGCTTTGATGCAATTGTTCAGAGCATGGAACATATTTTTTCTAATCTGTGACTGTTTTTCTTTCCCTGCTTGATAATGCCGAGTTGATAACAGACAACAGATACCTTCCTAGCCGTTCCAGAGTCAGAGGTCAGAAAACACTAGAAGCTCTGAGTGAGCAAGGAATGCAGTGATGAGAATGAGCTTTTATTGCACTGACATGAAGTCCTGTTGGTGCCTGGGAAACAAGGCAGCCAATATTGGCTTAGTGATTCCTTTTATGACCGTGGCCTCTATGATCACTGCTGGTATTGGACCAAATGCTCTCTGATGTCCAAAGACACCTAGCCTGATGGGCATATTTATTAACACTGGTAACAGGGGCTCATACTCTCATCTTCAGTATCCCCAGTGTAATGAAGACATGGTGAGGTAATGAAAGGAAAGTATTTAGAATATAATCATGTACAGAGAATGCCATAGTTGGTCAGGATTTTTAGAACAGTGACTTAGGATATATGATAACCAAGAGAAACTTTTTGTTTGTTTGTTTGTTTTTTTTATTAAGAAACACTGATGTGTGTGTGGGTGGTGGGTCACATGTATATAAAAGAAAATTGGGGCCTGGAACAATGGCTCAACAGTTAAGAGCACTTGTGGCTTTTGTAGAGGGCCTGGGTTCAGTTGCCAGCACCCATACCGTGACTCATTGTCATCTGTAACTGCAGTTCTAAGCATCAGAAAGCCTCTTCTGACCTTGGCAGCCACAGGCAGGCGCTCACATGGTACACAACTGTATGTAGAGGCAAAACACTCACACACATCAGGTCCTCTGTATGTGTATTATGGCTTTCAGTTTAGCGTTTTTGTGGGATTCCTGAGGTGTGAACAAGTGGGTCTCTGACTCTCGTGCCTTCTCTTGGGCTCTTTTCTTTCTGTTGGTTTGTCTTGTCCAATTTCAGTGTGATCGTTTTTGTTTTATTTTATCTTTTTCTTTCATTAAGCTGTGTGTGTGTGTGTGTGTGTGTGTGTTTTGAGACAGGGTTTTTCCCTATAGCTTTGGAACCTGTTCTGGAACTTGCTCTGTAGACCAGGCCTCACACTCACAAAGATCCACCTGCCTCTGCCTCCCAAGCACTGGGATTAAAGGTGTGCGCCACTACCTTCTGGCTTATTAAATTTTTAAAAATGAATAAATGAATGAAAACATAACAACCAGTGAAGGCATAAGTCACAAACAATGCCACGCCAGTTTGGAATTATGATTAATAGGGTGGTATTTATTTAAAGAGGAAAAAACTTACAGATCACCGTCCCAGACAACAGCCCTCTGCACAACCAGGAAGGGAGTCTAGTCGCTGGCAGAGCAGGAAGTGAAGAGAGAGAGCAGAGGGAAGTAGCTGCTTTTTTAAAGGGAGAGAGACAACGCCCCAATGGACTGGTATCTCAGCAGCTATTGGTTGGAGGAGCGGAAGGACCTCCCGCGACAAACCAAGGTAAAAGTTAACAACTGAAGTATCACTTGCACCTGCTGGGAGAGGGAAAATCAGTTGTCTCCAGTAGAGTGACACTGGAAATAACAACCACTCCAGGTCAGGCCTCACTCAAATGCAGGAGTAATTGGCCAATATACAAAGAACTTCACAGGTATTTTTTTTTTGTGTGTGTGTGTGTTTGCCATTTTATTTGGTTACAGTTGGTGTTTTTGTTTGTTTTTCTTTTTGTGTATGGTTTTGTTTTTGTTTTGTGGGGATTATTGTTTACTTGGGTTTCTGTTTGTTAGTTGAGAAAGAGATTAATGTTGGGTGGGTAGAAAGGACCTGGAAGGACTTTGTGGAACAGAAGAATGTGATCAAAAGATATTTAAATTTAAAAATTGCTTTAAATAATAAAAAATCCTCAAAAGGAATACTATCTCTAAAAGTTGAAGCAAGGGCTTTTTATAGTTTTTGTTGGGTAACTATAGTTAGTCGAAAGAGATGTGATTTCATAGGAGAGGTAGTAGGAAATGACAAACTCAGGGAAGAGTAAAAGGGAGGGGCAGGCAGATAGAAATGTAAAGAAGTCTGGGGTTGAAGGGGGAGGTGAGGAGGGGAAGGGAGAGCAAAGCAAGAAAAGAGAAACTAAATATTCAAACAACAGAGATGAAAGAGCAGGTAAGAAAAGGACAAGGAAGCAACAAGGAAGAGGTCATAGCATGTGAGAAGGCAGCAAAGGATGATTTCATGGCAACTAAGGAGGAAAGATGAAGGCTCCTTGGGCTCTGAGTTGGCCACGTGTCCTGGCTTGGTCATCAGAACCATCCATCAGCTGCTCTCCAGCACGTGACCCTGATTCCATCCTCCGCTCTCCATTGTGTGAGGTAGATTCTATCCTCTGCCTGTAACTGGTGCTGCTTTCCTCCCCATTTGCGTCCTCACTGATTATTTCTAGCAGCTTGGGTCTTCGTGATTGGTCTTCACTCCGACAGAAGCTGCATTGTTGCCCTTCATCAGGCTCTGGCTCTGGGGACCATTTCTTATCACTGAGTCGTGTGTGTGTGTGTGTGTGTGTGTGTGTGTGTGTGTGCATGCCAGAACACCTGTATGATGGAGGATGGATCACCTGTATATGGTTAACTCTTTAACTTCCCCCCCTTTCCTTTCCAAATACATGATGTGGCCATTCTTTTGTTAACTATCTTCTATTCTCCTCTTTGGGATTCTGACTTCCTGTCTGCAACTCATGCCCCATGACCGACTTCATAATCTCATGTAGGGAATGCCCAAATCCCACCCATTTCTGATGGTGTGCCTACATGGTGACACACCCTGAGGAACCCTTTATTGTTAACCACTTCTGCACTTCCTAGGTTAAATGGTGCTGTGTATGGATTTGGCTCGGGTGAATGTTGCTTCCTTGGGGAACTTAATTGGGAAGTAGTAGAATCTTCAAAAACTGGAGACTTGGAAAGGTCCTTAGGGTACTGGGTGTGCCCTTGGAAGGGATTAGGGTCGTCTCTTGTGACCTTTTCTAGCTCTCTTGAGAGTTAATTTTTTTCTTTCTATGTTTTTTAATCTTTTTTTTAAAAACAAAGTCAAAGTATCTTTATTTGCAAAAGGTATGATAGCATGCATAAGTGATGTTAAAATTTCATCAGGAAATTCTTACAACTCCCACACCTTCATCAGAGTAGAAATATACAAAATGAATACAAAAAATTAGTATACGAATGTTGAATAGACTGAGAACAAAATAAAAAATACAACACTTCACAATATTCTCAAAAACTGTCTTCTGGTAACCTTAACCAAGCAAATAAAAAAATATATATATATATATTACAGTGTGTGTGTATGTGTATATATATGTTTGTTACTTTTAAATTTAAAATTTAAGCCCAAGACATTGAAGAAGGAGATTGAAGTATGTATCAGGAGGTGCAAAGATCTCCTCTCGTGGATCAGTGGATTAATATAGTAAAATGGGTGGGAGGAGAGGAGGGGGAAAGGGGAGGGGAGGGGGAGGAAGGGGAGGGAGTGGGTACTGGGATAGGTATGTAAAATGAGAAAAGATCATTTAAAATATGTTTAAAACACAGTAGCCCAACAAATACATTTGTAGATGAAGTAATACCACAGTGTCTAAAAGTGGTTTTAACCTTTTAAAATAATGTTTTTTTTTTTTAAATAATTGCACCAATTTTGCTTGGTAATTTTTTAAAATGATTTTTCCCTTTGTCTGAGATCCTAAATCTTGTATGTTGTTTCACAGCTATGAAAAAGGGAGGTTTTTCTAGCATCATAGAGTTATTTTTTTTTAAAGAGGGTTGAGTGGAGCCCCCTTAGTCGCTCTCTGACTTCCTGTTCAGCTCTGTGACTACTCTTTCCAACACATCGCTGCTGTGATCTGCCATCTATCACCTTCATCAGAGCCCAACAAATCAGGCCACCCGGTCTCAAACCTCGAGTCTCCCAGACTATAAACCAAATAAGCCCCCTTTCTCTATAGACAGCCTGCCCTGGGTATTCTCTTATGGTATTTAGAAGCAGACTAATATTTGGTCTTTTTTTTGTGTAGCAGAAAACTGGGTACATGAAGGTCCTAAATTGATCCAATTTTCCTTTTGAAATATTTTACTACTATTTTTTCACTTTATCTTTTTTTCTTCAGTTAGTTATAGAGAACATGTGTTTGGTTTTGTCTCTCTTTACTAGAATGGCTGTTTCCTGATGATAGACCATTGTTTTGATTTCATTTAAACATTCTTTGCACCATAGAGCGTTCTGCTCATAAGTGATTCGGGGCTAAACTGGAGGTCCAGCTGCTCTTTTCAACACTCGAGATGTTTCAGAGACGCCCATGGGCTCTCCCAGTACACTGTGTTCCAAGGGTGATGGAGTCCACAGCATCTGTCAGGTGTCTTCCCATTACCATCCTCACTTTTCGAGGAGCTCACCAAGGAACATCATCTCCAGATGCCAGCGATGCCTCTCTAGGCCTAAATAAATGATGCCATTCCTCAAGCAAGGAAGCAATAGCAAGCTGTCCTGCCTCCACCCTTCCATCATGAGCTTGTTTTCCACCCGACTCTCTAGTTAAACTCAGACGCCTCTGACAGTTTCCTGCAGGTGGAACATCTCCTTAACCTTGCTCTGTATTGGGAAGATGCACATTGGAGAAGAGGAGAATGAGTTGAAGTGTGTTTTCCTTCCTAGGCTTAATAAAAAATGTATTAGATATATTGAAACAAGAATCAACATATTGTATTGCATATTAGTGATAGCCTTTTCATAAAGAATAGGCTAAGTATGTCAATATTAATCTCCTAAATAGTACGTGGTAGAGGCACCTGGACTTGACGGTAAGGATGCTGTGTGATGGCTGCTTGTGGGTCCAGATGAACTCTGCACATTGTTCATCATCTCAGGAATGCCCAAGTTAGAACACAAGTCTCAGACTCTGTGAGCTAGAAGCTCTGTGTAGGAAATGTTCTGATCTATAAATAGAGCCCACTACATCATAACAAAAGGCATTTCAGATGAATGGCTTTAATGAGTGACTGTACACAGTTCGGAGATTTTTTTTTTTCTTATCTTTTCCATCAAGAGGGTATATAGAAGAGTGTGGAGGTGTGTCAGAGTGAGCAAGCACCTCGCAAGACTCTCTTCTATGTTCATAATTTCAAACAAGACCTGATGTCAGAGTCTTCATTTTGTGTAAAATGGGAACTTAACCTCACCCTTAACTCTTCACAGGTAAATCATGAAAATCAACATAGAAAATTTAGAACATAACAAATTATAAATTTTGGTGTGCATATTAATTTCCATTGGAATGTTCACTTCTGTATCCCTCCCCCACTGCACATCTGTATGGTAATCTATGTAGATGTCTGCCTGTCTCACAAGCTAACCATCTGAAGTTGTCTTTTGTTATACTTCTATAACCATAAAATTGTGCTGGTGGCTTTTTCCAGATTTGGAAAATCATGTAGGCTAGTTCATGCTTCCTCTTAATATTCTGAAGCTTCTCCTAGACTCTGTTAAAAAAATCATGATGAAAAGTGGGAGAGAATAATTTATTCACCTCAACCTTTTTCCAGTGCCCACTGGATGCTCAAACCCACATTTCTTCTCTTCTTTGTTACACGAGGTATAAATTATACCAGAGAGGAGAAAAAATGTAATTGTATTATTTAGGGCTTATGTTTTATAATGATACCTAATTTTATAACAAAGCATGGACTGTTATAGAATGGGAAATAAATTATCAGATGGAACATTTGAATGGGGAGCAGTGTGCATTTTGCCTTACCCAGAACTACTTGTGACTTCTGATTACTCTTCTGTTTAGTAAGAACAGGCTGTATTTGTTTTGAAGTAAAGTGGAAGAATAGAGCTTGATTCTGCTTCTCTGAAAGATCTTGATTTTTAATTTTTTAGGTCAAGTATATCCATCTGAGGTGCAGAAGCTCTGAGCTCTCTTGGAAAAGTGTACCACACCATGGATGCTCAGGTTTAGCACAACTGGTCCACGCCTGCTGTGTTGGTTGACAAGAGCTGTGTCAAATCCAGTGTGAAGGTAATTTGTGCATGGTGTATTTGGATGGTGGGGGAGTAACCACATGCTTCAAATGAGAAAGGCAGCCCCCTTTGGCCTGGGTATTATTCCAGTTAACAGCCTGGTGGCTGGCTTTGTTGTGTCTTTCTTCTGTTGTGGCTTCTAAATATCTCTGTCAGTCTGCTTTCCACTGCTGTGACAGAGCACCCGAGAAAAATAGCTTACAAGGAGGGAAGGGTTATTTTGATCATGGTTTTTAGTCTGTGATCCGGTGGTCCCACTGGTCTTTAGCTTGTGTAAGGCAGGGTGCATCATCGTAGAATATGGTGGAGCAACCTGCTTACCTTACTGTGGCTGGGAAGAAGGCAAGAAGGAAGAGGAAAGTTGGGAGGAGAAGAAGTTAGTAGTAGTGGATGAGGAACCCTAAAATCCCCTTCAAGGGCATGATACTGGTGACCTAACTCCTTCCCTCCTCCTTCCACCATGCCCCTGTTTTATCGTGAGCTGGTGACCAAGCCTAAGGCTTGTGGATCTTTGGAAGACAGTTAAGATCCAAACCATAACAATTTGCTTTCATGGAGTGTTCAGTTATGGGTATTACCAACTTAGTTATGGGTAGTAAGGATAATACAATGAACTAGACAGATTCTATCCTTGTCTTCACACATTTTATATTCTAATAGAGATGACAGAAAAAAAATAATTTAAACAACCTATGTTAACAATGCTTTACCCTACATTATTATAAAGGCCAGGAAGGATAGTTAATACACTAAAAGGCTAAACAGAAAATGACATCTCATTGAACAGGGTGGCGAGAGAGGGTATCTCTGAGCTGACTGAAGTAAACACATCAAGGCATGTTTCAGATGAAATGTCAGAGCATGAAGAGGCTTTGCCTGGAGAATTCCAAGGATAATAACAGACGGCAGCAAGTAGCAGAGGAGATTATGCCTCCAGAGCAGCAGGGAGAAGGTGAGGTGGGGCAGGGCCTGGAGTCACCTTTGTTCCTGAGGTCATGGGAGAGTGGAGATTTGCAGACCTGTGTATGTGTCTATCACTGTCTTCACAGCCGGAATAGTTGTATTCTAGCAAATCTGGCTGTGCATGAGCCAGGGAAGCTGGCATTTCTGCACACATCTTTGCAACAGCAAAGAGACAGGCAACGAAAGGCATTTTGGGAAACAATAATCTCATTTACAAAAGAAAAGAGTCTGGTTGCAAAAAAGGAGTGGCATGGGTTCTGACCACCTTGTGGAAAGTACTGAGTATCAAGTGTGTTTTCTAGGCACCATGATGGTGGCATTAGAATCTGGAACTTACATGCAGCCTAAGTGTCCTTTACCTTCTGGCTCCTATGGCTCCCCAAACCCTGCTGATACCTTCCACCACCTAGGTAAGACCTGAGACATTTCCAGGATTACAGACAAGATCCCTGTCTGTTAGTTGCTATTTAATCATTGTTATTAATTTAATATTTCAACATTTTGAATGCTGCCTCTACCAGCTGCATAGAACTATTATGATACTTTACCTGTGTTCAGGTAGGTTGGGCAGACTCCAGACACATTCGGAAGGCTCTTTTTTCCTAAGTAGCAGCTTGGGAACCCAGAGAAATACAGAGCAAATGTCAAGAAATGCTTCTGATTTGATTCAATGGGCTTATTTGTTTTCTTGTTTAAATTCCTTCTCCATTCACTGCCTTGACTCTCTCTCTTTAAGACACGGGTTATTTTCCTGTTGACAACCTGGATAGTTTCTCAGACCTACAGTAGACAGCCATGCTCCTTCACAGGGCTTTGAGACACTTTGTACAGTGTCACCTCTCGGTGTTAACATTTGCTTCCCTTACACTTTCCCGTACAGCTTAGCACAGCAAGAGTGACACAGCAAGAATTTCACACCCTTGTGTGCACTTGCCTTGACCCCTCACAACAAGGTGTGCTTCACCTGTTTGTTTGTTTGTTTGTTTATTTATTTATTTATTTATTTATGCTTGTCAATCTTTTTCAGTCTTCTCTCTCCCAAAGAGTTGTTCCTGCCCTTCCACAATGGCCATGGAAATGTATTGACATTTAGAAAATTTATTCCTGACTAAACCATATTATTTAATATTAGCAATGTCCATCTGAACCCTGTTCATTGGGTTCATCAGATGCAGAACCTGCACTCATTCCTAACCCTTGTCTTCCCCTGCTCAGGCTCTTTTGAGAACAGCTCCATCTCTGTTTTCCTTTACATCAACTTAAGTGAACTAAGAAAAACAAGTGTCCTGTTTAAAGAACTCTTGATCAGAACATTTGGTCTTTGGAATAGCTGCAGACCTTGATGCTATGTGGCCTCAGGCCTGCTGTGTGTTAGTGGCTTTTGTTCAGAGAACAAATGAAGGGTCTAACTCATATCTAGTTATTTGGTGGAACCGTTAGATTGAATGGCTAATCTTAGCAGGAGGCTAGCAAGTTTGGGGCCAGCTTGGGCTATATGGTGAGACCCTATCTTTCTTTCTTTCTTTCTTTCTTTCTTTCTTTCTTTCTTTCTTTCTTTCTTTCTTTCTTTCTTTCTTTCTTTCTTTCTTTAGATTTCTGTCACTTCCCCACTGCCGCCTCCCATTTCCCTCCCCCAATCAAGTCCCCCTCCCTCGTCAGCCCAAAGAGCAATCAGGGTTCCCTGCCCTGTGGGAAGTCCAAGGACCACCCACCTTCATCCAGGTCTAGTAAGGTGAGCATTCAAACTGCCTAGGCTCCCACAAAGCCAATACGTGCAGTAGGATCAAAGAACCCATTGCCATTGTTCTTGAGTTCTCAGTAGTCCTCATTGTCCGCTATATTCAGCGAGTCCGGTTGAGACCCTATCTTATACATACCTCCAGGAAAGTCCTTCTTGCTAGAGTTTCAAAAACTGTGTGTTTATTTCCATCTGAGTGGCATGCTTAACAATTGTCAATCTGCATTTCTTTCGCTGTCAGTGAATTCTCCCCCTACAAGGACCAAGCATCTGTATAACTGAGCTTTCCTTCACTGACAAACACGTGATCAAACACACATAAGAAGTAAAAAGCAAGTGTAAGGATGGAGACAGGCAGATCTCAGAGATGTTCTGGCCAGGCTACCCAGCTCACTGGTGAGCTTCACGTTCAGTGAGAGCCCTATCTCCAGTAAGGCAGAGAGCAAGATGTAGGCCTCTGATGTTAAACTCTGGCATCTGTAGTGCACGCACACACCATAGTCATCATCTACTCAATCACCTGCCTTCACCACTACCACCCACCTTCTTAAAAACTCAAATAAACCATGAAGGAAAAGGTTCATTTAGGCTCGGCATTTGGAATATTTTGGTTCATTATTGACCCAGTCACTTAAGGGTCTGTGGCAATGCAAGGTGGCTGGAGCACATGATAGATGAGGATGTTCACCTGTGATGGGGCCAAAGCTCCAATATCTCCTTTAGCTAGTTGCTAGTTTACTTTGTCTGAGCTCCTCCTCCATCACAAGCCATCTCTCCATAGCTCTGGAGCAACCGAGTCTTCAACATGTGGATCCATGAGGGGCTGTTTAAGATACAAACTACAGCAGAATCTTTAGTCTTTGAGTTCTTGCGACATTGGGTCATTGTCAAAGCTGGTCTAGGAAGCCCCTTCTCTAGAACCACACTGGAAAAAAAAATCAGTACAGAGTGGTTCTGAGAGTGTGACGGCAGTGATTTTGAGACAGCGTCAGTGAGAAAGATCAGAAGGAGCCCGCTCCCCTTCTGCTGCTGCCTCGAGCCACATTCGGAGGACTCCATAGTGTAGCAACATCTGCTCTAACACTATATGGGGGCCCCAGTGACTTTGTACATGGAACTGTAGTCACCACTTTCTGCTATGAATCTGCCAGGGCTTGCTTACATTTAGGGGATGGCATCATATGGCTTTTCACAGTTTTATCTTTGCCCCACTCCTCCTGTCTCTGCTTCATTGTCTCTTGTTGCTGCCCATAAACCACTCGCCGCCACTTCCTAGTAACACAGGGTCCAAGTAAAATCCAGGGCGCCTAGTTAGAGTGGAACTTCAGATAAATTACAAATAACATTGTGGACTAAGTTTGTTGAAACGCCTAACTGGGGCATATTTATTTTAAGACTTTATTGTTTATCTAAAATTCAGAGTTAACTGAGCATCCTGTTACTGCTGGCTGAGTCTAGCAATCCCGCTCACGTCCTCAAGGACATTTTCCTTGTTTCAGGAGCACATTTTCTTCCTCCTCTCCTAAGCTGCCATATGGGAAATATTCAGAATTCCTTTCATTTCCTCTAAAAGAAAACTTCTATTTCCTCTCAATTTAGTTTGGCTGTTTCTGTGTTGTTTTGGTTCTTTATTTAATAATGCCTTATGAAAATCTAGCATGGTTATTTATTTATCTTTTTGTTCTTACTAAACTTTTCCTGGAGGCAGGATCCATGGTCTGTTCTATTTTTTTTTACTATTTCTAGAAAGTACCTAAGTGGTTGCACCCAATTATTTTTTCAACAGTGTTTGGGTCAGGTGCATCACTGCACTGGTATTCCAAGTCATGCAGAGAAAAGCAAGAAACAGGGGAGATTCAGAGATTGAAAGCTCATGCTTCTCTTCAAGAGGACGTTGGTTCAGTTCCCACTCACACTGGTTGACTCACAGCTGCCTGTAACTCCAGGTCCAGGGAGGGCTCTAAGCCCCCCTCACTCCCCTTTTTTTTAAAACTCCATGGCATTGTACCTATGTACCAAAATAGAAATACACATGATTAAAACAAAATATTTTTCTTTTAAAGAGAGAAAAGCCTCACATCCTCTGGAACTGTAGTGACAGGTGGTTGTGAGAACCATGTGAGTGCTGGGAATTGAACTCAGGTCCTTTGCAAGACCAGCCAGAGCTCTTACCTGCCGAGCCATCTCTCTTGTCCCATTCCTTCCCTTCTTAGTCTTCAGCTTTTCCTGATTTTTTTCTTTCCTTCTTCTCCTTTTGCTTTTTGCCAGTCTGTTTTCAGCTCCATTCCCAGAGTGAAAGGTCTTGGCTAGTAGATCCTTCAGAAGGTGGAGTCAGCAGTGCTGCCCTTTCAGAATAAATATCAAGAGCTGGAGAGCATCCACAGCTTTCATAGTGCTGTCTTCTCGGAATTATCTTAAGAGAAAAACTAAGAGGCTAAAGATTTATATTCAGTTACAAGTTTGTGAGATTATAAGGCTAGAGAGATGTCTTGTTGATTAAGAACACTGGATACTCTTCCAGAGGACCTGGATGGGTTCAATTTTCAATACCCTATGGCAGCTGACAACCATCTGTAACCCCAACTACAGGGCATCCAATGTCCTCTACAGCCTCCACAAACATCAGAGACATACATACTGCATGGACATACATGCAGGCAAACACACACACACACACACACACACACAAGATAAATCTAAAAAGTAAAGAGAATTTTGAGAATCAATAAATCCGAGGCATTCATGTAATAAATTGTATGAAACTATTGAGATAGTTTTTTAGTAATGACAGAGGAATGGTTCATGGTTGCCATTGTGAAAATGAGTCCAAGTTTTAAACAATGTAATGTATAGACAGTGAACAGTGCACTAGTGAGCTTGGAGCCATAGCCATAGAGGCAGATCCATTGGGACGTACTGCTTTTTAGTTGAAATTCTGGGAAAATTTGCTGGTTTTCAGAGTGCTTGCATAAGTTAAAGAGAGTAAAATCTAGCTTATCAAGCTGTTTTATGCATCTACATCAAATAATGTCTGTGGCAATCCTGTCACATGGTAAGAATTCACGAAATGATATAAATATACAAACATTTAAAATGGAAACACCCAAGTACCTATGCGAAAGTATTAGCACGGCATGCTTGTCAGCTGTGACAAAAGGCTAAAGGATAATCGGTTTAAAAGAGGAAAGGCTGACTTGGGATCTTAGCCCATGGTTATTAGCTTTCTTGCTCTGGGGCCGTGAGACGGCTAACACCACGGTGGAGCATGAACAAAGCCAGTCACCTCACACTAATCAGGAAATGAAAGTAGAGTTAAAGGTTTTAGGGTCTCAATGCCCCCTTCAGGAGTGTGTCCTCCAGTGGTCAAACTTTCTTTCACTATGCCTTGTCTTTTATGTATGTATATAGGCATGTGTGTATGTATGTATGTATATTGTATGTATATGGGGTTATGTACATGTGAATGCAGGTGCGAGAAGAGGCTGGGGGCCACAGATTCTTCTGGAGCTGAGTTCCAGGTAACTGTGAGTTGTTTGTAGTAGATGCTGGAAATAATTAGAGTTCTCTGGAAAAGCACCATGGGCTCCAGCTGTTTCTCCAATCCACCATGTCCCACCTTTTAAAAGATTTGCCACTTCTCAGTATTACTGATGACTGATGACCAAGGTAACAGCACAGTCTTTCACAGTCACTTACATGAATGTTTTCCAACAAAGCAAAATCTTAACTGAGACTGGCCAGACATAGTAGCATGGATTCCTCACCTGATGCCAACTTGAAGGCATCACAAGATGACCTCACTTGATCTCAATAATAAGAACTCGTGGTTTCCAAATATCATGGATCAGTTCAAGAATGCTATATTAATTACTCGTGGTGAAGAGATGTTTGTGTGAGTGATGTTTAGTCACACAGGACAGGATAAACTTTTCCCTGGTTACGTGCCTGATTAAAGACCCAGAGAAGCTGAAGAGGACATTCTTCTTTTGTTTCAAGACCGTGTCACTTTGCACGTTGGTATTTCCACTACCTTATGTCGCTCTGATGGGCTTCTGGGTTTCAGTGACTTTTGTGTCCTTCTGTGTTTATCTCTCTCTGTCTGAAAAATGACAGTTTATAATGAGAAAACAAATTTGCAGTTGAAAGCAGCACCGAGATGGCAGGAAGGAGCACTCGCACAAGGCACAGCCACTTCAGCCTTAGCAAGGAGAAAATGTACCAAGAAATCCAGCTGATTTTGTTGGCCAGATGTGACAGACACTTCTACTTTATTCTTTCCAAAGCATTAGTACTTGTCGGAGTGAAGTGTGATGGGAGGGACTTGCTCTGTCCTCCCCTTTCTTCATCATACTGGTCTTTGGCATATCCCCCTTTCATCAAACTGAGAAATCTATGTAACCACTTTAGGCTTGGTTGTTCTCCCACTGCTATTTTGAGCTCACATTCACCTTTCCATTCACAATGCTATGTGTATTGTCTTAGTTGTAGCTTAGAGTTTGGATAACATAATGAATCAGGAGATGTTACTGCGCAGAACACATATTTAGAGAAGACAGTGGTACTGTGTGTTTGTGGGGGAGATGGCTGGGTCTCTCAAAAACTCAAGAGAAATAAACAAAACAAGGATACAAAACAAGTCCACTAAAATCTAGATTATTAATCCAGGCAACAATAAATCACAAATGATAATTGAAAGAATATTATTTGCAACAGAGGTTATCCTCTGACAAAAGCATGTATCCCCAATCCTAAACACCCCTTACACCCTAGATTCCTAAATTGCCATGTCTTCATTCAGAGTTCTATAAGATCAATTTTGATGAAAATTTGGCCATGGGATTTATGGTGTAGAGAATTGTCGTGCCCTCTTACATCACATAGGGAGCAGAGGTCAGAAGATAGACAGTTCCAGTTTAGCATGGGCTACATGGGAGATCATGTCTCAACAAAAACCTTTTGCCCCAAACGGCTGTACTTTCTTTCTCACCCAAACACACTCACTGAAAAAGTTACCTGGGTTCTTTGCTTCCAGCATAGACTGAGTTTCTGTCTTGTTTGTTTTCACATGTTCAGACAAGATTGGTTTGAGCTGCCTTAGCCATATCACCGTCTGGGGAGAATATGTGGCATTGAAATGATATGAATGGTGACCTTCTAAAAGATAGGAGTTCATCCCATTCCCAAGAATATCTGAAAGTGATCTTATTTGCAAAAAAAGTTTAGAAGATGTCATGAGGACTCTTGAGCACCTCCTGGATTTTATAGGTAAAAGAGTCACATTGAGGAGAGGGGGGAGGGGAGAGAGAGAGAGAGAGAGAGAGAGAGAGAGAGAGAGAGAGAGAGTTGTCCTGGAAAACTATGTGAACCAGGAGCTGCAGAATGGGAGAAGGGGCACAACCTTCTCACACCTGGGCTTGGACTTCTGGCTAGTTGAATCATGAGAGTAAATTCATGTCTCTTAAAGCCATCCAGCTTGTGGTAAACTCTCATAGTTGTTCCAGGGAGCTCAGACAGGCATCTTCTAGAGTTAGCAGGTCAGAGTTCTAGTCCCTGATTAGATATGATCTTGGAGAAATAGGCAAACCTCTCCCCAGTCCTGATCTATAAAAATGGGGAGAATCAGACTGGCAATATGTTCTTAGTTGTGGACAGGGAGCTAGTGTATGTGCATAGTAGGACCATGAACAGTGTTTGCTTGAACAGTGGCAGAGAGCCCTCTAAAGGTATATCTTTTGCTACACAGAAACTACCTTTGATATTTAAAGGTCAGCTTAGTTTCTTCTTTCACCAAGTGAGAACATTTTCAAACACCCTAACAAAGCTTTACTTCAGCACCATGGATAGGGCTTTGAAGCCACCGGTATGGCTTATTGCCCTCATTGGATACACTGAGCATGTGGATTTAGTTCTATCATACATTCCAATACTATTTCATGGCACTTTAATAATACTGATATGTCTTTGTTTCATTGTCCTCATTCACTCTTAGTTTGAGACAGCACTATAGTTTTGCAGGGTTAACACAGGTCTTTTGTAACACCCATGGAACCTTGGACATAGTATATTTGTGGTAAGCAAGGTTCCATGGTAGTTTCTGCAATGCTGATGAACTAATGGAATCAGTCCCACGAGAGAGTCTGTGAGAAAGAGTCTAATGAGAAACACTGTTATTCCTTTGAAGACTGTTAATTGTTAACACCTGTGTTCTCTGTACTATCCTTTGGTTAAGTAAACAAGTTGGCTTAAACCAGCAGTTCTCAAATTTGTTTAAAGATGTAGTTGTCAAACTTAATGTGACCAATAAAGGTTTTTTTTTTTTTTTTTTTTTTTTTTTTAGAATTGTATCTATTGCTACCTTGAAAACCATAAGACCTCTTCTTGGTAAAGTCTGAACTGAGGTATAACACTTGGCATAAAAATCTTAAATGACACACAACAAATACACACTGAGGGCTTCTGAGAGAGGGGGAGAATCGGTCTTCTCTAGGGATGAGCCCCTGATAGATAGTCCACTTTCACCTGGTCAACCCTCAATGAATCACATATGAGCAACACTGGGTGAACTCGACAGGATATATTTATACTGTAACACTAATGCATCAGGATTAATAAAAACCCAGAGACTGATACTGCAGTTCAACCTGAAGGTCAGAAAAGCAAAGCAGTCAGCCACTGACTCTTACCTCAACTTCAGTCCGAAATGGCGATCCCGCCTCCAGGAATCCTCAGAATGAGACTAAGCCTGATAATTATCTCCTTCCATTTTATATTTCTGTCTAGTGCTGGGATTAAAGGTGTGCACCACTACTGCCAGGTTTCTATGACAAACTAGTGTGGCTACTGGGATTAAAGGTGTGTGTCACCACTGCCTGGTCTGTAAGGCTGATCAGTGGGGCTGTTCTACTCTCTGATCTTAAGGGCAAGCTTTATTTATTAAAATACAAACAAAATGTCACTACAGTAACAATTAAAGAAGAAGAGCTTAATTACTTGGGAGGGAGTGGGGGGAACTTGGGTGTAGCTGGAGATGGAAATGATGTAAATACAATATTTGCATATGAAATTGTAAAAAAAATAGGTGAGAAGAGCTAACAAATATGTAGCCGTTAACTACTACTTCAAAAGCTAATTATGCCTTGCAGAATTGTAGCTTCGGTGTATTAGACATTTAATCTTTGCAAATATAGCTAAAGCCATGAGGGCCAGATGGTAATTTATCTAACGACCACAGAGAAGGTTCACAGAGTGAAAGGCAGAGGTAATTTTTCCAAGGCTTAAACTGTCTCATTCCCACTCACGTTTTCCCAAGAGCCTCCCATATACAAAGTGTTTAATAATCAGAAAGACTAATGTCCAACTTTGTTGAAAATGCTTTCAAATGCGCAAAAGTTTAACGAAGGTCATAATAGGGATATTTAACCATGTCTGGTTAAATTGCCAAGGGCAATCAATGGTTGCAGAGAGAGGAGGAACCAGTCCTCCTCAAAGGTGGGCTCATGAGCTCATCAAGACGACCCTCTCAAGTGCTCAGCCCTGAACACATGAACATAAGCAACAGTAAGCAGACCCAGTAGGTTTCCTATATGTGTGTAGCAATAATAATTTAGAAAAGGTCACTAATTTGAGAGAGAGAGGCAGAGAGACAGAGGGAGAGAGAGACAGAGACAGAGACAGAGAGAGAGTGGGCGGGCCTGGGAAGATTTGGAGGTGGGAGAGGGAGACATGGAAATAATGTAGATAGAATGTTAATTTATGATGTTTTCAAAAAGACAAAAATAAGTTTTGAAAATGCAAAACTTAAACTCGGGAAATAAATGAATCTAGGCACTTAATAACCTGGGCAGTAATGCTACTGGTGTTTAAATATCTACAAGACTAAGGTGGAAAGCAGTGTATAATAATCAACAGTTGTCTTGTAAATAATAAATATATAAGACAAATTTCAAGGCCTGTCTGCAGAGCCAACCATCTGTAATACTGGCCCCAGATGCACTGGATGCTCTTTCGCTTTTGTTGGAATTCATCACCCTGTACACAGTACCTGGAATATAAACCTGAAGACCTTGTAGATTGTGAGTTCCTGTCTTGAGGTTTGGCCCTTCTCTCAGCAAAGGAACTGTCACCAGTATCCTTGAGATGTGTCTCACATTGTCATGGAAGTTCTGTTGTTAGAGAAAAAGCACCAGGGAACCGCTCTGTTTTCATCTGACACACTGACTGCGTGGCAGCTTGCTTCTAGGAGCCGAGGTGGCTTCTGAATACTAATGTGCCCATTGTGTCTACTTTCCAGAGTGAAGTCCAAGACTTGCACTCTTGGTTCATCCACCGTACAAATTCCCTTCATTACCACAGCGTCCTCTGACATCCTAAAAGTCTGCCTTGAAAGAAATCATCCCCACTGAACGCCATCAACAAATGAACTCTGACAAGTAAACAATTTGCAGCAGTGGAATTTTGAAGTCTGGGCTGGGACTGTCTTGGGCTCCTGACAATTTCCTATCACAGGTTCTCATACAATGTAGCCAGTGTCCTTCCTCCCTGAAAGACCATGGGGGAACCAATAGGAGTGAGGTGTTTTTTTTTTTTTTTTTTTTTTTTTAATCTTAACAAGCTGCAACACTTTCAAGTTTAGTCAATTAGCTTAGGAAGCTTGACATACCACCTTTGCCTTCAGCACGCTTCACCTGCTGTTGCCAGTGGAGGCTGGGTGCATTAGTTAGAAGCGCAAAGATTCCACTAGCTAAGCAATCTCACCAAGTGCCATGCAGGAAGATCTCAGAACCTTTGGCGTGTGTAGCACTAATCTCCTTTAGGATGTGCAAGTGACTATTTCTGAGGCAACTCCAATAAAAGGCAATCAATATTTTTGTTAGCAAAGCTCATATGAACTTACATAGACTGTAGCAGCATGTATAGGGTCTGCACACGTGCACACCTGCAAGAGTCCAGTTTCTGTGTCCATGGATTCAGTTGACAGCAGATTGAAAATACTTGGGTAAAAGTGTCTATATTGAACATATACACATTTTGGGGGTGTCTTTATTCCCTAAACAATACAGTTTGGCCAGTTTTTAGAAGGTGCTTACATTGTATTATCTACTAGGAGTAATTTAGAGATGGTTTAAAGTTCCCAAGACGGTGTGCACAGATGTTAGGCAATATTATGCCATTTTCTAAATGTGATCTGTGGAGCTGGTGCTCACAGGGGCTCTGGAGCCTGTTCCTGCAGACACCAAGAGATACTTATCTATACTTATAAGCACAAGAACTTGGCTAGATATTAGAGAACATCTTATGTCAGATCTCCTTTTCTTCCAGGAGAAGATACACTTATCATACCCTCAAGGGAAACAGACCATGAACTCTCCAGCACCCAGCAGAGCCTCTGTGCTGGCCGCAAGGAGATGACAGGCCCGAGTCAGGAAATGGACCTTTGCCCTGTCTGTTCTTTGCTTTTTTATATCCAAAGGCGATGACCTCGAAACAGAGCAAAACAGCACTCTTTGGCTGTTAATCAGTTTGTTTGTCCTGCAAATATTTATTGAGCACATTTCATACGCCAGACAGAAATTGGCCCAGACTCCAAACTGCCATACGTTTGAAGCAAACACTTCAGTTTACATGGAGAGAGTTGGAAAATAAGCTGAAACAAGAGAAGTCAACATTGTCCAAACTGTGTGTCCAGGACTCACTCTGAGACACTGACATTGTAAATGGAGCCCTGATTCATGCTCTGCACATTAGAGAGACCAGATGTTTCTGGAAGTGACAGGAGAATGACCGGAATTATTCCATCAGTCTCCACCTCCATAGGAACTGGGGCAACTCTGATTGGGTGCTGTGCAAAGTTACTAAAATTTCTAAGAGGACTGAGTTCCTTCAGGAAAACCTAAACGACAAGCTTCCTTTCTAACGTCTTTCCCAGAAGGCTAAGCGCATCAGGCTATGGTTTCTCATATTGCCTCCCAAAGATATTACTTATATGCCAGACTTAGTCTCAGAAATCTCAGAAGAAAGCTGATAAATTAGAAGATGAAAAGAAAAAAAAATGAAGATAGGAAAAGGAGACATGAAATAAGAGAGAAGACTGTTGGACTAGCTAGGGAGTGCCAGAAAGAGAAGTCAACTTAAAAAACTTAACTCTGTAATTGAAATGTAATATTCATAAGGAAAATTATATGCCTCTTAATTAACTGTATAGCTAATGTAATTTTACAAAATAGCAATATATTTTAGTGAAGATTAAGAAATAGGCAGAAGGGTTATGGATGGTTATGACCCACCACATGGATACTGGGGATCAAACCCATATCCTCTGGAAGAGTACCCACTGCTCTGACCTGCAAAGCAATCTCTCCAGCTCCCTGGCTTAGAAATCACTTGTTTGGATAGATAATCCTGTGGAGTCTTCAAGACAAATAGTAAGGCTAATAAGTATATCTGCGAGGTCCCAAGGTGTCACTGCTACCATAAAATATTATCACATGCATTCCCATGGATACTCACATAAAAACTAGAAATAAACTTTAACAATGCCCTGTGTGACAGCATCAAGAAAAATTAGAGTTCACAGGAAATCAATGTGTTTTGTGGTTGTTCATTTGTTTTGATTTGTTTTCTTAAAAAGTGCTAGATTTTGAGCTTGAACATCATCAAACATTATTAAAAGCAATAAGAAATGAAATGAATTGGAACACACTTATGGGATGGAAGATTAATTTTGTTATAAATTCTCTAAAAATTGATACACTGATTCTATAGAATCCCAAGCAATACCTCCCTAAGGGGTTTGAAGCCATTAAAAACTCAGTTCTAGAGGGATGCAAGTACGCTACCTGCAGATATTCACCAACCCTCCTCTCTTTCAAATCCAATCCCCCAGTCTCCACCCCAGCTTGATGAGCAAACACTGCAGTCCACTCTTTCCCTCTGACCCCACCTTCCACAGACCACATAACCTTCTCATTCAACCTCCCTTCCATATTATCCGAGCCGCCAGCACCAGCAGGCTTTCCCTGGAAACACACCAACCTCACCGTCCAGGGAAACATTGCAGGCTAAACATGTAGACTGCAATTCTCCCCCTCTCCTCCAAATCAGATTCCCCAGTTTTGTTCCCAATTTGTAGCACACCGTCTGCTGCAGCCTCCCTTCCCTCCCTGCCCCCATCTCTAGTGTATCTCACAGATCTTCTCCTCTAAACTTCCCTGCCCTCCTCCACTCATTGCTCATCTCAGCCCCCAACTCCAGCAGGCATTCCCCAGAAAACCACAGGCCATCCCAGAGAGAGAAGCGGGTAGACTAACTGCCAATCTTTCCTATCCTCCCAGTCCACCCACCCACTCTCGTGCCATCTCTATAGCAGGCCACGTGATTCAGCCTCCTCTTGCTCTCTACCCCCATCTCCAGAGGATCACATAGATCTTTTGCTCCAACCGTCCTTACCATTCCTCCTATCATCCCAGCCCCCAAGTCCACCAGGACAATATATCTCTACTAGAGACCAATGGCCCCACCACTGCAGCCCTGAGGATTGTAACATAGCTGAAACAGAAGGCAAAGACATTTATAAATATAATAATAGATGAAGGTTCTTAGAGAGGGATATAAATACATTCCTTAAAAAATGGTGAAAATACAGAGTGGAAGAAAATGAATGTAACTGTCTAAGACCTGAAAATGGAAGTAGAATAAATAAAGAAAACCCAAACTGGGGGAAATCTAGGAATTAAAAATTTAGCAACTTGAACAGGAACCTCAGAGGCAAGCCGCAGCAACAGAATACAAGAAATGGAAGAAAGAACTTCAGGCATTGAAGACACGATAAAAGAAATGGATTTCTCAGTCAAAAAATATATGAAATCTAAAAAGCCAGTGACACAAGACATCCAGGAAATCTGGGGCACTATGAAAAGACACAATCTAAGAATGGTAGAAATAGAAGAGGGATAGCAAACCTAGGTTAAAGGCATAAAGCATATTTTCAACAAAAATCACAGGAAAAAGTTTCCCTAACCTAAAGAAGGTTGATGCCTATCAAGTTAAAAGAAGCTTATACAACACCAAAATAGTTTGTACCAGAAAAAGAAAGTCCCTGTTGGCACATAAATCAAAACACTAATTGTACGGAACAAAGAAGGAATATAAAAAGATTCAGTTGAAAAAGGCCAAGAAGCATATGAAGGCAGACCCATTAGAATAATACCCAAATTCTCAATGGAGACTTCAAAAGTCAGAAGGGCTTGAACAATTACCAAATCCTAGGAGACCACAGATGCCAGTCTAGACTTCTATACCCAGTAAAATTTTCAATCGCAATAGATGAAGAAAATAAGACTTTCCATGTTAAAACTAAAGTTAAGCAATATCAGTCTACAAACTCAGGCCTGCATAAGGCTCTATGAGAAAAACTCATTTAAAGAGGTTAACTACACTCAAGGAAACATAAGGAATAAATAATCTCCACTAGCAATACAAAAGAGGGGAAACACACACACACACATACACACACACACTTCACCACCACCACCACAACAACAACAGCAACAGAAAAATGATAGGAATCAACGAAGAGTGCTCTTTAATATCTCTCAACATCAATGGTCTCAATCTCCCCAATATGAAAACACAGACTAACAAAATGGATGGGAAAACAAGATCCATTTCTCTGCTCCATCCAAGGAACACCTCAATATCAAGGATAGACATCAATTCAGGGTAAAAGGATGAACTAAGATATCCCAAGCAAATAGGCCTAAGAAGCAACCTGGGATAGTCATAAAATAGACTTCGAACCAAAACTAACTGGAGAAGTAGAGGCTATGACATACTCATCATCAAAGGAGAAATCTGCCAAGAGACACTGTAATTCTTAATATTTATATATCAAACACAAAGGTGTCCAAGTTAATCAAAGAACCACTTCAGCATCTTAAATTACATATTGACCCTCTCACACAGATAGTGAGAGACTTCAAAATTCTACACTCACCACTACACAGGCCATGTAGAGAAACAAAACAAAGAAATGCTGGGGCTAGCTGATACTATAAACCAAAAGAGCCTAATAGATATTTACAAAACATTTCCCCCCAACCAAAACAATATACCTTATTCTCAGCATCTCATGGAACTTTCTCCAAAACTGACCACATACTCAGACACAGAACAAACTGCAGCAGATAGAAGAAAATTGAAACAACACCCTGCATCCTATCTGTCCACCACAGATTAAAACAATATGAACAGCAGAAGAAAATTTACAGACTAATGGAAACTAAACATCTCACTACTGAATGCAAGCAACATGGGTCAAGAAAGAAATTAAAGACTTTCTAGAATTAAATAAAAATGAAGACACAATATACCCAAACTGATGGAACACAGTGAAGGCTGTTTTACGAAGTACAAAGTGCCTACATGAAAAAAAAAACATACTAGAAACTTTCACAATGGCTTCAAATAATATCAAATATTTTGGTATAGCTAACCAAGCAAGTGAAAGACTTGTATGATAAAAAACTTCAAGTCAGTGAAGAAAGAAATTGAAGAAGATATCAGAAGATGGAAAGATCTCCCATGCTCATGGATCAGTAGGATTAGCATAACAAAAATGGCCATCATACCAAGTGCAATCTCCAGATACAATGCAATCTCCATGAAATTTCTAACACAATTCTTCACAAATTTTGAAAGGACAATTTTTCAGCTTCATATGGAAAACACACAAACACAAAACCCAGTTAAAAGCAATCCTTAATAATAAAAGAACTGTGAGAAGTATCGCTATCCCCAATTTTAAGTTTTACTACAGAGAATAAAAATATGCATTTAAAAGAATGTTTTATAGAAGAAAAATAGCATGGTATTGGCACAAAGCAGACACATTGATCAATAGAATCGAATTGAAGACTGAAGCATAAATTCACACACCTATAGACACCTGACTTTTCTATTTTCTTTTTTATTTATTTATTTTATCTATTTTACATCCTGACTATAGTCTTCCTTTCCTCCACTCTTCTCATTCCCTCCCCCTCCACCTCCTCTCTGTTCTCTCTCCCAATCTACCTTCTATTTCTGTTTAGAAAAAAAGCTGGCTTCCCACAAATATCAACAAAACATGGCATGTCAAGTTGCATTAAGACTAAGCACCTCCCCTTGTACTAAGGCTAGGCAAGGCAACACAATGTAAGGACTAGGTTCCCAAAGACCAGCCAAGAATTAGGGATGGACTCTGCTTCCACTGTTAGGAGTTCTGCAACAAGACCAAGCTACACAGCTGTTACATATATGTGAATGGCATAGATGGGTACCATGTAGGCATCCTGGTAGTCAGTTCAAATGCTATGAACTCCTTTTCTCACAAGAACTTGAATTCCCCTTGCATAAGTGACCCCATTCTTGGACCATGTTCCAACACATGTGGAAATAAATAACCAATATTTGATTATTGACTTAAGGCCTACTCTATAAGATGGAACCCATAACCAATATTTCTTGAGCCTGAGACTAGACAGACCACAGATCTAGAGCAAATCCAAATAATACTGTTCCAAAAGAAAAAAAATGTTAAAATGATTCCTGACATTCTGTTATACATATACATGAACACCTTGCTCAGCCATCATCAGAGAAGCTTTCTTCTGCAGCCGATGGGAACAACTACAAAGATGCACAGACAGACATCATCCAGAGAGTGAAAGACCGTGGGGCACTTAGCCCTACATGGGATGTCACCATCAAATCTCTCCCATCAGGGTTCAGAGAACCACATGGAAGAAGAGGTGAAAACCATATGAGAGCAAGAGGGCATGGAGGACACCAAGAAAACAAGGTCCTCTAAGTCAACATGATCAAAGATCATATGAACTCACAGGAGCTGCATAGGGTCCTAGAGTTGAAAGAGAAAGTAGACACACACCCCTATTCCTAATCCAGAACACTCTCAATTAATAACCACTTGTATATGTAAATTTAGTTTCCACCAAGGGAGTCTCATGGGGGATACAAACCACTCCTAAGGGTAGGCTGTATGACCTGCAGTAGTTAACCACCAGAAAACAAGCTCAAGGGCATCTTCGGATGTTCTGTTCTGTGCCTAATAATGTCATGTCATGGGCTTTTCTTTTATCTTAACTTTTAAATTTTTATACAGATGTTTTCCTTCTTCCCACAACCCTGCAGGTCCTTTCTGTATCTAGAACGACTTTTAGTTTAGTGTGGGTATAGGATTCCTGAGTGTGCGAACATGTGGATCTCTGAACCTTGTGCCTTCTCTTGGGCTCTTTTCCTCCTATTCTTTTGTTTTGTCCCACTCTGACGTGTTAGTTCTTGTTTTATTTTATTGCATTTTTCATCATAGTTACTATTCTGTTGATGTGAAGAGACACCATGACCGTGGCAACTCTTATAAAGAAAAAACATTTAATCAGTGCTGGTTTACAGTTTCAAAGGTTTAGTCCATTATCATCATGATTGGAAGCAGGGCAGAACACAGGGAGACATGGTGCTGGAGAAGTAGCTGATAGCTCTACATCTAGATGGGCAGGTAACAGGAAGAGAGTGCCACTCTGTCTGGCTTGAGCATTTGAAACCCCAAGTCCCATCTCCCTCCAATAAAGCCACACCTATTCCAACAAGGCTAGACCTCCTAGTCCTTTCAAGTGGTACTCCTCCCTACTGACCCAAAATTCTAATATATGAGCCTATGAAGGCCATTCTTATTCAATCCACACTTTTACCTTATTATTATCCCTTAAAAGCCTGTTCATTTCTTAATGAAAGACAAATAAGGGGTGTCTCTGAGTGGGAGGGTAGGTGGAGAGAAATTTGGAGGTGTAGAGAGGGAGGAAATATAATCAGGATATCTTATGTGAGAAAAAAGCCTATCCTCAATAACAGGAAAAATAAAAGAAAATAAAGGATTCTAAAATTTATGTGGAAATGTAAGTGACTTTAAAAGATGTAAGAAATCCTGGGAAAGAAATTAAAAACTCAGAGTTCTTGTACTACAAGACTGTAAGATCACAGTTATCCGGACAGCTTAACAGAGCAGGGAGCAGACTGAGGCTCATGGTTGCTTGCTGACATGTAAAGTCGGTGTAGGGAAGGACTGTCTTGTCAACAAATCTATGTGCAGAAAATAATTCTAGTTGAAATAAAAATTTAATTTGATATGCTATATTACTTTGTTTAGACAAGAAAATGAAGGAAAACAGACAGGGACATTCATACTGCATACAGACAGCAACAAAATGGCAAGGGTTTTGCCATTCCAGATTAAAAAAAAATCATGGTTAAGCATTCAAAAATGGAAAAGTTTGATTTATTTAGACAGACAAAATTAGTGAAAAGCATGTGGATGCAGCCATGTTTTTATTTTTGTAAATCAAAATAGAACCGAAGTGTAGTTTAGTGATAATTGGGTTTGCATTCTGAAAATTAAGTTTGATTCATAACCCTTACTATGCATAAGTGCATCTCATAAAGAGTTGACTATAAAAATGAAAAAGTAACAGGTTCATAAATGTGTATTAGTGAAACTGTTCAAAACAAAGAAAAATTGTCTAAGAGTTATAAAATGAACGAAGTTCTTAAATAGGCAACATACAGAAGTGGTTCACACATCATCCCTCCCCATCCCAATAGGTTATATCTGTACTGGCATTAGGTATGCATGTTTCTGATGCTGTGATAAAACCATGCTCATGATAAACACCATGACCAAAGGCTCTTAAGGAAGAAAAAGTTTCTCTTGGCTTGTGGGATGAGAGGGATGAGACTCCATCATGGTTTGGAAGTGTGGCAGCAAGTGACAGGCAAAATGGCCAGAGAAGTAAGTTTGGTAGATCACAGTGGTGATGAGGGTTTGGACTGGCTGGGTCTGGCTGGGTCTAGTATAGTCTAGTAAATGTTAATGCTTTTCATTTTTAATCTCTGAATGCTAAGAGATGATGATGATTGTGTAGTGAGTCCTGAATAGCTTTAATCCCTTAAAGTTCAGTCCTAGTGTATTAAAGCCAATAAAGTATTCACTAAGCCTGGGCCTGTTGTTACAGTTCTGTTAGCCCAGTTTTGCAGGAGACTGAGGCAGGAGGATTGCAATTTCAAGGATCACCTGGGCTACAGAGTGAGTTCAAGACTAGCCCAGAAAACTTAGCAAGAAAGACTTTGTCTCAAAAACAAAACAAAAGAAAAGAAACAGCAACAAAGAGTAAAATGGGAACTGGGCATTGCCCCCTAGTGGAGTGCTTGCCCTAAATTCAATCCTGTATAAACAACATTAAGTCTTGAGAAATTTTTCTTGGCTATGTTTGTTACTGTGGAGCTATATATTGAGCTTGGACCTTGTTTATGCTAAACACCTGCTCTGTTACTGAGTTGCATCCGTAGCGTGTTACTTGGCCACTTTTGACCTATACAATTAACTATCATATATTTTATCAAATAGTTTCTTGTCCGGGGGAGAAAACTGTTGAAGGGCCTGTCTCTAGATTTCATGAAGTAAATAAGGATTGTTGCTAAGTATTGAAAATAAATGTGACAAAATTGATTCCATGGAAACCGACCTTACATAGGTCAGTGTTTAGATCTCTACTTCCTCAAAGCAGGGCATTGGTCACAACTGCACAGTGGACACCTCTGGCCTGAGAGATACTCAGCTGTAGTAGCGGGTGCCTGCACCTTTGCCTTCTGTGTCCCCAGAGCCCTGCCTCTCTGGAGCTGGTCCTATTTTCCAGCCCACAGTGGTGTCCTGCAGCAGTTGTTGCACTGAGCAGCAAGGCCCGAGTTTAAAGAAAAAGTCATAGCTGACCACTCCTGAAAGAATAATTTACTTCTCATATAATTTGAACTGAAGAGTTCTTGGGTAGCCAGAAGAATAAGCAAAACATTTGGGGCTTTATTTACTTTCTTTTGTAAGGAGAAAGGGGAAAAAATTACATGAACAAATGATATTTTCCTTGGCGACTGATGCCAGGAACATTCTGTTTTGATAAGTTCAATTTTGTCATCGTTATATTAAAGTCAAAATAGAGCTTTCGACTGATTTATACATTTCTCCCTTAAACTTCTCTTCCTTTCTAGAACCGAGCCCCACCCTAGTTTAGAATTCTTCTTTCCTCCTGGATTTATGTCGACGCTGGCATAAACTAAACGAGAAACAATAAAAACAGATTCATGTCGCCCTTTCTGCCCATCACTTTTAGTCTTCCTTGCACTTTATAATACATGCTTCCGCAGAGGAAGGGAGTGCTATTTTTACTTGATGTGAATATAAAAGTAATTTGTTGCCATGGCGATGCAGTCTTTCCATGCTGTGTTTTCCAAACATAGCCTTTGCTAAAGGTTTTATGGAACCAGTCTCTCCTGATACTGTCCATATACAATGGCATGCTTCCCTCACTGGGGTGGGCCAAGCATGAGATGCAGCTTTACTGTCTTTGACAGTGACTTTAAGCTTTTGACTCATGAATCAAGATGAGCCCCTTGAGAAGAGAGAGAAAAAGAGAGAGAGAGAGAACAAGAGAGCATTTGAAAACCCAGAATCCCTGAATTTAACAAAAAATAAGTATAGTGTTCCAATTTCCATGACTTACTTAGGAAAGGAATCATTGCTAACCCTGACAGGGTTCTTCACATTCTCCAGCCAGCCAGTCTCCAAGATGCTATTTCTACATGATTCTTAGTTATAACGTTTCAAATGATACCAGCAACTCTTCAGTTATTTTGAAAACAAAGAAACATCATCAATTTTGTTATTTCCCATTTAAGGGAAATAATAACTGGAACATGGAGAATAAACCCATAGGTTCCAAGAATTGGAATGAATCGATACTTAAGAAAATTGCCTTAAAGGCATGGGAGACGAAGGTAGGCAGGAAAACAATGTGATCAGAGAGATATATCAGCTTGAATTTGGTCATACTACCTGTGTGCTGGTGCTGGGGGCTAGGCAATGTGAACCAATAGGAAGAGGAGATAAAAGAAAACTGTGACCAAAGCAGCAGAACCTGGCCATGGGTTAGCAGCTGAGCAATTTTGGTTAGTTATTAAATAACCCACCAACAGATTTGGTCAGAGTTAATATTTATACATTCAGTGGATGGGGAAAATGCATTCTTTGATTAGGTTGTTCATATGCATGTTAATGTTCGTTGATCACTGACTGGGGCAGGGTAGACTCTTCCCCAAAGATAAGGGACAGCAAAGTAACATGAAGCCTGAATGAACGGAAAGATACAATAATGTGTAAACACACAAAGGTTATTAATTGTGCAGAAGCTCTGCAGAGAGATGGGGTTTATTGCCATTCGAAGAGTAGAAATTCCTTCCGTGTCAGGGACTGAGAGACCAAGATTAAAAATGGTGTTTGAAGCACAAGGTCTATTTTTAGGGGAAACCCCCTTTCAAGACAAGCCTTTATAAACAGGAGAGTAAGCAGACATCCTTCCTTAGAATTGGGGCTAGAAGGAAATTCTTGCCTTGTTACCCCAAATCTAAGCATGTATAGAAGCCCTTGTGCCCAAACAGCCAGATAAATGAGGTAACTGGCATTGCTTCTCATACCCATTTGGAGACAGAAAATAAAAGAGAACTCCCTCGTCAAAAATGCCCAGTCTAAGAAAATGTAAATTGGAAAAAGACGTCCAAGCCAGGTCTGGCTTTGAACACCATTGTCCTGACGACCAATAAAATAGTTCAAGAAGTGGTGGTTTCTAGCTAAATTTAACTTCGAAAATACCCTTTCTTCTATGAGGAACATGGGCATCCAGGTGCACTGACTTTTACTGTAAATACTCACCAAGATAGAAAGCAAAAGGATGAGGATGCACCTCAATGGACGGAGTGAAATCAAGGAAGAAAATCTCTTCACCTCACTGCCTACAAGGCATAAATGGCGTGGCAGGGTTTCCATATACCATATGGCTGAATTTTATAGTACCCTAGTGGTTTGGTTTGGTGGGTATGCTGACTAGTTCTATGTCAGTTTACTGCAAACTTTAAGGAGAGAATCTTAATTGAAAAAAGCCCCCTCCCTCCCCCACACACTTAGCTCGCGGACAAGAACATAGGAACATTTTTTGAATCATGATTGACATAAGAGGGCCCAGCTCATTATTGGTGATGGTACCTCGGGGCCGGTGGCCCTAGGTTATATAAGAAAGCAAGTTATGTAAGCCAGTAAGCAGTAGTCCTCTATAATATCTGCTTTGGTTCCTTCATTCAAATTTTTGCCCTATGGTCCTGCCCTGATTTCTCTGGATGATGGACTACAAGGAGAAAGTTAAAATAAACTTTCAAGTTGCTTTTGGTCACAGTGTTTTAGCTCAGCAACAGACACCCCAATTAAGACAATAAAACATGTGAGCCTTTAAGGGCCAGAACTGGCAATTGAGTAAGAAGACCCAACATTTGGATCCACACCCAGAACTCTGCAATCCATGTTCTGCATAAGCACATCAGCACACTGAGGATCCGTCCTGTTGAAGCCAGTGGATATGTAACAAATAGAAAAAGACTCATCTGAAAGGGTCAAAGAAAGCTGAAGGGGTCATAACTTACACTTTCAGTTCTCAGGATCTTCTCTGGGTTGTTTTCTTTGAGCAATAAAGCGACACACTATAACAGGCTTTAACTGATTTAGAGTAAAAGTTCAGTCCAGAATGGACATAATTGTTTTTTTTAAAAGCATTTGAAAGTTAAAAGCTGTTAATTTTTCAGTGGATTTGGAGGATCTGAATAGTCCATCTCTCCATGACTTGTCACAGATCACAACCAGTAGCCTGAAGTTCATACCTGCCCTAGATGTCATCTATAGCTGCTTACACATCTGCAGGCACACTGAACTGGGTACACACTTCAAATCAAGGCTGATGATGTGCAGCCCAGCTTCTCCATACATAGCTGTGGGCTGTATGGGGCTTCAGATGTCTCTCTGGTTCCTTGGCACAGTGTTTTTATTGCAGCAAGAGTGATCCAAGACACCTCTAGATTTGGGGTGCTTCTTCTCTGTCACTTGCATCTCAAATCATTGATTAGCATAGGATATTTGGGCAAACTCAAAGTTTAAATCAAAGGTGCGGGGAAATAGCTTCTACCTTTTTCCTGAGAGAAACTGGAAAGTAAATTACAAAAGAGGGTCAAGGTAAGCAATTGAAGAATTGGGGGTAGCATGAAGTCCTCACAATTACAAATCCTACCCTCTGAGTGCTGACTACCCTCTGAATTTGTAGGTGCTGTATAAAAGTTTCTGTTCAGTGAGACCCAGTGAAAACAAGGGAATAAAACTAGTAAAATCCAGTCTCCTCTGTTGGACCTTAATTTTCTTATCTGTAAAATGAAAATAGTCCAGTTAATCTTCCCAGAATCTTTTTTAACTCTGTAACCTAGGTTTCTAGACTACATTGATTTAAATTTTAAGTATATCTAGAATATAGCCACATAAAAATTTCTACTTGAATCATGGTGTAACAGATTAATGGAGAAAAACTTAAGATAACTGTATATTATAATTTCCAAGAACTCCAAAGATCTGCGGAAAGTTCAGTTTTGATTAGGAGAAAATGAATTGTACTCTTCAGAGGCTAATCTTCGCAAAGCCTTTTGAGGCACCTGTATGTACTTAATATCTCCTTTGCAGAAAAGGGCACACGGATGAAATAGCATCATTGGAGTGTCTGCCAGCTCAAACGTTCTCTATAGCAGACATGACTAGGACTTTGGAAGACCCGGAATGGCAGCATACTGAGAGATGCATTTGGGGAACACAGAATGAAGCTCTTTATTGATCTCCAACCTATCTTTTTCCATTTCCCTCTTCTTGTCGAGGACTGCGACCTCTGGGGATGACACTGGTGAGGGGAGGGGCATCAGAAGCAGTGGAAGAAAGCCAGTGCAGGTGTTATGATGGAGATGATTGACAGCGTGCCATTGCCGCATCAGACTGCAGTGACAAAGATGGTTGGAATCATAGTCCGTTACCTACTTTCTTTTGTGGTAGCCATGCAGTTCCTTTATTGCTCTTTTCTTATTTTCTTCCATTTCTCTTACTTCTTGCTTATTTTTCAGATGATTTAGCATCTTATTGAGAGGTTCATGAAAGGATATTGTCTATTTCTGTGAACCTTTGTCACATACTTGTGCTGTCTCATTTCCTCGAGGGTTTAACTCAAATAGATTTATATACATTACACACATCAGGGAAACCTACTTGTCATTTCCACTAAATTCACCTTCTTAGGGTTCTTGGTACCCCTCAGTCCTATTGTCCCCATTTTTTCATCTCTACTAACCTTATTATCCTTGCTGGTACCCACTGCTCAGCTGGCTAGCCCTCTCTGCATCCTTTTCCTTTCTTCTGAAGTCACATAGACACAGACTGGGGTCCTGGGTCAATATAACAAAAATGCTGTCATGGTATAGGAGTGACTTCATATTAAACATGTCAGCGAATCCATAGGGCAACAAATTAGCAATTAAAAACCTTTACCTACTTTTTTGGTCTGTGCCTTGGTTGTAGTTGCATCTTCACTCCAGTCTAAGCTTGTCTAATAGTAAGTTCTTCTATGCAGCAACTTGACCATCTCAGAAAACAGGCTTCCAAGTCTTAAGGCATAGATTTCTATCAGCCCCATCCAAACTGAATTCCAAGCTGACTTAGGTATACAGGAACAAAAACACTTTTGAAGAGATAATGACACGTCTGTTCCAGGGCTTCAGAAAGTCTTGGGACGACAGTGTCTATACAGTTCAGGCAGGCTCACCTGCACCCATGAGCTCACTCACTCTACTCTGAACAGTGTATTAATACTGCCATTTCCCATCACTCATGATCCCTGTACCATCACTCAAAGTAGCAGTGGCTGAGGACACTTGGATTTCTGTTTAGTTTTCTTAACAACACCCTCATTTCTGATACAAGTGACTGTGGTACCTCAGCCATAAAGGAGAGTGAAGAACATTCTAAGCAGCCATGGTATTCATAGAGAGGCAAGGATGCCGTTGGAGACTCACATTTAGCAATGCCCTGACAAGAGCTTATCAAGGTCAGCCAAGAGGCTGAAGGGGAAAGCTGCTTGAGACTTCTGTTTTCACAAAGCTGACCTCTTTGACATCAGGGATCAAGTACAAAACTAGCAGGAGGTCTGAATTAAATTGACTATTTGTCATACATTTTGTTTCAGCGGCAAAAGCTGTTGAGCAGTTTTGGTGGACATGGTGAACTCTAAAATGAAAGAAGAGAATGAGAGAAGGCCTGTTGAGAGAGAGAGAGAGAGAGAGAGAGAGAGAGAGAGAGAGAGAGAGAGAGAGAGAGTTGTGTGTGAGTCTCTTACTAAGCACTTATTTAATTTCAGACCACATGTCCCTTGTGTAGACAACTTAACACTCACAGATACTCATCAAGTAGTTGAGGAAACTCAAAATCAGAGAAGCTGGATAGCACCAGCCAAAATCACCTTGTAAGTGATGAAGCCATTTTTTTTTTTTTTTTTTAGAATTCTTCTGTTAGTCTCAAACGCCAAATTTATTCCACATGATTCTCAAAGTTAAAGCAGAGCCTCTGTGAATCTTTCTGATTTTTTTCTGGTATCTCTAGATGTAACCAAGGAAAGGGTTAAGATGTGGGCACTGCCCTGCTTGCTGTTTTCCTCCCTGGAGACAGGGCTTCAGGGTGATGAGGCAGTCCCTAACTTGGAGTTTTGTTTTTACTTGTAATTAGTTGGTACATTTGTTCAAGCTGAGCAGTCATTAAACATCCTATTGAAGAGGCACTGACAAAAGGTATCAATTCTTTTATACTTGTGTACTGGGATTCTGGTTAGTATCCAAAGCTTTGGAGTTGCTATCAGAATTACTGGGCTGTTGGACATTGGCTCACTGTCCAGTCTGACTTTGGATACCCACTGCTCTGTAGGATCACAGATAAACACTCTGTCTAATTTAAAGGGAATCACTATTAGAAATACGCCATGTAAGTCAACATAGTTAATGTCTTCTTTTAACAACACTGGAGAGTCGAGTTGGTCATGAGCCACACATGGATACATGCATGGAGCTATTATCCCAAGGCAATTTTTTTTTTTGTCTAGAGAACCACCCTTCCTGCACAGCTCCTTGATGGACTCAGTTTCCACAACTGTGAGGTTCCCACTACTAGGCAGATATTTTTACCAATTATTATTCCTCCAACATTGAAACGAAAGTGCTTTACTTCTAAATTACTCAGAAAACTGTCTCCCTTTCCTCTTTATTTTTCATTTTTTCAAGCATGGTCCAGTACCTTAGCTGAGAAAGATCAGCCTGACCAGATTACTATTGAGATCCTACTGTAGGGTCATTTCAAAAATGCCATTGTGAAGATTCTGCAGACCATTTTAGCTGCAGAATGCTATAACTTTGAACTTCGATAGCCTCATCCTTCTAAAAACTAGAACTGCCTACTGCTTGTCTGAGTTCAAAAGGATTCAGTGGATGTATTCCACAGTAGATGATAAAGAATTTGATGAAATAATTAGTGTCTTTGTTTAGATTTTACAAAATGTTATGTTCTCTATTAAGAGAGTGTTAGATCCCCTTAAATATCAGGTGTCTGTATGGAGAGCATACTAAAATCGGGTAAGATGCTTTTGGAGATCATGTGAATTTTACCTATTCAAATCATTACACATTCAACACAGAGGACGTCGCCTGTGTTGAATGTCTGTTTATCAATGAACTTGCCCAGGAATCTACATCAGCCATTGTTTTCAAACTTTTCATAGTTCCTGACTTTAGTTCATAACCTTTCTGGGGGCCGAGATGTTGTTGAATGCATTCATTACTAATTCATGGAGACAAACACAGGTTTTACACATACTATGTATTTCATAAATATATTGAATTAACTCCAGGCTTCAGAAGATATTCCTTGTTATCAAACTGAACTGCTGGAAAAAGCTTAAGAATAGAAAATTTACGTGACAAATGCTGGTCTCTGATTCAGTGTGACGGAGCTTCTTTGTTGCCAGCCTGGCTAGACTTAGAGTCATGGAGAAACGCACCTCCAGGTGTGTCTAGGAAGGTGTTTCCTTAAACATTTAACTGAGAGATCCCATGAGTGTGGATTCCACTCTGTAACAGGAAGGGGACATGAACTGAGTAATAGCGAGGGAGGACTGAGCTCCAGCGTTCTTTTTGCGTCCTGTCTGTGAGCGAAATATGACCAGCTGCTTCACACTCCTGAAACCACGCCTTCACCGCCACCATGAACCATACCCTCGGGCCATGAGCCAAACTAAACTGTTCCCTTCTTCAGTTGACTTCTCAGCTCCTCCGTCATAGCCATGGAGAAGTAACTGAAGCCGTCAGGATTCAAACCTTTCCTGGCTCCTAGCTCTTAAGATCAGAACTGACGAAGCTTCCCAAAGAACAGTTCTCTCCGTACTATCAGACATCACTGCTGACAAAGCTTGGGTTTGCTCCCTCGGGACACACTGATGCCTAGTTTCCTGACCTATCTTTTCCTGCTGCTGAAATAAGAACTAGAAACACAGCACTGGACATTCAATGCAAGAGTGGTGATTAACATTTTTTTTTTCCTAGCCAGAAAAAGGCCAAAGTCAGGACTAATCCTCAACGACCAAGGGATAGATGTCCCAGAAAACAGATGACACCATGTTCTCTCTGCTCGGCATTTGTCAGACACAGAATGCCTTCTGATGTCCTTAAATACTCAGAGTTGGGGTGCCCTGGGGTAAGTTCTTTCTGGATGAGCTGAAAATCTTCCCCTTTGATGGAGGCAGTGTTCTCAAATCCTTGTGAATCCAGAACTGAGTAGTGTATTTAGTTGAGAATTAGCTAAGAAGATAAGAGCCAACCAGCTACAAAGGCAGCTGATGAGGAAAGGTTATAGAACTTTATGCTAAAATTAGCTTTATGCTAATTTGGTAAAATCATCAGTTGTTTAAACCAAGCAGATTCCAGGACATAATAAAGAATGAAAAAGATTGCATAATGTCTATAAATGAAGTAAATGAAGTTTTCAAAAATTTTGCACATAATTTTTTGAGACAGTCTTTCTGTAAAGCTTACGATGACCTTAACACCCTCTATTAACTTCTATCTTAGGCCCTAAGGAACTATTAAAATATATATTTGAGGAAAAACAGAGCTAGTATGTTATGTTTCTTTGCTCCAACATTATGTCACTAATCTTTGGGGCAGAAATATTCAATCTGACTTGGTTTTTTTGAGTTACCTTGAATACCCTCTGACCTTCAACTTTTGCATATGACATTTGGGTGCTAAACTTGGAGACTCTGTAATTGGGTTCTTAACTTACCTTTGAACACTAATCACCTTGGTTGACTCTGAAGGGATGATAATATATTATCCTTCATGTGTTTATGTAAGATGCCATCATTCCACAGCAAATAAGTTTGTTGGGCAGGAGATGGCATAAGGAAAGCCTTTTACACATTACATGTGTGTTTCTGTGGAGAATAACATTGTTCTAGCTCACTATGTGTTTCAGTTTTCTATCACCATGACAAGTACCTGAGATGAAGCTACTTAAAGAAAAACTTGTTTGGCTTCACAGCTTCAAGGATTTTAGTCCATGGTCACTTGGCACTGTGGTTTTGGTCAAGTGGCAGCTTAGCACTTTGTAAAAGTGAATGGCAGGGGAGTCTGGCTTTTCTCATGGCTGCTAGGAACAAAGAGAGAGACACACATAAGAGTCAGTATTCAACAGCCCCTTGAATAGCTTGCCTTAATGACTGACTTCTTTCCCCTGAAGATTCAACCATCCAACAGCACCGCAAGCTGGGCACCAAGTTGTTAACACATGGGCAGACTTTTGGCAACTGTCTTAGTCACAGTTATATTGCTTAGAAGATACACCGTGACCAAAGCAACTCATAAAAGTAAGCTTGCTTACAGTTTCAGAGGTTGAGTCCATTGTCATCACGCCAGGAAGCATGGTGGTTTGCATGGTACATGGAGCTACTTGCATGGTAGCTGAGAGCTATGTCCTCATCAGCAGGCAGAAACCTCAAAGCCTTTTGCAATAGCACACTTCCTCCAGCAAGGCCATACCTTCTCCAGCAAGGCCATACCTCCTAGTCTTTTCAAAAAGAGCTGTTCCCTGATGACTAGGCATTCAAACATATGAGTCTATGTAGGCCATTCTTATTCATATTACCATATTCCACTTCCTGTTCCCAATAGGCTTATAGCTATATCATAATGTAAAAAACTGCGCTTGAACCAAAATCAAAAGTCCCCATAGCTTTTCACAGTCTCAACCCTGATTAAAAGTCCAAAGTTCAAAGTCTTTTCTGAGACTAATGGTAACCTTTTAACTGTAACCCCCACAAAATCAAAAGAAAAAAGCATATTATATACTTCCAACATATAATGGCTCAGTATATATTATTATTCAAAAAAGTAGGAAAAGGACCATAGTGAGGAAATACTGGATTGAAGTAAAAACAGAACCCAGCAGGGCAAACTCCAAATTCTGCATCCCTATGTCCAGTGTCAAAATACTTTTCAGATCTCCAATTCCGTTCCATTTTATTGAATGCACCGTCCATCTCTGTGGGTTAGTTCCATGCCAAGTTAGCATCTCTCCTTTACAGGTATCCTGATTCTGGCATCTCCAATATCTTGGGGTCTCTAATACAATCCAGGCTTCATCTTCATAGCTTCACGCAGTAGCCTCTCTGGGCTTCCATGCAGGGTCTCCCCTGCCATACATCTGGCCTCAGTGGGCTTCCTTAGCTGCAGAGGGGGAGTCCACAACTATTACATCTTGAGTCTAAAGGCGGAACTGTGTGACTGAAATTGTCGAGTTCTTCTGCTTGGCGATGCTAGAACTTGGCCTCCTCCTTCAATTACATTTTTACCAGCTTTTTGTTCCTCCTGATTTCTTTCACTACTTAAGATTTTCTTTAATTCCTTTTAACAAGTTGGAAGCTTAGATGGGTGTGGGCTTGTCCTGAGGTTACCACTCTCTTTACTTGGTTTAGCACCAGACTTTTCTTTAAATGTTTAATCTCCTTAGACACCGGACTTAGCTCTATTACACTTTTAGGTGCTCCATAAACTATATATTTTGTATTTCTCTTTGTTCAGCTTTTTCCTTTTCATTATAGATCTGCATAAGAATGAGAGCTAATAACAACATGATGGAATCAGTACTAGGCTGACCTGAAATCTCTGCCAAAGCCATTCATTTTTCCAAAACTCAGATATAGATGTATATAT